>NC_091790.1:136792500-137101250 GCF_041296235.1 Equus asinus | reverse complement strand
ATTGGAACGTTTCATATGATGAAGGAGACACATGGTAGAACCATATTATTCGTTCTCTCTCTGTGTATATATCTATGTGTGTGTCTGTGTACACATACCTGTGTATAGTTTCTATATAAATATATATACAAAATATATGTATATAAATATGTAAATATAGTTCGTATATAAAAGTAAAATATATATTATATATATGTAGTTTCTTTCTCGCTATATACAATTTCTAGTGTGCTAGGGATTAAGAGGGTCAGGGCAGTAAGACACATGGTTGTTGCTCTCAAGGAGCTTATAGGTCATGAAAGAAGTGAAGATAAACGTAAATGACCATGATATCAACAGAAAGAATGCTCTGTGTAAGGAATGCAAATGCAATTATACGGAGATCAGAATCAAGAGAAATTACTTCTGGTTGAAGGACTCATAGATAAGGTGACAGTATAATTTATCATCTAAACTTGCACATTTTTAAGAATGAAAGGGGAAACAATTGACAATTATGACAGGAAAACAGGTGTTAACCAGGATTGTTGCAGGAAACCCAGGATGTACAAGTCACCTTGGAGGGAGGGTATTAGAGAAGAGACGGCATTTCATTTAAGAGCTGGAAAATGGCTAGGAGCTGGACAAATAGAAATAGGGTGAGGGTCAGATAGCAGCAACAGCATAAGCAAAGTCATAGACATGACTTTTTAAGTATGGATTTAAAAAAAAAAAGATGATGAATTTATATTCTGAAAGAATCAACAAATGTGGGTACTGTTTCAGGATCCTGGAAGGAATCAGTCAGCCAGATCAAACTGCTTAATTTAATAAAGTGATTATTTACAGAATGGCATAAAGGTTTAGGAAACTGTATCAGATAATTAAATATCCCACACCAGCACCAAGTGTGAGCTGTTTCTAACCTCTAAGCTTGAAGTGGCAAAGGGAATCGAGAGTTTCTGGAACCTGATGAGGGCTGCTTAATAGGAGCTGTGACTTTTAATAAGGGCCACAGTGGACTTGCAGTGACTTGGAATAGAGAGGATGCTAGTGTAATAAATACCCTAAATCCCTCCCTCACCACCCACTGATCTCTTGCTGTTACTTTCCATTGGCCAAATCTAAATGGAAGCCAGCAGGTAAGAGACCTGTTGAAACCATACTGGCCAGGTTTCCAGGGCACAGTGTAGGGTAGAGAAGAGTGGGAAATGGATTTGGAGGTGGTGCAAAGAGAATATATCCAAAACAGAGATCATAGCTGGGAGCAAGTCCAATAAGAGAGGAAATGAAAAGTTGATTACGGACATTGACAGATCTATGAGTGATGAAAGAAAAAATAGAACTGACGTTTGGGAAAGATCAAAATTCTTTTGGGATCAACTGAAGGATGTTGACAATTAACATTTATTCTTGGTCACCTCTACCTTTCTGGAGTCTGGAGCGTTTTTAATGGTATAATGTTTTTGCATCTTTATTTATTTGTACTGGTGACTGCAACGATGATTAATTCAAATATTTTCTGTGGCTCCTTCATATGTGTGTATGGTATGGATGTATGCATGTATGTATGTATGTATGAATGTATACAAAACAAAAGCACCTTTTGACAAGTGAAGTTTTAAAGATCTTATACTGAAATACAACCAAAGATCATTCTTGCTCAAAATCCTTTGTTGTACCTGAGAGAGGTCAACTAGAGCAACTTGAAAAGGTCCTATAAGTCTTGTGAATGAAATCTCTCTTGATCATTCTATTTCACTCATGGTGTTATTTTGGGACATCAATCCTGGTATGACTAGAAAAATTTTAACAAATACGGGTTTTTGAATTATTTGTCTTTGTTACCATTCTGCCTAGGTCTTATTCATTCTTGCCCCTATTATCTTCTTCTCTTAAAATCCGCAGCATATTAGGTCTACCTCAGTCTTTCAGTTTAGTGGCTGGAAATTTACTAATACATATTAGACTTTCTTAAGCCAAAATTTTTCTTGGTAATGCTAAGTATTATTTAGATTTTGACCTATTTTTGATCAAATTAGTACAGCCTGTTATTGATGTAATTTCTCATTCTTATCCCCCTGTAATAGCTAATCAGTTGGATTATCAACTATTCTCTCCTGTTATTCCTTTAATTTCTTGCACTAATCAAAGTCTGGACTTTATCAACATCTGCAAATGAAACCGCTTTAGTTCTAAAATCCTGCTCCTCTCAGATGCCAAAGTATGCTAAAATTACCTAAATCATATCTTCTTTTTCCACCACTTCCCTGAAATTATGCTGGCAAAATGAATCACTGGGTACCTAAATGTTTAATCCAATGCACACTTCTCAGTTCTTATCTTATTTATACATTTTCTGTTTGTAACATTGGGTTTTTTTCTTCTTAAAATACCTCCTTTCACTATTGAGACACTAATCTCTCTTAGTTCTTCTCTAAATTACTGACTCTTCCTTCTACCTCTCTTTTGCTGACCCCTCTGCTTCTGCTATGGCTGACCATCTCCAAAATGGTTATCAATGACCCTCGACTTCTGATATTTACACTGTGGTGTTGTAACTTCCACATTTAGTAGGGCTGACATTTGTAGGTTACATCTTTCAAAAATGAAGGAAAAATAAAGGTGTTTTCATAAAGCAAAAACCAAAAGATTCAATGTCAGCAAACAGACACTAGAAGAAATACTAAGAGCAGTTCTTCAGTTAGAAGACAGATGGTCCTTTGGAGGAAATAGAGCAATACAGGAAAGAATGAGACACACCAGAAAGGTTTATGTCTTTGATAACCCAGACACTTTTGAGGAGTGCTAGTCAGGTATTTGGTAGAATATCCCTCAATTGGGATTTGTCGGATTTTTTCTCATGACTAACCTGGGGTTATGGGTTTTGGGGAGGCAGACCACAGAAGTAAAATGCCATTTCATCACATTATATCAATGGTACATACTCTCCATTACTTATCAATGTTGATGTGAAACTTGGTCACCTGGCTATGGTAGCTTTCATTAGGTTTCTCCACTGTAAAGTTACTCTTCTTCTCCCCTTTCCATGAGACAATCTTTGGAAAGAAGTAACTATGGGCAATGCACACTTAAGGAGTAGGGAGTTGTGTTACAACTCCATGAGGGCAGAGTATCTACAAAAATTACTCAGAATTCTTAAGTGTGGGAGAATTGTCTCTTCTTCTCCATCTAACTTATTCAATCATTTATTTATATTAGGATGGATTTGATGGACATTTATCTTATATACTTTAGGTTATAATTCAATATCACTTTATTTTATTGCTTGAATCATTCCATCTTTGATCACTGGGAGTTTTTTAACTTGGCTCCATAATTTTGCCTTTCCTGAATGTCATCTGATTGGAATCAAACAGTATGAAGACTTTTTAGACTGACTTTTTTCACTTAGAAAGATGCATTTCAGCTTTCTCAGTGTCTTGTCACCGCTTGAAATAGCACTTTTCTTTTTATTGCTGTATAATATTCCATTGTATGGCTCTACCAATTTGTTCATCCATTTATCTACTGAAAGACATCTTGGTTCCATCTAATTTTTGGCAATTATGAATAAAGCTGCTATCAAAATTCCTATACAGGTTTTGTTTTGGCATAAGTTTTCAAATCAAATGTGTAATACCTAAGAGCACAATTGCTGGATAATATGGTAATACTATGTTTAGCTTTGTGGGAAACTGTCAAACTGTCTTCCAAACTGGCTATGCCATTTTTCCTTCCTATCAGCAGTGAATGAGTTTCTTTTGCTCTGCATCCTCACTAGCAACTTCTGTTGCTAGTTTTTTAGACTTTAGCCATCCTAAAATGGGTAGAAGTATCTCATTGTATTAATATGCAATTTCCTAATGACAAATTATGTTGAGCATATTTTTATATGCTTATTTACCATCTGTATATCTTTTTTGGTGAAGCGTCTGTTCAGATATTTTGCCCATTTTAAGTTGAGTTGTTTGTTAACTCAAAAAGAAATTGTTGAGTTTTTAGAGTTCTTCATATATTTTGGATTCAAGTCCTTTGTCAGATATGTTTTGCAAATATTTTCTCCCAGTTTGCGGCTTGTCTTTTCATTCTCTTTATAGTGTCTTTCATAGAGTAGTTTTTAATTTTAATAAAGTCTAATTTATCAATTTTCTTTCAAGGATAGTGCTTTTAGTATTTTGTATATACAAACTCACAGCCAAATCCAAGATTGTATAGATTTTTATCTGGCTTACTTCTAGAAAATGGTAAGATTAAAAATTTTTCTTTTCATTTTACATTTAGGTCTATGATCTAATTTAAATTTTATGATAGATAGAAGATCTGAGTCTAGATTTTTTTTTTTTTGGTATATGAATGCCCATTTGTTGAAAAGTTTATCCTTTTCCATTGAATGGCCTTTACACATTTGTCAGAGATGAGGTGACTATTTTTGTGTCAGTCCATTTCTAAGCTTTCTATTTTATTCAACTGATCTACTATGTATTCTTTTGCTTTTACCACTTGCTGTTGATTACTATAGTTTCATAGTAAGTCTTGAAGTTAATGTAAGTTCTTCAACTTTTTTATTCTTCAATATTGTGTTGACCATTCTGGTCTTTTGCCTTTCCATATAAACTTTAGAATCCCTTTATTGATGTCCACAAAATGGCTTGCTGTGGTTTTGATTAGGATTGCATTGATTCTATACTTCAAAATGGGAGTGACTGACATCTTAACAATATTGTGTCTTCCAATCTATGAATACAGACTATTTCTCCATTTATTTATGTTTTTTGTTTCTTTCAGAATATTGACTTTGTAAACAATAATAACAATGATTTCAAAATATGGCTTTTGGAAAACTACTAAAAGTATAAAATTTGCTTAATCTGATAATGTGCATCTACAAAAAATATAGGAAACATCATACTTAACGGTGAGATATGCATAGCTTTCCCTCTGATATTGGGAAAGAAATAATAATGTTCTCTATTACCACCTTTATAAACATTGTACTGGATGTCCCAGCAAATTCAGTAAGGCAAGAGGAGAAGAAATAAAAGGCATAAGCATTAAAGAGATATAAATAAAACCATCATTATTCAAAGACAATATAATTTGTTCATAGAAAATCTAAAAGAAGACATAGCTACTATTGGAATTAATAAGAAAAGTTCAGCAAGGTCGCTGGATACAAGGTCAATTTTAAGAATCAGAAGAGTCAATACTGTAAAGATGTTAATCTCCCCTTCCCTAAATGATATATAGAGTCAATGTAATATATAATCACAATAAAAATTACAGAAAAAAAATTTTTGTTGGAATTTAAGAAATTGATTCCAAATATATACATCAAGGATGGCAAAGGCCAGGAATAGCTAAGAAGAACAGAGTCAGAAAACATATTATGAGATATCAAGATTATTATTAAAGAAGTACAGTTTTGAGGAAAATGCAGACTAGAGAATAGAATAGAAAGTCCAGAAAGTGACTGTGAAATGTGAACTAGATGTATACCACACGTATGTGATCATTTGATTTGTGATAAAGATGCCATTAAAATTCAGGGGGAAAATTACGGTGTTTTCAATTAAATAGCACTGGTTCAGTTGGATATCCAAATGGAAGAAGAATAAATCTGATCCTTACCTCTTATTTATCCAAATATAAATTCCAGATGATTAGTTTGTTTAAATAAGTGACATACAATCTTTATAATTTTGCAGTAGTCAAAAACATAATTAAACAGGTCACAAAGATTACTAACAATTGACAGATGGATACATAGATATATAAATAGCTTGAGGATAGATGGATCCATGGGTAGATAGATAGGTCACAAGTTAAAGACAGACAAGTAAGTAAATATGTAGATATCTTAATATATAGATAGATGATAGGGTACGGGTGTGCGCATGCACTTGTGTATGTGTATTTGTATTTTCTGGGAGCACTCACGCAAAAACTGTTAACAACAATTAGCTTTGGGAAGGGACTGGGAGTGAGTGAAAGTGGTAGGGGATAGAGAGAGGCTTTAACTTGTAATTTAATTTGTACATCTTGAACTGTTTCCATTTCCCAAGGGTACATTTTAAAATGTGAATAGGATATCATAAAATTATGAGGAAATTTAATTTTTGCTTTACATTTCATTGAATAAAAATCCCAATAAGTATCTTTTTAACATAAATCAGTAAAATGTTTAATAAAGAAAATGTGGTTATGTATCTTCCCTATTAAAACCCTCATTGACCCCCTAGCTCCAAAGGTGAAAGTCCTAAGGCCATACATAGCATAGAAGCGTCCCTGGAACAGAAGGCTGTCATTACTTGGACGGTCTACATATTCAGCCTTATTTTTCATTCTTTCTCCTCAACACGTTATGCTAGATTATACTAAACTGTCTATGGCTCTCTAAAAAATCACGTTGTCTCATAGGCCTGTGACTTTCCAAATACACAGAGCTTCTTCTGCCAGGAATGTCTGTACCTCCTTTTCTGCCTGAAACTTTTTGTTGTTCCTTTAAAACTCAGCTTAGACATCAAGTCCTTCAGAAAAGTTAATTACTTCTTCCTCAATATTCCCACTATACTTTGTATATACTTGTTTTATTTATTTTTTGCCTATTTTATCATTTTTGAAATGCTTTGTTTACTTTTTTATCTCTACATTAGAATGTGAGCTCCTTAGGGGCCAATGTTGCCCCATTTGTCTCTGTATTTGCAGTACCTGACACGACACATGGCCAAGTAAGGGTTCAGTTAATAGACTGAATTAATGAGTTATAGGTCTCTGACCCAGAAAAAATTAAATAAAAAGGAATTGTTTGTACTGTGGCTACATGTGCATACAGAGATGATACAGAAACTACAGATGTATAATCATATGTAAGCTGGATACCTATGGAAGAATTTGTCCTTATCAGATGAGCTCTCTTCCAAAGAAATGGCATTTGATTATTGAACTGATGATGCAGTTCTCTACAACTCGTCTTTGAGTGGAGGAAAGTCCATACATGTACTGGATATTTCTAGGTTGCGTAGCAACAGAATTTAACCCTCAATATTGGCAACTTCTCTTAGTGGTTATGGGAGAACATCTCATAAGGGCAAACTGTCTCTGATCAGTGTTTTCAGAGTCTAATTTTTTAAAGTCTTTAGATAGAAATGAATGTGCTTTATCAGAATAGTTTGACCCAAAATGATGTTTAAAACCTAGAGAGTGGTCTGAAGTCCCAATATGTCTATAAAATATTCTCTATATAATTTTCATGATGCCATATCCAAGGGAAAACAGGCCTTACTAACCAATTAGCACATTACAGGAAAAAAAAAATACTAAACTAAAAAGCACTAATAAACAAAAGAAAACTCCTAGGTGGATTTGATGGAATTCCTGTAGTAATACATTTCTCTCAAAATAAAATCAAATTGGTCTTTGATTTTTATTAAATCAATTAAATTGAGATCGAAAATGAAACAATGCCAGGAAATGATGACGATTCCATGAAAGTTAAGAAAACTCATAAACGTGTGTCTTCTTTCTTCCCCATAATATCTAACTTTGGTAATAATATCTAACATAATATCTAAGTATTTGGTAGCTCTGATAAAGCTAAATCAAAATTTGGATCTTTGGATAACTAAGACCTTCAGAGAAAGAGATAATGACCAATAATACATAAAATCATATTTATTTTAGTAGTACATACACCTGAATAGTTCATTCATTCAGTTTTCACTCATTCATTCAACAAATATTCTAGTAAGCATTTACAGTATTCCAAAAACAGCACCAGATGGCAGGTACACAATAAGAAGAAAAATAGATGAGTCCATGACCTTTCACAATAACTAGACACCCAGTGAATCTGTTTAAATCTTTTCTCTCTGCAGAACAGATTTCTCTGCATATTAGTTCACAGCTTCTAAGTTACATTTCCTCGGTTCAAAGGCCAACCTGTACTGTACTATTTTGAATCCCAATTCCAAATCTCCAGGAGAGCCTATTTTTAGTCTGGCTCAAGTCATTCGCCCATTCTGGACCAGTCACCTCTGGTAGAGGGAAGTGGTATTACAGCAAAACAGAGCTACTGAGGGCATACTCCCATGCGTAAATGGCCCAACAGAAGTGCCTGATTTGGGTAGATACCTTAAAAAAATACCTTCTACAAACATATAGATCTGAAAGATATTTCTTTTATGAGTTGATACATGCCAGAGAATGTGTTTGAATGAATAACTTACTAAAAGTCAGAGGCCCAATTTCTACTTCCATCAATCACTTGCTGCTCCTTGAGTCTGGGAAGATGATTTGAAGAATGCAAATAACTCACTCTATTGGTGGGCCCTAGGCTTTCACACGCTTGTCATCCCCTCTGTTTAATTGTCATTACATAAATATTTAAAAGTGCTTAAGTCTTTTGCAAGTGAACAAAATACTCACTTGACCCCATATTCACTGGTTCCAAACTCTTTCCTCTGCTTCACAGTTGATCTTAGTACTTAACTTCTTCAGCTTCCACTCACTCCTGAACTCATTCCCATTTGTCTTCTCTTCTGAAAACTTCCCTGAAATTGCTTTTGCCAAGGATATGACTATACAGTTTGTGATAACTATTAAGAATAATGTTTTGCCCTTGTCTAACTTGACCTGTCAGAAACATTTGGCTTCCTCATTACTCTCTCCATAAAACAATTATCTTATTAAATCCTCTGATACCACATTTTCCTAGGTAGCAAGAATAATATTTTTTCTGTGAAGAAACACTCTGGAGAGAAGTTGGGAAGAGAAGTGGGGAGAGAAATGGATCACCTATGGACTCTATGTGATATGGTTAGAGTAGACTAGTGGAAAGACTCTCCAACATCAAGACCTATGCTCCCTCAGGATCACAATGTGAAATGGACAAACATCCCTTCCCTATGTGCTCTTAGGTCTTGGAGAAATCCTCTGTCATTCAAGACATTTTGCTCAACACATCTAGTCTTTTCTGCTGAAGAGGGTAAGAATGCTGAAGCCAAGATGGAGGAACAGATTATTCCATCTATTTTTACTCTAATAACCTTCAATGTGGCATGTGGTGACTAGGAGGAACCAGTGTACTGGCTGAGATCTCTGCCTTCTGGTTGCTATAGTTCACTGTCATGATCCATATTTTTCCCCCAGCGCCATTCTGGTGAATTGAATGGGAATATGACAGAAAATACCACTCCTCATCCTTCAACTTTTTAATGGTGCCATTAACTCTGGTATTGCTTCTAATTTGCTATCTTGACTGGCAGGGAGGCAATTTCAGGATCTTCTGCTTGGTTCTTCCTACCACAGTTGCCGTTATACCACATTTCAGAGAATCAATGTGAGAGTTTGAACAGTGGCTAAGTGTATCTATCCTTAGTATGCATTGGAAGACAGGGGAACAAGGGACATGGACGACAATTCCTCACCTTATACAAATGCCACATGCCCCTTGCTTCCCAGTGGGGCTTTCCTGTTGACACTTATATGTGAGATATCACAGGATCCAGCTGGTGCCCAAGTATGCATGACCTAGATAAACTTCGACCAACAGGGGATAGGATTAGATGGATAATTTCTTCTCACTTTCTCCTCTTTTGTACTGTTTAGAGACACAGCACCTTCATAGAAGCTCTCTGAAGATGATCTTTTTGTCGTGAAACTGTGGCCATCTCACTAACATACTCCCTTATATTTACTCTTGTCTTTTCTTCCCTTATTCTTTTCACAGACTCCTGCTTTCTTGCTTGAATTTCCCCATAAAGTGTTAGTATATAAGCATTTTCTCCCATTCTGTTTTTTGAGTAACCAGATTAAGACATTTATAAAATGAGGACAGTAAATGTCCCTACCTTATAGGATTGTTAAGATTTCAAGAAAAGTTATTAGCTTAGTCCTTGTCACACAGCACATGTTCAATGAACGTTTAGCACTACTGTCATTGTTTTGTTGTTGTTATTATTAGTAGTAGTAACAGTATTAGTAGTAGTATCTACTCCTTCAAGGAAACAGTTCAATTATTATTTGTGCTATAAAGCACCTATGAACAAAATCAGCCTTGGTAATTTGATGTCTTTGGTCATCTAAAGTCATATAATAAAACAACATGGTTCCCTCTACATTTCTGGTAACTACTATATTTTAAAGTTTAGGTTTTGAGTGGAGGAAGGAAAATAAAACCAAATTGTGTGTAGGGGCATTCATAAATGGCAGTATTTTGCAATAGCTTGTGAGGTATTATTTTCAGCACTGTATTTCCAATAATAGAAAACAAAATGAAAATTAAAACTCCTTAAAAGTTCTTGGTAGTAACAAAACCAGAGTGAAGGGCTGAAGCAAGTCCAAGAGACATAATATACATATATACATAATGGATAACTTTCTTGGCACATTACTTTAAAAGAAACCAGTCCTTTTTTACGTTTTCTAGAAAAATAAATTTTACTCAGGAGGCAGCAGATAACTGTGAAACATGAAACAATTATAGTCCCTTCCTAATCTGTTGATTAATTACTATTGTGAAAATAGTAAAGGCTGAACAAAGTTTTTTCACCTGCAATGTTAGTACTGATGTGTACTCAACATTAGAAATAAGTAGTTTCTGTACAGTTATTTTTTCTAAATGCAACCCAAATGTTTTAGGTCATACTAATTTGTGGCTACTAAACGAAGTAAGCCCTTTTTAAATGCATTACAGTAGCATGAAGCCGTAAGAAACTGATTGCCAGAGATAAAATAAATGATAATAAATAATTTCTGATGGTTTCCAAACGTTTGTGAAAAACCAGTGTGTCCACATCCACTTCTCTCTCCCGCTCCAGCTCCCAGTTGTTCCAGTTATCTGCAGCTTGTGAAACTATTTGGGAAGAGTAGCCACTACATGGCTCCTCACTGTGATTCCAGCGTTCATGCCAAGGTTGCTGGTTCTCAGAATGCCAGGGCATGGTTGGCTTCTGGGAAGAAACTGGCAGGGAAATGGGCTCCTTCCCAAATGCATATTACACTTTGGATCACAGACAAAAGGTTATCATTCCAAAAAGTCTCCCTCAAATTAATTCATCACTCTTTGTTCATCCCTCTTCACCCGGAATCTCATCAACTCTCTGAAACTCTGTTCATTTTTCTTCATTCTTTTTCTTTCTGCTCCTCAGAATGGATAATCTCAACTGACCTATCTTCAAGTTCACCAATTATTTTTTCTTCCCGCTCAAATCTGCTTTTGAGCCCCCTAGTGAATTTTTAACTTCAGTTATTGTACTGTTCACCTGCAGAAGTCTTTTTGGTTCTATTTTATATATTTTCTTTCTTTTTATTGATGTCATCTATTTGGTGAGATAACATTCTTATCCTTTCCTTTAGTTCTTTTTACATGGTTTCCTTTAGTTCTCTGAACATATTTTAAATAGCTGATTGAAAGTCTTTGTCTAGCAAGTACGGTGTCCAAGCTTCCTCAGAGACAGTTTCTTTCCATTGCTTTTTTTTCTTGTGCTTGGGCTTTTCCTTCTTGTTACTTTTTATATTTCATATTTGTTTGTTGAGATCTGGACATTTTAGATATTAATATGGTGACTTGGGACCTTAGATCTTCTCCTTCCCTAGGATTTATTATGGTTGATGTTTGTTGTTTGTCTAGTGACATTTCTGAAATAATTCTGTGAAGTCTGTATTCTTTGTCATGTATGACCACTAAAATCTTTACTTGGTTAGCTTAGTGCTAACCTAACCATTAGACAGAAATTTCCTTAAATGCCTACAATGAATAAATCTCCCAGAGTTTGCTAAGGGACTCTGTGTGTACGTTTGGGAATACCTTTAACACTCGGCCAGGCAGTTGACATCTCTGCTTCAGTCTTCATTTCCTGTTTGGACAGAGCCTCCCGGTCAGTCTGAGATGAGAACTCAGGGCCTTCTCAACACTTTCCTAAGCATGTGCACAACCTTGGTCATGGGCCCTCCCCCCCTCCCAATGCATATTCATGGCCTTCTAGATTGCCAGGAATATGTAGGAGCTTTTCAAAGCTCTCTATAGTGATCTCATTATCCAGATTTTCTTATAAAATTTCTTGATTAACATGTTGTTTTCCCCTGCTTCAAGCAGTCATGATGTTAATTAGTTGCCTCTGATGTTTTCTGACAAACAGCCCAGGGTAAAATGCTGTTAGCACAAGGCAAGCTCTGAATCAGTTCAAATGAAGACATCCTTGAAAATAGGATCTTTGATTGAACCACCAAACGTGTCAAATAATGACAATTCTCTTCCATTGGGGTTTTGAAGGATCTTCACCTTTATTCTACCCCTTCTAGCGACTTCCAGTTGACCTCTTTTTACTGTGATTGGGGGCTGTTGGTTTTCAAAGCTACTATGGAGTTAAGGAATGGAAGATGGAAATAGAGTAAACTAAAATGCCACAAATTTCACTGTTCTTATAGAGATTCAGCTGTTTTTCTTGAATAAATGCTCCTTGGATTGCTACAAGACTTTGTGTAATTCTCAGACTTCTTATAAAGTTGATTCTAACAGTTTTGCCATTGTTCATGTTGCTTTCGTGGATGAGAAGATTATGAAGATCTTTACTCCACTATTTTCAATGACGTTTCACTTATTTGTTATTTTAGGCTTTCATTTAATTTTGCTGTAGATTTTGTCAACTTCAGTATCAGAACTCTGTCCAAGTTGAATGATATAACTCTTCCTGAAAAAGCAAAAGTGAATGAATACCTGCACACAAGTGCACAATTTGCTCCCCACCTAAGCTGTTTAAAGTATATTAGCCTACTCTACGTGGCCTCTCAACCCATTGTGCTATGAACTTGATTGATCAACATGTTACTCCCAGATTGTGGAATCTTAACCAAATTATTCATGATACATACAACAATCTTTCAATAAAAGCACTTTAACAATACTATTGATGCAGCTATAGGGCATACTCTAGGTCAGTAGTGCAAAAATTAGCTTCTTCTAATGACTACATTATACTTATAACCATGAGAGAGTTAACAAACACTGTAAGTTTGCAAAGAAATTCATTATTTTTTTTTAGTCTTGAATTTACTGTCTTACTCAGGTTCCAAGAGAAAATTCAGCTAAGCTTTGAGTTTTGGATTCTAACTGATAGCACTGGATTCTTTGTACTAGAGCGCAATATATGCAGAAGAGAGTAGCAGTGAAGAGCATAGACTCTGAAGCTGGACTGCCTCGGGCCTAATACTGACTCCACAGCTTTCTTGTGGTAGGTCTGGGCAGAAAGTCAGATCATCTCTGTCTTCTCAAATCAACATGTCTTCCATGTTCTTTTCAGGTTCTTTTTCTTTCTATCATGCCTTCAGCAGAAAGCCAGGGCAATCAGAGGGACCTCTTCATTTGTTACCTTTTCTTGGGGATAACAGTCCTGTGCTGCTTGTTGTCCTATGTCTGAAAACAGTTGTTTCATACATTCCGTCCAGTATTCTAGTTGTTTACATCAAAACGGCAGGTTCAGAACCAGTTACTTTCTCATGCTTGGAAGTGGAATTCTCTCATTATTATTATTTTTAAAATAATTAAATTCTCCCAAACTCTACCAGTGGAAGTCATCCAAACTCTCATCTTTGTCTCTTTGAATGGCATTCACTATCATTTTCTTTGAAGCTTTTAAAAATGTTTTTAAAGTAAAATATACTCACAGTACATTGCATAAGGATAAGTACCTGGCTTGATTATTTTTGGTTTAGTCAATAATTATTGGTTTTATTAAGTTGTGATCAGAGCAAAATAAAATACTATTTCTAAGTTTTCAATTTTATATCACTTCATGTCCATATATATGGTCAACTTTGTGACTGTTCAATGTGCACTTGAAAAGGAATATCGTTGCTTATTTTTGGAAAACAAAGTTTGATATATATCCATAAGATAAACATTATTACAATTGTTTAAAGATTGTATAGATCTTATTTTTTTATCCACTTTATTTCTCTTTAGACTAAGAAGTATATGTTAAAATCTTTTATGACTAGTGTGTTGATGTCCATTGGGCTTTGCATATATGGTAGTTTATGCTTTATTAGGGTAATGCTGTTTGGAATATAGGTACACATAATGGTTATATAATACTTGTGAATAGTAAATTTTAGCATTGCAAAGTGTCCTTTGTTTCCCATTTGGTACTTTTATTCTAATTTAGTCTAAATTCTACCTGGTCAGCCATCAAGGTAACAATGCCTTCACTACTTTTGCTTTTGCTTGGTATACCTTTATACCATCTACTATTAATACAATGAGATAAATGTCTTAAATGAACAGCACCTTTTTCTGTCTTCTAATTTTTTGATGAATATTTTGTTTTACAATGGCCCTTTTTTGTCTGCATCCAGTTTTCTCATCATCATCCAGTCTCCAAAGGACACTCCCTTTCTAACGTGTCTTCTTCTCCAGAGGTGGTGACTTCTCAAGGCTGTCATGTTTGGGCTCATTCATTTCCAAGCGCCTTCATATTGACTCTCAATAGCCATGCTCTAATCCACAACGTTTAAAGTTTGTGCTCAGTATTTCCCAATTAGAGTGGTGATAGTTGATGTAATCTGTTTTTCACCAATGAAGGCCCCAGGTACATGCTCTTCTCTGCAGAGTCCCCACCTGACTGTCAGCTCTGGAGGGAGTTCTAGAGAGAATTGTCCTGGTCTTGTCTATTTAGTGCCCATTTCCATGAATTTTGGAGTTTCCAATCTTCTATGGCCCCCAGTTATGCTGTAGCTATGGTAGGTGAGTGGTCTTGTATGCTTTGCAAGAGGATGAATAGAAACATTGAAAAGTAGGCAGTTTCCATCATCCTCTGGAAAACTGGAAGATACCTCCTATCTTTTCATCTGCCTTTTTCTGGTTTACTTTGCCTATCTTTTTTATTTTTCAACATTTCTTAATCAGTCAAAATATGTCTCTTTTATACGGGATGGATTGGATTTTGCTTTGAAAGACAATTTAAAATATTTTTATTCTAATTGAATTAAGCCTAGAGTGTTTATTGATACGACAGTAAGTTTGGTGCCTGTTCTGCATTTTATCTCATGTTTCATTTACTTTTTCACTATGTGAACTCTTTTCTTTTTTTCCTTTTTTATTGTTGCTTTTCTGGTAATTAGTTTGTATTTATATAGAAACTGTTTAACTTTATAATTTTATCTTCATATGAAGTGGAAAACTGTATGGTATGTAACTTCTTTCATCTCTTTTCTCCATTTCTTCTACCTTTTAATCTTCTTCAATAACATTATCTTTCTTTGTGTTTACCTTTGTACTCTTATATTGGTAAGCCTCTACTACCTAATTTGTCAGCTTTAAACAATATACTTTGGCTTTCAACGTTCCACTTTTTCTCTCCTTATCATGCCATTTTTGTTAGCTGCCATTTCTATGTTGTCAAAACGTTTAACATTTACAAACCATTCCACTACTTTTATTTCAATCTTTTTTTTAGTAAAAATTCTACCATAAGGATATTCATTATTCATTGCCACTCCTTTAATGACTTTTTCCTATAACTCCTTAGATGGATAAAAATTGTGTCCTAGTAGATTCTTCAGGAAGGGCTCATGAACACAATATTCTCTAATTTTCGATATATTCAAAATTTTCCATAGCCTTTACACTAGACAGTTAGTGTAGGTAATATATTCTTGGTTTACACTTTTCTCCCTTATATATTTTGAATACCCTTTTTCTGATGCAAAATTTTGGTATAAAAAATATCTCATATGAAACTTTTTCTTTTGCCTACAAGAGAGTCAGTATTTTTATCTGGATGTTTAAGGAGTACTTTATAATCACATTTCAGTAATTTTAATAGGATACAGCTTAGTGTTGACATCATTTCTGGTGAGATTTTCTCATCTGCCAGAATGTTATATTGTTATATATTATATTGATTGTGTTATATATTGTTTTGTTTTTATTCTATTTGTTGTGGTGTTTTTAGATGAAGGATGACCAGATTTCTTTTCTATTATTCATATTCAAAATAGATGGATTTTTTAGAAATAAAATCAAGAGTTCTTTTGAAAGCGAGGATGGGAAGAGCCAAAGCCCTTTTCTAAACTTCACATGTCAAAAGTTCCTTTAGCTGTTATTTCAATGCAGATTTCAAAGCATGGCTCTTTGGAGTGGCTGCTTCTTATCCCATTTTACTTCCTACTTTGTTTCAGTAGGGTTTCTATCTCCTGCCCTGTTTTAAGGTTTCTTCATAAACATGATCTTACAGTGTGGTGCACTCACATTTAGAAGTTAGGATTTGCTGGTATTTTCTGAAATCTGCCGCTTCTATACTTTCCTAAAATTTTCCATGCCTCTCTCTTCATTTTTCCCAGCTCCTGCCTGATTCTATCAAGAATCTCAGGGACCAGCCTGGTGGTGTAGTGGTTAAGTTTGCATGCTCTGCTTCAGAGCCCTGGGGTTTACAGGTTTGGATCCCAGATGCTGACTTACACACCACTCATCAAGCCATGCTGTGGCAGTGTCCCACTTAGAAAACAGAGGAAGACTGGCACAGATGTTAGCTCAGTGACAACCTTCCTCAAGCAAAAAGAGGAAGATTGGCAACAGATGTTAGCTCAGGGCCAATCTTCCTCACCAAAAAACAAAACCAAAAACAAAACATCTCAGGTCTCAGAAAGAGAACTTCTATTTCTAGTAGAGATTATTTTCTATAGATTTATGAGCTCTCCAGACTTCCGTGTTTTTCCCTGTAGCACCTTTACAACTTTCTATATGGGTTTCCTAATTAACTCTGTCTTTGTCAGAACTTACATATGATTTGGAGTTTGAAAGTTTTCTCTTTCTTTTAAATTTGCTGACAGTGTAGCTTGCGTATGAGATTTTAATAGCTTCACTAGTATTATTTCAGGTAATCCTAGCTGCTCTAACAAATAAACTCAAAGTTTCAAGGGTCTAAAATGAAAGTGTATTTCTTGCTCATGCACAAGTCGAATGGGAGAGTGCTTGTTGATTGTAGTCTTTCCTCCACTTGATGATTTAGAGATCCATGCTTCTTCTATCTTGTGGCTCCACTGGGCTGGACATCAGAGTCCTCAACATTCAGCTGAGAGACAGAGGAAGAAAAGATGAAGGAGACAGACCCACTTCTTCATCACCTTAGCCCAGCATTGACACACATCCACTTTTGCTCACATTTTTAGGTGAGAGCTATTCACATGGTTCCAGCTAAATGTCAAGGTGAGGACTCTCCAGACTGTCCAGGATGAGGAGCTGGTTCCCAGAAACAACTCTAAACAATGGAAAGGAAGCATAAATATTTGATGGGTAGTCTGCTGTCTGTCGTTGTTCCCGTTATTATTTTGTATGGTTTCCAGGAGAAGTGGGAAGGTTCAGAACTAATTTGGTGGAAAGAAAATCCCCAGAATAAGTTTTAATGGAATCAAGTGTTAGCAAAACAATTGCTTTCTAAATATTCCTTGAAATACTAGTGGTTTGTTGTTTCTGCTATTAATGGATTTTCTTTTGTGGAGTACTCAAGTGGTGTTTTGTTTTTGTTCCGAAGATGGTGTAATAATGCCACAGAGAATCCAAAGAGAACCCAATAATCACTGTGGTTTTAAAGTGTGCATCTAAAATTTTGTGGGAACAAGCTAAGCATTAGCAACTAGCACTGAAATCTTCTTTTAAAAATAGCCACCTGAATTCTGTATCCTAAGTAGCAGAGTGGGGTCTGACTCTAATTTTAATCTGTAAGCAATGAGGTTATAGATGGGGCAAGAAGAGTTTTGCATCCATTTATACAGTAATTATCTCAAGTGAAATCTTTTTTTATTTTTATTTTTATTTCTTTTTAAAGTTTGGCACCTGAGCTAACATCTGTTGCCGATCGTTTTCTTTCTTTCTTCCTCTTCTCTCCAAAGCCCCCTAGTACACAGTTGTATATTCTAGTTGTAGGTCCTTCTGGTTGTGCTCTGTGGGACACTGCCACAGCATAGCCTGATGAGTGGTGTCATGTCCATGCCCAGGATCTGAACCGGCAAAATCCTGGGCCGCCTAAGTGGAGTGAGTGAACTTAACCATTTGGCCATGGGGCCGGCCCCATCAAGTGAAATCTTTATAGGGTCTTCTTACAAATTAATTGCACGGATTTGCTAATTTATATTGATCAATACCTGTGAACATGATTGACAATGGGGAAGAAAATTTTTAACTTGAACCACATTTATTAACGGAAGTATAAGTACCTGAGATCTTGGATTCAATGTATTTACACTGACTGACTATTTGTTCAGTTGATTAACTAATACCTCAGTGAGGGCGTATGCTAAATAAAATTCAAATGACAGAAATTTGTTATAAATGCAGAAAATAAGAACTTAAATATAGGAAGATAAAAATGTTGAAACAGAATGGATTGCTTATTTACTCCTAACTGTGTATCCCTGGGAGCCCAAGAAAATTTGCCTTAATAATAAGGTCATAGCTTCTTAATTCACAGGTATAATAAACCAGTTGCTAGACCTGGAGCTCACTGAATGAGAGGGATCACAGAATGTGAGTCCTTTTTATGAGTCTTATCCAGTGTGGCCTCTTGATGTTTTTCAATGCAACTACGCACTGAGAAAAGAGAAATGCCTTAATATTCTGAAGATAATTAGATATAACTCACACCTAACACTAATCTCCAGAATTCCAAAACACTAATATGATCTACCAGTTAATTTTAGGGCTTATAATAGTCAGGTGATAGAAAGATTGATTTGGTTGAAAGATACCACATGTAGGAATCGAAAGAAATTCCATGTACCTTGAAGTATTTAAGTATTTAGTATAACTGTTTTTCCAGTAGAAAATTACATACCCTTGGAACCTGATATGTAGCTATTGACTTAGAATATACTTTTCCCTTATCCCAATAATTAAAAATAATCAACAGTGCAAACACGGCAGGAAAAGCAGCATACTTTCAGTCCTATCTCAGGACTATGTCAAGTCTCTTGCTCTCTAATAGTATATAGTCCAAGGAGGTATTGATTGCTTTGATATCCTATAGAAATCACACCATCCATTATATTGATACCATTATGTTAGTTGGATCAGGTGAACATCAAATGGGAGGAATCACAGTGCCTTAAAACACAGCGTGAGAGAAGATAGCCAATAAGTTCCAAGAAAATCCAGGAGCTTGTACATCAGTGAAATGTCTAGGAGTCCATTGGTCTGAAGCATGTCAGGAATCCCCTCTAATATGAGAAAAAAGTTGCTGTATGTTACACTGTACGATAAAGAAGCACAATATTTATCAGGCCCTTTTGGATTTTAGAAGCAACATATATGATACTTGAGTTCACTATCCCATCCATTTACTTGGAAACCCATAAGACTGACAGATTTAAGATGTGCCCAAAGTGAATGAAAGCTCTGCAGCAAGTCCAAACTATGGCTAAAACTATCCTACCACTTGAGCCATATAACAAAGCATTCCCAGTGGCAATGAGTGCCTGACACATAGAAATATCATCTGACGCCTCTTGCCAATCCCAAAGAAGAACCACAGTGCTTAACCGCCTCTAGGGTTTGGAGCAAGATGATGCCTTCTTCTAAGGAGGACTGGTCTCAGTATGAAAAGTCAGCTTCTAGCTTACTACTGAACCTCAGTAAAGGACTGAATATTGGACTCAGGAATACAGATTATGATGCTCAAACTGCTCATCACAAATAAAATATTACTTGATCTACTGAATCATGTGCAGGAGCATGTCATTGTTCAATGGATGTTGAACATAGGATGGGCCCTAGCAATAAGAAAGGACAAATAGCTTGCATGAATAGAGTTCTCAGGGTACCTGTTCCTACTGCTTAGTTGCATTAGCCTTAACTACACCTACGTTCTTATAGGAAGTTCCCTACGGTCAGTTACACAAGGAGGAAAAAATTGGTTTGTTTCATAGTTAGGAGAGAAAGAAAAGTGTTTTTTCTGCATGATATTCTGGCTCCAGCAAAAAGTTAATAGCCACTACATAACAGAGCTCCTCAGGGTTGACCCTGAATGACAGCTATGAAAGAAATCTTTCCGGTTGGTCTGCTTGTCCACAGTCCATGGTAAGAGAGTTGGCCTGAGGTATTGATTTACACTGACTATTTCTTAAGCAACTCTAAAGATTTTCTAAGCTTTTAAATACCCAATAATAAATCTATCTCTGTTCAAATCTGCTGAAGAGCTTTATAGTCTCTGCAAATGAACCCTGACCAAAGAAATTTAATATTTTATGACTTGACTGTATAATATATTATGTCTCATGATCTTAAAAGCATTACAGTCAAATGACATATATAAAGAACAACTGTTGATGCTTTTGTTAGCTTTTAACAGAAACCGTTTATGTATATGGTTAAGCTAAAGCAATCCTCATCTTGACAGAGTCGTGGAGCTGTTATAGCTTGGGAAAATTGCTTTTTTTTCAAAAAAATAATAATTTCTCAGACTCTGAGAACATATAGAGAGGTGAATTGGACAAGTCAGAATGCATTTGTCTGGTGAGAACCAGAAGAGTTTAAACACTATCTTTTGGTTAATAAGTCAATTGCCCTGAGCGCTTGGGGTCATAAAATGTCTGAGCCACAGTGGGTCGGGAATTTTAACTGCAGCTTTACATGACCTGGGTGAATGACTGAATTGTTGACGTAGGTATTACTCTGGAAAGAACATTAACTTTCCTCCTTAATTTTGAAAGTCAGTATTGAGCTGGCCTGATAAATAAACCACCCTTGAGGAAGCAGCAGCAACTGATATGTAGCAGATTTGACTGAAGGAGTGGAAAACTATAAAATAAGTAATGTAAAGGTCTTGTTTTCTGAGAACCTTCAGGCCAAATATACCTCCTTTGGGAAATGTCAGTACAAAACATGTAAATAGTGACAATTAATCTATTTCTTTACAAAAATAAAGTAAAATTTATCTCATAAAGGTTGAAGGATCTTTTTCCTAGAGAAGATGGTGGCAATTCTAGAATTAATAAATTGTTTATTAAATTTGTTTAGGGCTATCATAAATAATGATACTGATAGTAATATCCATTAGCATTTAGTAAGTCCCTGCTATGTGACTGGCTCTGTATTAGGTGTGTCAGATAATTTATAACCTTGTCAAATTACAGAGATAAAATCTGAACCTGGTTTGTTTGGCTCCAAAACTTGGAATTTTCCTCAGTGCCACTGAAGTAAATATATATGGAAATACATTTGAAAGTACATTTCATAACAAAGGACTAAGTGATTTAGGTGCTGATTTAGGCAGTTAGGGGGAAGGTCAAAGTTTCTTCTTGACTCTTTTGTTCTTAAAAATAATCAAGCCTTGGGGCTGGCCCCTTGGCCGAATGCTTGCTGCAGGCTGCCCAGTGTTTCGTTGGTTCGAATCCTGGGCGTGGACATGGCACTGCTCATCAAACCACGCTGAGGCAGCGTCCCACATGCCACAACTGGAAGGACCCACAACGAAGAATATACAACTATGTACCGGGGGGTTTTGGGGAGAAAAAGGAAAAAACTAAAATCTTCAAAAAAAAAAAATAATCAAGCCAAAGAGACACATTTTGGGGTAGCAAATTCTTGGCCAGCTGAGCTCAAGAACTCACAGAATGTCTGATTAATTATAGTGTGATGCTGCAGAGCATTGCTTCATACCAAGGGATCCACTGGTCTTCCATACACTGCGTCACCTATCCGCTACTGGGTTGGTAGAGTCGGCATGGCCTCTTACAGGGGAGGTTAAAGCACTAGCATAGGGGTGACTTGCAGGGTCAAGATATGTTTATGGTGTTGTTGTAGGCAGAATACCGAGTGCTAGAACCCAAAGGATGGAAGTAAGAGTGACTGCTCTCACCATCATTCCAAGTGATCAACTTCAGGAGTTTTGTTTTCTATCCATTTAAGTTTAAGCTCTGCTTCACATGAGCTCCTTGTTCTTTGGTGGGAGTAGGTGCTGGGGTAATGGAGAATTCTTTCAACAAAAGATCCAGTAACCTGTGAGCTGCCACGTGTTCATATGATGCTCTTCAAAGCATCAAAGAAAGGAGTTACTGTACTAGCCACTCTAATTGACCCTGATTACCACGAGGAAATAGAGTTGCTGCTGCATAACAGAGGCAGATATGTCTGAAACATATTCACTGAGGAATTCACTGGGGGGCCTGTATTTCTTCCATGTTTAATAATAGCCAGGAGTGGGCATTTATAGCAACCATAGCCTGAAAAGGGCGTAATAACTGTATGAGCTCAGACCTCTGGGTTCCGACCAGGCCAGCTAAAGTACTGGCTGAGGTTGAGGTGAATCTAAGAGTAGTTGAGGAAGGAGATGACGACTATCAGTTGTGGGTCAGAAACAACTGCAGCTACTCCCACCAGATCCCCTGTTTATAAATTGTCACTGACTCCTACTGCTTAGAGAAAGAATGAAAGGACAGAATCACTTTAATATAGGGCACGCATAAATCAGAATATGAAAGTGTGGACCTTAGCCAGTATTGTTTATCTGGTTTATCTCACTCTGTCTTTATCACTTCAGTGGACTCCAGCTGACTTCCAGTTCTTTTAATTGCTAGTATCTGCAACTCTTTGCCCCAAGGCTTTTTCCAAAGCAACAAAGGGTCACTTTTGCCCTGGCATGTGGAAATCTGGAATTTTCAGGAAGTAACTCCCCCACCTCCCCATGTCCTAGCAGGGACAGCTATCAATCAATGACAAAGAGGAATTGGTGAATGAATATCCCAGTTCCGTCCCTCAGAATTGGCAAATGTCCCCTCAGAAATACTACTTGCAAAGGTCATCTCTCCTCTCTTCCCCTCTTTCTAGAATCTTTACCCCCTAGTCTTAATTGTTTCGGTAGCTCTCTAATGCCTTTACTTTGGTGATTCTTCTTTTTAAATTTGTCAAGGTTTCTAGTTGTTTGGTGGGAGCAATTTGCTGCAAGCTACTCCATCCTAATCAGCAATGGAAATCCTCTGTGAGCCACTTTTGAGTTTCTAACATAATTCCTGGCTTTTTTTTTTAAAGCACATTAGTAATAGGTAAGATTTATTGAGCAATTACTATTTGACATGCTCTATACCCGTCAGCGTGCATACATTATATCTAATTATCCCATCTAAAGATATTATCCATATTTCACGTAGAAGAAAATGAGCTGGAGAGAAGCTAAATAATTTTCTGAAGATCACATTTAATTAATAAGTGATATTCTTGAATTTCACACTGTCTGGTGTCAGGCTTTTTGCTGCCTTACCATTGGGCTTCAAGTTTTATATGTACAGCAAAATAAATGGGAAATTGTATAAAGTACTATATGCTCAGACCTAACTCAGAGATATTCTGATTAATTTCGTCTGTACAGGGCCTCAGAATCAACATCTTTGGCAAGCAGCTCAGATAATCTGATGTATATATTCCAAGACTGTATTTTAAGAAACACTAGGCTACATCAGATTACCTATCTATTTTGTACCTTATAGAAGTATACAAGCTTTAACAAGATTGTAATTTTCTTGAGGTCAAATATTACACTTTAAATATGATTCTCACAGGATGTAACACAGCAAATAGGAGTACGTCAATAAATATTTTATGACTAACAGCAAATATTCTAGAAGAGGGACTGTGTACATGATTTGGTATTTTTATGATCTAATAGGAATAAGAAAAAACCAAACCAATTCTCATTTTCAATTGTGCAAAACCACAAGACATATGTGCCTGCCGCGGAAGTCAATATACCTTAAAAGGAGATTAACATTGTACTTATCCTGCTAGATATGTGGAGCTATATAATTTATTATTTTAAAAATTAATCAGAAAAATATCATTTTGAGATGTGACTAATTTCAAGTCAAATCAGTATCTTTTTATAAAGCATATTATTTATTTTTTTTAACAATTAGTCTTATGATGAAGGAGCTCTCAGGGAAACATTGAGCCCCAATATTTAACATTTTCAATAACTTTTACAGAAATAGACTAAACCCTGAGGAATATTGTAAAGTTTTAGATATCAGTAAGAATCATTTTAACTCAGCATGCATTTATTTAACCTAAAATTTTCACTTATTTTATCATAAGTATATTTGATAGACAAATCATTCTTTCCAATTTGTCCACCTTGACTCCAGTAAGTACAGAAGGTCTTTGCAGCAGATGCTCCCATAAGCCGCTTCTATTTGAGAGCGTAACAACAACCTATCTGACAAACATATTTTGGAGTTTTCATTTCTGTGGCACAAGAAAAACTTTGACTTCAGTCCATTTGGTACATTAAGTGCTTGGGATGGAATTTTGGGCTAAGATGTGACAAGAGAGCTCATCTTTCTATCAAAATACAATTTATATTGACAAAAATGACAATGCAGAAAAATACTAAAATAAGAATAACAGGTTAACCATATACAGATACTTTCTACTAATTGAAGTGTCAACAGAAGAGAAATAAGAAACATAAAAGTAGAGCACAAAATCAGATTAATACTTTTGGCATGAGAAGTATATTATGTGCCAGGTATGCTAACGGAATGTCATCCTAATGGGTGTTAAAGCACAAGAAAAAGGCTGAAAGCCAGTATTCTATATTGCCCCTGAGTATTAAGCAAAGGAAACATAACTCACGTAATAAAAGATTTTTTAAAAGGAAGTAAAAAGAAGCATCAAAAAGAGAAAGCAAAAAAAATTTACAAAACAATAAATGTCACAAATTATTTGTTTTAAATTCCCCAATAAAAGAGCAAACCCTATTCTGAATGGTAAAGAAATAAAAATTTGCCCATATGGAACTCAAAATAAATAGTGATTAAACAAAGTGACAAAAGTTTTGAAATATTAAGGTAGAGTCCACTTTTGGGCAGAATGGATTAGGTTACGGCCTAATTTATGCTTCTGCAATAACTAAAGTGAGATAAATTTAAAATGTTATGTTTATATAGACATTGGAGAGTTATGGAAGCAATGAGAGTTGGAGAAAATAAAATTCCTCTGAAGAGCAGAGCAGAATTTTTTCAATGTTAGGGTGTTAAAAAGACACTGGTTTGCTGGAGAGGAGAGAAGGAGTGTGGAGAACACAGTGAACACTTACAATGGAATTTTTAGAAAATTAGGAATGGGAAGGAACTTCCTCAATCTGACAAAAGAGTATCTGCAAAAGAACATATTGCAAACATCACATTGAATGGTGATAACTTTCCTCTGAGATAGGAAAGGCACAAAGATGTTCTTTATCACCACTTCCATTCAAAATTAGCCTAGAAGTTCTATCCAGTGCAATAAGGCAAGAAAAAGAAAAAAAGACATTGAGATTGGAAAAGAATAAATAAACTGTTATTATTTTCAGATGACATGAACGTTTGTGTAAAAAATCCAAAAGAATATACAATTATTAGAAATAATCAGTGAGGAGTCCACCCTGTGACTGAGTGGTTGAGTTCACACGCTCCACTTCGGTGGCCCAGGGTTTTGCTGGTTTGGATCCTGGGCACAGACATTGCACCGCTCATTATGCCGTGCTGCGGCAGTGTCCCACATGCCGCAACTAGAAGGACCCACAGCTAAAATATACAACTATGTACTGGGGGGATTTGGGGAGAAAAAGCAGAAAAAAAAAAGAGAAGATTGGCAACAGTTGTTAGCTCTGGTGCCAGTCTTTAAAAAAAAAGAAAAAGAAAGAATCAGTGAACATGGCAAGTCTAATATAGAAAACATTAACAAAAGAAGTTTTTTAAAAAATCACCTTTATAATTTTAGAACAAAAACATAACATCAAACACCCAGCAATAAATCTAATTTAAAAATGTGTATAATAACTATATTGAAAAGCACAAAATTAAAAGAGGCCTTTAAATGGAAGGATGCATGATCTTTATAGATTGGAGGACTCAGTACTCTAATGTCAAGTCTCCTTAAATTAGTTTATATGTACAATGTACTCTCAGCCAAAATTCCAGCTGATATATTTTTTGAAAATCAACAGCTGATTTTAAAATTTATGTGGATATTCAAAAGGCTAAGAATAACCAAGGCAAACTTATAGAAAAGCAGGAAAAGCAGACAAGACCTATTATAATGCTCTAATACCGAAGATGGTGTTGTATTGGTACACAGATAAATAAACACACCAGTATGGAAAAGGATTCACAATTCTCTGAAGTAGGTAAAGTTAACCTATCAGTGCAATGGAGAGACAATGGTCTTTTCAAAAACGACACTAAATCAATTGACTATCTGTATAGAAAAAAAAGACCCATTCTTTGCACTACACATAAAAATTACTTTGACATAGATTATACACCTAAATGTGAAAAGTAAAACTATAATGCTTTCAGAAGAAAACATATGAATAAAGTGTGCATGATCTTGGGGTAGGGAAAGACTTCTTCAACAGTACAAAAAAGACACTAGCCATAAAGATAAAATATGACAAATTGCACTACATTAAAATTAAAAACTGCTATTTATCCAAAGATACCATTAAGAGAGCACAACAGCAACCCATAGGTCGGAGAAGAATTTGGAGACTTATATTGGGAAAAGGATTTATGTCCAGAATGTATAAAGAACCCTTACAAGACAATTTTTAAAAGGTAAACAAACTAGTAAAAAATTACACAAAAGACTTGAATAAGTGCATTGCAAAAAATGATACACAAATGGCCAGTACACATATGGCAAGGTGCCCAACTTCATTACTTATCAAGGATGTACAAACTAAAACCACAATTTTATATTTATACATTTTCACCAAAATGGCTACCTGAAAATGACAGACAATATCAAGTGTTGACAAGGATAAGAAACAAATGAAACGCTCATAGTCAACTTACGGTAATGGAAATTGATAAAACTGCTTTGGAAATCAGGTTGGTAGGATCTACACAGCTAAATTTATGCAAAACCTAGGACCCAGCAAGTCCACTCCAGGTATGAACACAACAGAAATAAGAATATATGTAAACCAAAGGATATGTACAATCATTTTCATAGCAGCATTATTAAAAAACAGCTAAAAACTGGAAACAACTTAATGACCAAGTATAAAATTAATAAACTGTGATATATTTGTCCAGTGGAATATTAAGCAATGCAAATGAACAAGTTATAGATACAAACAACAGCATGAATGAAACTCATAAACATAATGTTGAATGAAAAAAGAGTACTTAATGTATAAGTCCATTTATACAAATTTTAAAAACAGTAAAAAGTAATGAAAAGTTTTAGAAATCAGGATAAAGGTTATCACAGGGATTGGTGATCATTCAAAGGGTTTCTCAGATACAGGTAATGCTCTGTTTCTTGATATGGGCATTGGTTATACATGCGAACGTGTTCACCTGATGAGAATTCATTGAGCTATACATTCATTATAGTTGTACACTTTTCTTTATAAGTTGTACATTTCAATAAAGGTTTGCAAAGTATGTGTTTCCTGAAGGAAATAACTATCATTTTGAGTGTATGAGTCAGAAAATTAGGTAATATTAAGTCATTCTAATGCAGAACATATGGTGAGGCATGTTTCATCAAACTGTAATCATATGTGTATCACTGGGAAATCAATGTCATTTCAAAAGAGTAACAGTGACTTTCCTAAACAAAGTTACTGAAACTGAAGATTTGTTTTAAGTTAAACTTTTAAAAAGCTTTATTATGTATGAAACAGGAAGAAGGCATTAGCATCTGATTTGGGAAATTTCTTGACTACCTTCAAATATTGCCTAAATTTGATGCAAAATGTAGATAACTATTCTTTTTGCTGACATTCTATGGAAATGTTCTGTCCAATATTTCAGGATGTCTTTCAAATGCAATCCATTATTGTGGAGAATGGATTTGAAGGTTTTGGTTTATTCATTTACTATCTCATTCTGAAATGGCACCAGATGTGTAAAAGGGAGTGGCTTTTCAGCTGTTTTCCACAGGGAATATAAAATTAACAAATAACTTAGATATTCACCCAAAACGGTCACTGTGAAATAGAACACCACATGCAATTTACACCAAATAATCTGTGATGGAGGATAGAAAACATCCTAATGAAAGGTTTAGAATGGCATATCCCTCCAAGAATAAAATGGATTATTACAGCAATACACTCCTAAAACATACTGTTTTATAAGTAAAATAAATTGTAAGGGTTTTATATTATCTATGTAAATATGAAGATGTATTCCAATAAATGATACAATTGTTATAATTATGCAAGTAGAGGTTATTTTTAAAATGATAAAGTTATAAGAATCAGTTCTACAGATTTTACAGTTGAAGAAAGCACAACGGTCTTCTTCTTTATAAAACAAAAATTCCTGCTATGATTTGACCATATATGAATTCTGGAAAGAATGCCCAATATTTTTGTTTTGTCGCATATCTCTTTTGGAGTGCTTTCCATTTTGAAATAATACAACCTAGTGAGTAAGAGCTTCTGTGAGATATAAAATTGACCTAAGTTTAGACTCAGTTCCCTTCTTAGATGTCGTGTGATCTTTGGTAAATTAGTTTTGCTGATCCTCAAACTCCTCATCTGTAAACAGCTACAAAGCTATGTAGAGCTTACACTTATAAAATACTTGGCACAATACCTGGCCGCTAATATGGGTATCTGATTGTCTTACTTTCATTCTAAGAAATATTAAACATCTCCTGATGCTACCAGGCTTAGCCCTCCAGAATATGCTGATTTATCTTAAAAATAATGGGCCTGAATCCTTTCCTTGTTTCCCTCAGCAGAGCTAAAATATCGACTATAAAAACAAACCAAGACAAAATTTGCTCAAAACTTGGTGGAAACAAAAAGTAAATAATTAAAAGATGAAAATAAAAGGAAATAATTCATGCATCTGTTAATGGGGATACGTTCTCAAATGGGTCGTTAGGCGTTTTTGTTATTGTGCGAACACCATAGAGTGTACTTATACAAACCTAAATGGTATAGCTTACTACATCTAGGCTGTTGTGCTAATTTTATGGACCACCATGGAATATGCAGTTTAGCATTGACCGAAATGTCGTTATGCAGCTCATGCCTGTACTAAAAATACAACCATCTGTATAGAAAATATCTTATCCACAAATTGGTCTTTTGGCCTTCTGAATCCCAGTAAAAACAGAAAGGTATTTTAATAAAGCCCATAATCCCTATTTTCCCGAGCCCCAGGTAGTGATCCTATTTGAGGATCTGAGTGTGATCCTATTTTCTAGTGTTCCAGAGTCTGCAGTGAGGCCAAGAAATCTACAGTTAAAAAGCTTTCAAGTGGTCCAGATTTGTAGCTAGGCTTGGAAATCACTGAATAAAATCAGTAAGTCTAAATCACTATGAAACAATCCATGGAGACTTACTGGCGTGGATGTTCCCTTCCCATTTCTCTCCCAAAACACATGCAGATCCTGGGAAAAAAGTCTAGTTCAATTCTTTGCATTTCAAGGTCACAATAACGGTTGCACCTTAACATTTTTGCAATCATAACATCTTCAGAAAGAATAAGTACATTGCAGGACAACAAAGGACATTTTTAGTCAATGCATACCCACAACTCCCTTCACCCCCCATCTCCTACCCCTCATAACTATTCACTACAAAAGAACTTCTTGACCAAGAAGTTATCTGCAAATAGCTGTATTTCAGACGTCCATTTACAACACAAATCTAAGAGAAGACCTTTGAAGTCATTTGTTATGGTAACTGAATTTTAGAAATCAAAAACAGCGGAACTCTGGTAACTATAGAAAAAGTTATTAAACTTGTTTGACTGTAATTTCCTTCATTTTTCTTAAAAAGAATATGGAGTAAATCCTGTGGACCGCTTTTGAACTTTCTGTTTAACTTCAAAATCCTCTTACTCTGATATTTAAGTATTCTAAATATTAAGAAAATATTTACCTGGAAATATTTTCCAATTCCTTTCATCCAATGCTTGCCTGTTAGATAATGATTAATAACCAAATTACCTAAAAGTATTTCTATTTTATTTTTAAATTGTTAAAGCAATTTAAAATAGCTCAACATAACACAATGACCAAGTCTAGATTTTGGAATCGGAACGCCTGAGTTTGAGTCCCAACTATCCCACTTGCTCATTCTCTGTGCTTGGCAAATTTACCTTAACCTTTCTGTTTCAGCCAAGATTCCTTAAAAAAAAAAAAAAGGGCAAAATGCATCACTGAGTTGGCCACAGCCATGTCAATAGCTTGATTTCTTAGGATGTCTTCAGAAAAGTCATATCTAATACTAATACTCTCTTTAAACATTCTATCCATGGGAGGCAGAGAGAGAAATTTATCTGCCCACTCTTTTTTCTCATTAGTTAAGGTTTATCTTCAGAGAGTGTTACACAATACGGGACAGTAGTGTCCAAGGCATCTTATGCCTCAGAAGCAACAAGAAGACTCAGGACAGGATGCTAAAAATAAACTCTGAGCTTGAGGCAAGGCGCTATCATGTTGTGTCCATAAGCTATAGAATGAACTTGGAGCAACCACACCCTAGTCAATCCTTGGCCTGGAGGGGTGGCAGTGACAGCAGGTGGCAGCAGCAGTATATCAGTCAGCTGTTGTCACATGCTGCTGCCTAACAAATTACTGCAAAACTTAATGCCTTAAAACAATAAGAAATTCTGCTTGTAGAGATTGGGCTCAGCTGGGAAGCTTTGTTTTCGAACGCAAATCATCCAGATTTGGCTCCAGGCTATGGAGTCATGTATTGGTCATAGGTTGAAATGTAGAGGTTATCTCATGCATGTTCTTCTCATGGGAGATCACCAGAGCATAAGCCTTACCTCTGAACACAATTCAAGTCTCTGCTTGCTTCACATCTACTAACATCCCACTGGCCAAATCAAATCATATGTCCAAGACCAAATTGAAGTGATGAAACATTATGTGCCACCAACCATGAAGTCATGAGCAAGGGTGTGGAAGAATCATTCTTTCATAGCTAAGTGATGAATTAGAACCAAAAATTCAGTCTACCACAAGGAGATCTATCTTCAGGATTGTAGGGGCAGTGAAAGCTGTTCTTAGGGCCACTCTGACCAGATATCAACACAAATGCTCGGATTTCAGTGACACATAAAATGAATCCAGTACTTTGGATAATTCTTAATTTTTTCATCTGTAAAATAGGGATAAATAGTAATCTTTAACTCATAGGGCTTATAATTAGAATTTTAAATGAAATAAGTTGCATGAAACAACTTTTAACACAATACCTGGCACAGTGTTCAAGAAATGCTAGTCAACATGCGCCTACCAAACAAAAAAGTCAGTTAGCTACATTTCAGATATATGCCAGTGGCTTTGAGGTTGAGTAAACAACAGAATGCATATATGTAGCTTATTTTGACTTGTTATTATAGGAAAATAACTCTGACGCTTTTGTTCTAATCACATTGGGTATAGCATGATCTTTGTAGTTGCAAGAAAACATATTTGAAATGCAATGAGGAAAGATAACAGGGAATCCCTCAGCTATTCCTTGTCTCATTTAGGAGGTTGCTCTGCATCACCCTTTGATTGAATTAATTTCAGTTGCAAAGCAAGGCTACCCTTAGTACAAGCATCTGGTCTTCGCAATCTCAGAAAAGAAGGAAGCAAAATTGCTCAAGGAATTCTCTATAGTACCAGAGAGATACAATTCCAAATTCGGCAGTAATTAAAGAAAACAAACAATTAAAAATTGTCAGGATGGCAAAGTCAGTATGGCTGATTAAAAAGGGAGCCACAGGAATCTGTTATTTTTATGGTAAATTTTGAACAGTGACTACAAAATTCTTGACAGTAAGAGGTGAGCTGGAAGCCAGGGAAGCAGAAATCTGTAGGTGGAAGTTCTCTTAGTGATCATACTCAGTCACTGTTGTTGAATATTTATAGTTGGAATTTAAGACATTCATCTAAGTAGACGTGTATTTATATATAAAAAAACCTTTTCACACACTTGTTTGATGCTCATTTCTTTCTCTATTTTACTTTCCAGTTCTTTCACTCTCCTTTGAATGATTTACTACCCAATATTGAATAGAAATTATTGCTTATAATTTGCCTATCCAAAGCTTTAATACTCTGTTATTAACATTTTATTTCTATAGGAAAACATCCATATGTCAAATCATGGGAATATATTAATACGTCATGTTTATGTTTTAGTATCTACTACACTCCAGTCATTTGACAAGAGAGAGACCAAAAAAATCTATACATATATGTTTGGGAATTTTTCTTTCTTTCTTGAAATGATTAGAATATGTCCTTAAAAATCCAACATGGTATAAATACAGTGCTCTCCATATAATGGCAACAAGAAGCAGCAGAAAAGGGAGTTGTTGGGAAGTTCTTTTGAGACCAAAACACAAGCATTTTTTTGCAACAGTCTATTTAAAGAACATTTTCTTATAGAAACCCAGGAGAGATTTATAATGGTAGTTTTTTCTGTTTTTAGCTTTTACTATGTGACTTTGGGCAAGCCTTGATTTTCCCATACACACCAAGTGAGACTAGCACTAATAGTGTGTGTCACAGGTTTGCTTCTTATAGAATCTCAAAAGGGATCAAAAGTTTTAAGAAGCCCTTAAAACTTTCAGAGTTCAACTTGTTTGGCTTAGAAGCATGAATCTCTCCACATGGTAATGAATTGCCAGATTCGGAGGAGGAGGCGACAGCTTTCTGAGGACAGAGAACATAGAGGAGCTGTGGGCTTTACCTTGCTGGGCCAACGGGCCCTGTGGGACCCAGAAAGTCTCTAATACTGGCTGACTGGAGAGACTCAGTCTTCAACAAAAACTCTGCTCTGTAATTCCTCCAAAGAGCCTCAGACCTTCAGGATATTTTTCTATGACTTCTAGTTACTTTTCAACCTGACTCATCCTTTTGGTGGTAGATTAGATTTGGGGGAAAGAGGCCACAATCCCCATCTAGTTTTATTGTTTTTCGTTTCCCTTTAATTAGCAATGTTGCAATTTCATTTGTTATCTATTTTTTCACCAAATTTTCCTTAATTGCCATTGTATATTAGATTTTTTGACCTCTTTGTTTAATACAAATGGCTATTAGAGTCCTGGTTTCATAATAGGACTGCCACTTGGCTTTGTATTATTCTTAGTTATTGAGTCTTCCTGGGACAGAAGTGTGATTTAAGCTAATTGTTTTCAGCATCATTTTGTTTTACTCTTGTCCCTTTGACATTTTATTAAGGAAAGAATTTCTTATAAATCACATACATCTCAATGAACAGGTGAGTCAGCACATGCGATCTCCAAAGTCATTTGGCATTGAAAGCCTTAGCCCTGTAGAAATAAAGCTATTAAGGCTAAGTTTGTCCAGGTTTATGAGCATTTTGTTTGAAGCAGGAATTTTCTTAAAGGCAGCTGGAATTACATCATGTAGAGACTTCCCATTCTGCCTAATTCACTTGGTTATTGTATATAAACACCCTCTCTCCAAAACTAAAGTATCAGCTCCTCCAGCTCAGCAGTATTAGAAGATAGTTCTTTGGAGCCTTAAACAGGGCCTAGAACTTGGAATACCCCACGTATTTAATCATAATGTTAGATTCTGAAATTAGTGTGATATACCAGTATTTGGAATTATTATCCACGTGATGGAATAAATAAAACTTCAAATCCAGATCTGATTCTCTGTAGTCTTATCTGTGGAGAGACCATACTACATTGTGGGGACCAGGAAACCCTTATCACATCCCTTGTTTTTAATGTCATTTGAAATGTCTGAGCATGTTTCCAGTCTGAGCTAAGTCATTAAGAGCCATCTTCATGAGCACATTTTAAAATCATCTGTCTAAATTTGTATTTTGGGGTCCTACACCCTAAGACATTGTGATAAGCTTTTCATATATATCATGTCATTGAGCTATTCTCTTTTGTTCTGATGAGAAGATTTTGCTCATCACTGGAAAGGAAAAATAAAGGTCTAGGTCTAGATATATTTTGCAAATTAGTACATATGAGGAATAACAGAAAGCACAATGAGGAAATTTGCCTTGAACTCTGATAATTATATCTAAATTAATCAGGAATCTCTAAATTGCAAAAGACAGAAACCCAAGTCACACTAGATTAATTAAAATAATGGGATTTATTGAGTGATGTAAGGTTACTTTGGACATGGTTGCATCCAGAGATTTATGTGATAGCATTAAGAGCTGGTCTCTTTAGTCTCTCTACTCTGCTTGCTACATGGTTAGCTTCAATCTCTGGCAAAGACAAGCCCCAGGCTTATAATGTCCTTACAACTGGAGATCTCATAGAAAAGAGGCAATTGTGTCTGCACCGACACCCGTATCAGTTGCTGAGAAGATTTTTGATGGGCCCTTGCTTGGGCTACATATTCACTCTTGCCATGAGTGAGCTGGGGCTGTGTATTAACTGCCCCAAGAGAATCGCAGGAAGTAGAGGAGAGGCACTTCCAAAAGGGAAAGTGTTTTAGGCAGCCAAACAAAAATAGAAGTCTGTTAATTACTGAAGTTTGTACATTTTTCAGTTTTATGTTTGCATATAACCAATACTTTAAATTAATTGTAAACACTATGCATATGCAAAGAAAACAGGCTATGCACTGAAATTTTCCCCAGTATATCGTCAGCGTTTAAGTCACAAAACATTGTCATAGAGAAAGCAGTATTATAAGGCAGACTTATAAATTACATACTCTTGAACTTACCCCATGGCAAAGCTGGTTCATGTTAAAATTTTTACATGCTACTCAACTTGTACCTGGAATACATTGAGTTTATATGTTTTGATAATGGTTTTATAATTTACTCTATCTCAGGATGAGTTCAGAGTATGATAAAGTATTTAATATATAACAACGTCTCCATTCTCTAACTCAGGTTTAGGTAAACATTTTCTATAAAGGATAATAATATTTTAGGTTTGTGAGTCATAAGGATTCTGTTGCATCTACCAACCCTGCTGTTGGAATACAAAAGAAGCCATAGATGATTTGTGAATGAATGAGTGTGACTGTGTTCCAACAAAACTTTATTTACAAAAAGAAGTGGTGGACTGGATTTAGCCCATGAGCTGTAGTGAAAATGAAAAGTCTTTCACCTGAAAAAAAATCATCATGAAATCAGTAGACTTCTTTAAAATTGGGCTAGACCAAAAATGAAATCAAAATGAAAATTATAAATTATTTAGGAAATTATCTAAAGGAGAACAGAACTCAATTGAATTGATGTGAGAATGTAATTCCTAGGAGATGATATTGTGTGATGGAAGATCAGACTGTCTGCAGCTATGTGGTTCTGGGAAAGTTAGTTAACCTATCTCTTTCTTAGAGTTCTCATCTGCAAAATGGTGATGGTGCCAGTACCTCCCCAACAGGGTTGTGGTGAGGATTCAGGAGAATGCATATGGAACACCTAGGAGTCTTGCACATAGCAAGTGTTCTTGAATGATTGCCATCTAATTGTTGAATTCATTCCTCCTCCCCTTTATCCTCTTCTCTTCTTCCTTTCTTTTGTTATTCTCCTCTGTGTGCATCCTTTACTCTTTTTAATAAAAAATACATTAAAAAGAGCCAGCCCTGATGGCCTCCTGGTTAAAGTTTGGTGCCCTCTGCTCTGGCGACCCGGGTTTGGTTCCCACTTGTCTCTCAGTAGCCATGCTGTGGCAGCAGCTCACATACAAGAACTAGAAGGACTTACAACCAGAATATACCACTATCTACATACAGGGGCTTTGGAGAAGGAAAAAAAAAGAGAAAGGTTGGAAACAGATGTTAGCTCAGGGCAAATCTTCAAAAAAAAAAAAAACATTAAACAATGAACAACTCATACAATATTATTGACAATATTGTTGATTCTCAAAAATATTTTCTGACTTAAAAGATCTACATACAAAAGAGTACATACTAGATGATTAAATTTATATTAAATTTTAAAATGAAAAAATTAATCTATAGTTATAAAAATCACAACAGTTGATGCCTTGGGAATCAGGAATTGACTGCAAATACATACAAGGGAACTTTCTGGGGTGATAGATTATCTTGATAGGATTGTGGGTTATAAGAGTGAATGTATTACCAAAATTCATCAAAGTACATACTTAAAATCCAAACATTACACTGTATGCAAACATATCTCAATTAAAAACTACATATTATGCCTTACTAACAAAATGAAACTTTCCAGAATTAACGACACTTTTATAGTTCACAGATATTTTCTCACTTGTATATAAAAACATAATTGCATGCATGTACATGGAGGATGTGTTCATGGCCTTTGTTTATTTTGTATCCACCTCTGTTGAATATACTCTGTGACTTTCAACTTTTCTTCTAATTATGAGTTTTCCTTTTTTAACTTTCTATCATCTGTTTTCTTCAGAGATTTTTCCAGGTTATTAGAACACATTTTCAATTAGTATTGTAGGGTAATAGTATCAACATACAACATTTTTAGACAATGTGAGCACAAGACATGATTCCTTTGGGAAAGTGATTGAAACACAACCACACACACAACACTCAGCATAGAACTAAACATGCTGCCAGTCAACTTAACTATGTTTTATTATAGTAGGCTTGAGATTTAAATTTTGAGCTTTGGGTAGAACATTGTGCAAGTTACTATAGCAAAATGTTCTTAGTGAGAATTAAATTATGGATGAATACCTGCAGTTTAATGGACTATAAAGTCTATCCTTGATTGTACATATTCAACAACAAGCAAGAACAAATGCCTGAGAAGGTGTTATGAACTATGATAGACTGTTGGACAAGACAGACTGAAAAGGAACTGAGTGTAAAATTGCATTGTTGTTATCTGGGATGTAGGCCTGTAACAAGGAAGGGTGATTGCAGGTAGACAGAGGTTGGTATTCAGCCTCCTTATTTTAACTTCATCTTGATTCTTCAGGTTGATAGGCAACCCCCAAAACATCAGAGCATTGGATTTATGGTCCAGTCCTCACCTACCCTCTCCAGGGAGAAGCTGGAAGCTGCGATTTTTTTCACCTGCTTTCTCTGCACTAAGCCAAAGGGTGGGGCCATGGTGTGTGCTAGCTTGCTAGTTCAAGTCACAGTCTGTTTTCAACGCCCTCAGGTGACTAGAGTATGCTGAGTCCTATCAGCACTCCAAGACAGGCAAGACAGAGGCCAGTGCCTTGGGCAGCCCTGGGGAAAATCAAAACATTGGATGATGGTCTAGTCCTTTTCTTCCCTCCCCAGGGAGAAGCTGGGAGCTGGAGCTTCCTCTGATCATATGGAGCTGTGCTAAAGTTAGCATTTATGGTAAGAGCATATCTCTAATATTCCTACCAGCTTTGATCTAGCTGGTTCCCCGCTTGTGTAAGATGCAGGAACTTCTGAAATAGTTTCTGGCTTTCTCACAGGGAGAGTTATTCTGCGTATTCTTGTTGAATCCGTGTGTCTGTGGAAAGGGGGAGGGTCCAAAGGCCTTCCTATTCTGCCGTCTTGTTGAAATCGCCTCCCTGCTTATTTCTTATCTTTTCAAATTCTGGCTTCAGCATGTCTTGGGAATTCTGGACCAAGGCCAAAAGGAATGTAAGTCCATAAAACTTTTGTGATGGAATTTTAAGGAAATGATACAATGACAAAAAGAAGTGTCTATATGGAGTCTAAAAGGGAAAAATGCAAAGAAGCAAGAATTCAGCTGTAAGATTCCAACACAATTCACCAAGTAATCTGTCTCTGTTATATTCCCAGATACAGTTTACAGTAAAATTAATTAATAGACATTTGGATGAGTTTAGATAACATAAGTCATTTTCCCAAACAACTCTGGGTAAATGGCTACATTTGATTTTCTGGAACAGGAAAGACATCTTCAAGACTCTACCACCTGAAAAAATCCTCTCCCATATAGATAGATATTTATTTACTTAAGAAACAAAATTACTGAATAGTTATTTGGTAATATGGAATAGAAAATATACTGTGTTTTGTGTTGTGGATGTCTGTGACTTAAACGGTGTAGATTTGATTAAAGTTATACATCTAATGTGAGATTAGGAATTCCACCAAGTGTTAGTCACTCAAAAGACATTGTCTTGAGTATTAGCATAAAGGAAAATAATAGAACACTTAGTCTCTCCTTAAATGAGTTCTCTGGAACACAAATATATTGGGAATCAAGGCTCAATGGCTAATTCTAATTGCAAGATTTTCTTCCCAGACTTGAAAATACTTCATTGTCCTCTGCTTGTGTTTGACCTCCTGCAGCCAGTAGCTGTCTTCTGTGGTAGTCAAAAGGAAGAAAATTAAAAAGGAAAAATGAAAATAAAATGAGAGAAAAGTAGTATTTTATTCCCAAGCAAACACATAGTCTTTCATCCAACAGAGACTTCCTGAAATTTAGAGGGATGGCATCCAGGTTAACTGGCTCAGACTCTAAGAGTCGGTAGTAGCTGAAACATCTGTTTTCAGGACAATAGAAGAGGCAGCCTGATAAGGAATAAAGGTGACTGAACTAAGACTCAACACACTTGGATGGTACCCCTGACCAATAAGCTGTGAGACTTAGTTGAGTTACCTTACATTTCTTTATCCCCATTTTTTTTGATGAGATCTAGATCCTTTCATGGTTTCTACGGATTGCACTGAAAAGGCTGTACTTTGCAAGCGCATGTGGTCTTAAGTCTTCAGCCTTAAAACATCATGGTGTAGCATGAGCTTTGCAATCAGATAGATCTAGGTCTAAATCTTTGTCGGGTCACTTACTAGCTGCATCTACCAGAGCAAGTTGCTCAATTTCCTCATTATAATATTGGAAGAGTCAGACTTACGTTAATTAGGGGGTATTGTGAGGATTAATTACACAAAAAGTGTTAAGCCACAGGACAAATAGGAGTTTTATAAATGCAGTTTCCTTCCCCATTGACCCACCTGTATTTAATCATCCAGTTATGATCTAAAAAGTGTTGGTTTTGGAAGAGTTTACCAAATGCTTAGTTTTATTCTGGTTCAAAGGAAATACCACGTAACCTATAAGTTAGGAAACCAGTTTCTTTTTTTTTTTTTCTTAGGAAGATTAGCCTTGAGTTAACATCTGCTGCCAATCCTCCTCTTTTTGCTGAGGAAGACTGGCCCTGAGCTAACATCCGTGCCCATCTTCCTCTACTTTATATGTGGAATGCCTGCCACAGCATGGCTTGCCAAGCAGTGCCATGTCCACACCCGGGATCTGAACTGGTAAACCCCAGGCTGCTGAAGCCAAACATGGGAACTTAACTGCTGCGCCACCAGGCCGGCCCTGAAACCAGCTTCATTTTTATCCATAGCAGTAAACAAATCCATAACAATTAAGCAGAAACAATTTAAAAATCTGAGAGTTTGAGTTCTCATATGTAACACAGAGATAATAAAATCTCCCCTGATTTTATTGTAGGTAAACTGATCATATAATTTTTCATTAAGCTGGGATACTTTTGAAAGTCAAAGGGAGCACTGTTTATAGACCAGGGCAGTGTGCTGTGGTCACTCTGACTAGAAGGTCATGATAGTACTGAATGAGAAGATGTAAGTGAAATTGCAAAGCACTATACCACCTGCCAGAGAGATGACAGATTTTATGCAAAATGGGCCCCAAAAAAGCCCAGTTTTGCTTCCACCATCATGATCTTAAATTTTTTCCAGCGCCCAACTTCTGTTATAGTCCAAGTATTTAGAACTAGAGAGATTGTGGCTGAATGTGTCTTAATGTCTGTGTACCTGGATGACTTCAGCGTGGGATTCTATACCAAACTCACGTGTAAAGTGGAAAAAGTCAGAAAATCAAAGCAAATTTTAGCGTTAAGTGATCGTGTCCAAGGTGAAGGTATATCTCTCCTGAAACAGGTGTGTATGTCAATTATAAATTTTAAAATGTCCGAGGAGATATGGCTATAAATGTAAGTTTCTTTGTAATACCTTTACTAGATGTTTGTCAGTTTTAAGCTCAATTTTTCAGTTTGTAACATCAGTGAATCAGTAGAATGCATGACACTTCAACCAGTATTCATTTAAAAATGGAATTTGAAAAAGTTATCATCGAATCTATTAGGATGCAGGCTGGACCACAGTTACAGACCTCCTGCCCTGTGCAGCTTTCTATGAGAAGGTGAAATAACACCGCCTTGCCCTCAAGTCAATAGCCAGCTATCCGCCTGCATTGTAAGCTAAATGGTTGTTTCAAGAGCAGTGCCATGGATAGGAAAGTTTTAGCCTGAGAGTGCTGAGGAAGGAGTCAGACTGAACAGATTTCAATACAAGTTATGCAGAAAGAGAACTGGCTGGAAGCACTGTTGTTCAGGAAATTATGGTTGGGAAGAGACAGCATTCTCTCAAGCTATTGCAGTTGATATAGGCAATTTTCAAAGAAATTGTATTACTAGTGATTTTAAAAGAAATGGCAGGAAAAGGTAGCTTCCTGTTTCTATTTAGCAACTGGTACATAGCTGAAAGGGAAGAATGGATGGAGCACGAACCAGATACACTCCCTGTGATTTCCATGTCTGCAAGTAGAGTTTCCAATAATTGGACATTAATTTTTTTTCAAGTCAGCAATTATTTTGTCCACGTCATAAGCAACTGGCACAGTTCTAGGCACTGGGGATGTGTGGATGAAGGAAACAGAGAAAATTCCCTCTCCTCACAGCATTAACACTCAAGGAGAAAAACAGAGAAGAAATAAAATAAATGTTATATAATTTATTTATGTGTGATAAATAAACTGGAGAAAAATAAGGCAGAGAAGTTGGTGGGGGGTCAGCACTGCAAATTTTAAATTGGTCGGTATATAAAAGACTCACTAAGAACATTCTTGTGAATAATAGAATACATGCATGGAACTGGGTACTGTGTGAAAGCCAATGGCAAATTCCCTCTCTATAAGGTGCATACACACTAGGAATAAATTCAGTGACAGCTTGAAATACAGCCAGCATAGAAAGGAAAGGGAAGCTGATTATCCAGGCTAGCATTCCTCCAAGTCTGGATCTGACCTGCACTAGAGTCATCTGAGGTGCAGATTAAAATGCAGGTCCCTCACTCTCAAGCCACAGCTAGTGAATCAGAACCCCTGGGCATACAGACTGGAAATCTGTCATTCATCAAGTTTTTTGGATGAGTCTGAAGGACTCAAACATTTGAGTTCTGACTGTCTAATGCAAAAACATCAAGACTCAGGTAAGAATCCACTCATTTCCTTATTTAATAAATATTCTCTGAGTGTTCTCAACTGTGTGACTGTAGTGTCTAATGAGCTGGATTTATGCTTCAGATTGTTCTGATCAAATTGGGGCAGCTAAATTTAAAAATAAATTAACAAAATAATATAGAAGATGCTTGTGATGGTTTTATGGATCTGGCTTTAGTTTGTGGGAAGACAGCTGAAGAAATTACTGATTTTTTTCTCACACCTTATGCTTGTAAAAATAATCCATGCATGGAAAGGCCTTAAATTTCTATGCTTTGTACCCACTTCAGCTGTTACTTTGTGGTCTTCATCGAGTTCTAACATTGTGGCCAACGATGTGCTCCATGTAAAAATATTTTTGTATAGTTGCAGGAATTCCATGACATTAACACAAACATTCATATGTGGTTGTTCATTCATTTGATAAACATATCAATAAACAAATAAAAAGTTGTTGAGGCTTACAATATGCAAGTGTTCAGAGTCTAGAGGAAAAGACGGGCAGACCGATAGATGGACACCACACAATGTAATAGAGATGTATGAATTACATGCTTTAGAAGCACAAGGTTGAAGTCTGTAACTCTGCCTGGGCTTCTGGAGATATTCTTCATAAAGGAGATGACACTTGGATTAGGACTTGAAGGATGAGTTAGACTTTGCCAGGTAGAGGAAAAGGAAAGGGTGTAATAGCAGACGTAGCAGAAGGTACAGATGCACAAATGCAAAAGAGTAGAATTTTTTAAAGTAATTAATTAATTACTTTAATTTCAGTAACATTGGATTATAACATTATATAGCTTTTGGATGTACATCCTTGAGGGTATTATGCTGAGTGAAATTAGTCAGAGGTAGAAAGGAGTAGAATTTTACCCACATTATAATAGAGTCATGCAAAGACCATCTACTTCTTAATTTTCTATAAGAAGCTGATGACCATCATCATTTGTAATGGAGAAGTTGCCAAAAAATACGGCCAATCAATAGGAGTGTATTCTAATCTAAATAGTTTTTTTAAAATTTAAAACAGCCTCTAACGGATAAATAATCAACAGTTCCAAGTTCAACTTCATGTCCAAGCCTTTTCTCCCCTCCTACCTCCTTCTCAAGATGGTGGCTGATTATAGGGGAAGCTTATGGACTGAATGGCATTGGAGGAGAAGCACTTGAGTAGCCTTTATGCTGGTTTCTGCAGCAGGGCAGATTCTCATTCACTGCTGCTATGAACTGAGGCATGGGGAGCCTAGTACCATCACGTTGCCGCCTCTGTGGTGTGATCTCTTGGTTTTATCAGGACCAAATGGTCCTCCTTGCTAATTGTTTTTCTCATTGGAAGTGTGGATACCCCTTGAATTTTGGTGTTCTCTGCTCTTTGTTGCTTAACTAAGCAGCCTATCCTAAAGCCCTCAGCTAAAACGGTGCCATTTAGCCCCACTGCAGCGAGCCCTTCTGTAAAGAAGCTCTAACACTCAACGACTATACTGGCTTAGGGAAGTTATTTAAACGCCACATGACTCAATTTTCTTCTTCATTAAATGAGGATAATGATAGTACCTTTCTCAGTGTGTGGTTGCATAGGTTGAATGAGTTAATAAATATAATATGCTGAGAAGGGTGGTAGGCATATTTAGAAACAGTCAATGCGTGTTTGGTTATTGTTAGTATTCACTGCCACCTGAAGCATGTAGGAACTTCTGAGTCCTTTCTCTGTTGTGTACATGGCACCGGGAGCCAAGAGCTCTGCTTCAGGTCACCTACGGAGCTGCATCTTTCTGCTACAGCTACTGCTCCTACCATGTTGGCCACCCTGCATGGGTGTCTCCCTATGCTTTTGACTTTTTCTTCATCTTAAAAAAAATCCCTCTTTCTTCTTGAGATTTAGCCTCAGAGAAGTGAAGTAAGGACACATTGCATGTCTACTGCCTTTGTCTTTTCTTCCCATGAGATCCTGAGCCAGGCTTTTCTCCCTTTTCATCTTGGAAAGGTATTTCCTGGCATCATAACCTGGGATCTCTGTATGGCTTGCAGTAAAATTTGTGTTCAAGGTTTCCAGAACTGGCTTTCGATGTTAATAGGAACTAAAATATTTTTTTAAAAAGAATATTTTCATTCTAAATCCTGCCTTTCAGAACCATTGTCTTACTGTGGACTCCCCAAATTCTCTTTGGGTATCAAAGGCTCAACACTAATTCCTTCTCTTTTCTTCTTGACATAACAATCCTAGTGCCCTCCAAGACAAATAGTGCCTGTTGAACAATAGCAGGAAAATAACACACAATGAAACATAAACAAGAAAAGCAGATGAATGTGTTTCAAAAATATTATTCTCATTTTTTCCTTAAGTATTAAAGAGTTGGTGTGTTCATAAAGCAGGAAATAGTGACTAATTTGGTGTTATAAGAGTAGAATTGATTGGCATGTGTGTGAGTTGGGAAGAGGTTAGGGTAGATGGAAAGGTGGGTAAGAAGGCTAACAGATGAGGTACCGGAAGCCAGTTTCAATCTGCTTGAGAAGAGCATTATATACCATGCCAAGTAGTTTTTGTTTATAATTTAGTTAAGATAAAATAACAACACTGTGTATTAAGTAGGGTTTACATTTGTATGTCCATTTCATGTGTTAGAAAATGAAAGCTCTGAGATATTAAGCTCTTTTCTTATATTATCATCACTGTGATTGTCAGAGCTGGAATAGGAATTTTGTTTTCCTGATTTATAATCTATCATATTATTCTGTTTTGTTTTGTCTTTTTTACTTTAAGCAACTTCTTTGGATAAGTTGTAAACTGGCATTTTCACTTTTGAGATAAATGAGATAAATCCAACAGAACAATCACCTAAATCAAAAACATTTCATTGTTTCTGAAATTCCTGAACCTCTAGCAAAACAGGATCCCAAGGCCATCTTCAATAAGATTCTCTACTATATTTATTGCCTGCCTATTGCTCACTGTCTTACTTGCTTTCACATTTGGGAAAGACTCAGTAATTCTAACTATAAGGATGCCAAATTGCATTTGCATTGCAGTCTCAATGATGCTGTAGTTTTTTTGAGCCATACAATTTTCTGAAAATAAAGGTATAATTTCAAAAGTGTCTACTGGATTAATTGCAAATCTTTTGTGGAGATTTCCATAAATATGTTCTTTTATACAATGATGTTACTTAACCAAGACCGAAGAGAAACAGCCAGTTGCTTCAGCCACATTTTCTGAAACTAATGTGAGTCTGTCTGAAATATCACTTAGAACCATCTTTAGATCAGTCTATTTGCTAATAGAGCATGGGATAAAATACAATTTTGCAATCAAATTATTACTTTTGATTATGTAGGCAGCCAGTATAATCAATTCATGACAGAAAGAAAATTCTTTGTGTGAATAATTTAGTTGCTGTTTTCATTGAGTCCAAAAACTTCATTCATTTAAACAAGTATCTATTGAATATTTATTGTTTTGTCACTGGGGATGTCTAGATGGATGAGGCCACCACAATCTCCGCGTCCCTGCCACTTACAATTGTAACAAAGTTTAGAAGGAAAAATACAGTGTTTATGAGAATTTCTAATGAGTAAAACTTAACTAATATGAGATATCAGGGAAGGCTTCCACAGAGAAATGATCTTTAAGCAAAGACATGAAAACTAAGTATTGTTTACCCAGGTGACTAATCAGAGAGAGATATTCCTAGGGAGAAGGAAGAGCATATGCAAAGGCTCCGGGCAGGGAAAAGGAGAATTTTGGGAATTCAAAGAGTGAAAAACTCTGAATGGCGGAAGCATAATAAGGAGGGAGACACGGCCAGATTATGAAGGGATTTATAGGCTAAGTTAAGTATTTTAAAATTTAAGGGAAAGGGAAAGCCACCAAAAAGAGTGGAGTAATACCATGGTTAATTTTTATTTTCAGATGATTACTTCAGATCAGAGCCATGCAACTCAGAGAGGCACAATTCACCTTTGCCGTTCACCATTCATAGGAGGTCCTGCTCAAGATACTATGTTCTGCTCCAGAGAATGGGTCAGAAGTGATGAGAGGAAAACAGGACAATCATGGGAAGAGAATGCATTGGTCCAGGCAAGAGATAACAGTTGCTCGAATTTAGGTGGAAGAAAAGTAATGACGGAAGTGGAAGTTTTTGAAAGCTATTAAGGAGGTAGAATTTATGATATATAATGTGCGATTGTATACGGTAGAGAAAACAATCAAGAATGATTCATCGTCTCCTAGTTGGTTGGTTGTGGGAGCCCTTTTGAAGTATAGGGAGCATAGGAGGCAGGGGGAATCATAACTTCAGTTTGGGGCATGGTAGTTTTGAAGGACCTATGAAACATATGAGTGGGGATTTAGAATAGAATGTTTAGTATTTTGTTCTGGAGCTTAGAAGATAAATTTGAGCTAGAGACACAAAGTCTGGGATAATCACTATTTAGATGAAACTGAAGTCACTGAAGTCGTAAATCAATGAGTAAGAATAGATAAAGAGAGGAGAAAAGAGGGACTGGAGTGAAAGCATCAGGACTCCTACTTTTAACTAAAAGTCTAATAGAAGAAAAGCAGACAGAAAGGTAGAAGCAAAGCCATGAGAGTCACATGGAGCCAAGGGAACTGAGTCTTTTAAAATGGAATGAGCATTCATCTATGTCTCAGGCTACTGAGAGGCCAGAAAGGGTGTCCATTACATCCTGTGACATGGAGGACTTTTCCCAAAGGTGTGTCTAGGGGCAGCAGACATATTGGACTGAATTGAGGAGTGAATGGGGGTTGAGGATGTAGGAATGCCAAGAAATTTGACTGTGAAGTGAACAAGATAGAAACAAACTGGAGAAGAACATGGGGTCCAAAGATTTAAAAGTGGATGGGAAGTATGTAGCACAGAGGGAGGTTTTGAATATATATGAATAGTGTAAGATCTCCAGGAGATCACCAGAAGAGTAAGAAACAGGGAAGGAAGGAGATTCTGAGAACACCACGGAATTCGGCTTTAGTAATAAGGAGGAAGAATTCTTCCACTGAATTAGGTAGAGAGGAATATGGGAGGTAAAAGTAGGTTGGTAGATGTGGCTGTGAGAAGTTGGATTGGTCGTGGTTGTAGGACCCAACAATGGTTTCTGCTTTCTCTGCAAAGTATAGGCTAAAGAGTTAAAGTACAGGAAAAAAAAAAAAAAGAAAAAAGGTGTCAGGGATTTAGAGAGAGCAAAGAATTGTTTGAATGTCTTGTGTGGAGATTGGGAGATAGCTGACTAGAGGAACATTGCATTGCCAGGTAATGTTCAGGGCCCAGTTTAAACTGGGGATCAATGGTCTTTCTCTTAACCTACTCCTGTGTGTCTACTAAATTATAGCATCTAAGACAGAACGGTTTTAGATGAACAGAATACCTTAGGTATTGCTCTCAGTAGACATATTGCACTATTCATCATCTTAAAGTTTTATTAGTGTCATTCAAACATGCTGCTAAACCATATTTTTCTCATCCTGTACATTTGCAATTGGAGTTATGCCTTTAAATGTAAGATTTCATGCTTACTGTCTTAATAGTATGTTGTATCCACCAGCATTCAATCACCAAAACAGAAACTACTCTCTGCATTCCAAGTATAAATCATTATAATAAAAGGAATTATAGACTTACATGGAATTGGAAGGATAGGGGAGTAAAGGTCAGCAAAGTCACCATTAACAAGCTACCCTGCAACCTGCCCTTTGAAAAGGTAGAGAAAAGATATCATTATGTCCACTTAATTATTTAGAGCCTCCTCTGAATGGGATAAGTGGTGAGCATACACATGAAATACAAATATCTCCACACTCTGTTCATTCTGTTCACTCATATATTAGATATAATTATCTATCATCTATCATTGATATAAATTTTAAAATCTTGCTCCTTCCAATCATATCCTAAGAGTCAATGTGAAATCTTACCTATGGCAATTTCCCTTTCTCATATTTTTTAAGGACAACCGTGGAGTGCTGTAATGCTGCAAATATTAACTTTCAAGTGGTGCAACCATACCATGTGAACTCTATAAATCAGGCCTGAATTCCTTTCTTCTAAGTGTCATAAACTTCACACCATGTTTTTATTTATTCTTATTTAAATAGTTATCTTTTAAATAGATTTAAATAATAAGAAAAAATATTACATTTATCCACACAGTTACCACATACTATGTTCTCTGGTCCTTTTGGAGACCCGTATTTTCATCTGATATTATTTTCCATCTGACAGAAAAACTTCCTTCAATCTTTCTCGTAGTGTGGGTGTGCTGGTGATGAATTCTTTTGCTTCTGTGTGTCTGGAAACATCTTATTTTACTTTTGTTTTTGAAAGATGTGTTTTCTCAGTATAGAGTTCTTAGTCAACAGGTTTTCTTTTCTTTCATTACTTTAAAGATGTTGCTCCACTGTATTCAAGCTTGTATTGTTTCTTAGGAGAAATCATGATGTGCCCTGGAATTTCTTAAGCCTCTTAGATCTCTTAATTTATAATTTCCATCAAATTTGGAAAATTTTGACCATTATTTCTTCAAATATTTTTTCTGTCTCCCTTTCTCTTGCCTCTTCTCCATGTGCTCCAATGATTTGTGTATTAGGCTACTTGAAGTTATCGCACAGCTTATAGTTGCTTTGTTCACTCATTTTGAATCTTTTTTTTTTTGCTCTGTATGTTTCATTTCAGATAATTTCTACTGTTATGTCTTCAAGTTCACTAATCTTTCCTTTACAATGTCTAACCAGTGTTTAAACTCGTGAGGAATATTTTTCATCTCAGACATTGTAGTTTTCATCTCTAGAGGTTTGATTTGGGTCTTTGTATATATTTCATGTCTCTGTTTAACATGCTCATTTTTTTCTTTACCTTTTTGAACATATGGAAAACAGTTATAATAATTGCTTTGATATTTCTGTCTGCTGTATCTAGCATCTGTGCCAGTTCTTTGGTTAGTTTCAACTGATTGATGTTTCTCCTCATTATGGATTGTATTTTCCTGCTTTTGGGTACACCTGGTAATTTTTGATTGGATGTCAAACGTTATGCATTTTACCTTGTTGGATGCTGAATATATCTTTATTTCTATTTTTGAGCTTTGTTCTGGGGTCTAGTTATTTGGAAATAGTTTGGTTAGTTTAGATTTTGCTTTCAAGATTTGCTAGTGGAATCTAGCTTAGTCTACAGCTAACTGCAGTCAGTCAGAATGTATGATGGGCAAACATTCTGAGAAACGTGTCTTTAGGTGATTTCATCATTGTGCAAACATCATAGAATGTACTTACACAAACCTAGATGGTATAGCCTACTACACACCTAAGCTATGTGGTACTAATCTTATGGGACCACCATTGTATTGTGGTCTGTCAGTGACCCAAATGTTGTTATGCAGTGCGTGACTATATTCTCCATTACTGTGGCAAGATCCTTCTGAGTGTTTTACCCTGTGATTTGCGAGTTTCCCCAGTCTGGTTAACAGGGATAGCCACCATTCCTGGCTGCAGTGGTCTCTGAGTACTGTTCTCTCTCATCCTTTTTGGTAGTTCTGTCCTAGCCTTGGGAAGAGTCCTTCTCTATATATCTACTTATCAGTAATCTTCTAAATACTATCCCGATCTCTCTCTCTCTTTAACTTTCTCCTCTCTAGTACTTTGCCCATGAACTCTAACCACCTTGATCTCTGCAGATTCTAGAGCTTCTTTTCCTTAAGTGCTGAACTCTACTTGGACCCCTCCTTGAACCAGCCCAGTAACTTTCTCAAGGTGGCAGCCTGGATTAATCATAGGGCTCACCTCATTCATTTCTCATGTCTCAGGGGTTATTGTCCTTTGTAGTTTTATCTCTAAAGTTTTGAAAATTATTTTTTTTCCATGTACAGTTTTTTACTTGTTTTAAGTGGGAAGGTAAATCTGTTTGCTGATACTCCATCTTGATTGGAAGAAGAACAGCGTGTGCCTCTTTATTACTAATAGTGATTGTAAGATGTAGTAAATTGCCCTTCCCCTTTAAGTGAATGTCATCTGAATAATTTATCTTCATCCAGTTCACTCAGAAAAAAATGCTGAAGAGTTCAGAACTAGGGACAAAGCTTCGGACCTTGTCAGAATACTCTTTCACACAACTAGAAGGACGTGCAACTAAGATATACAACTAAGATATACAGGGCGGGTTTGGGGAGATAAAGCTGGAAAAAAAAAAAAAAAAGATTGGCAACAGTTGTTAGCCCAGGTGCCAATCTTTGAAAAAGAAAAAGGAAGACTGGTAACAGTTGTTAGCCCAGGTGCCAATCTTTAAAAAAAAAAAAAAAAGAATACTCTTTCAAAACTTATATTAATCCATTACTCAAAGTTTTTCATGTTATAAATTTACCTAATTGTCATATTAGCCTATATATTTGCACCTAGCCATCTTTTTTCATTAACTAACTGAATCATTTCATTCCATTTTTAAATGATCAATTGCGGGAAAAATAGGTAAATTCATTCTCCTGTGTGGTAGGCATTAATTCTGCTTTCTGATTATTTCTGACTCTTCATGTCCTTGGCCTATCATAGAATTGTACTTCCTTATCCACTTATGGGTGAGTGGCACCATATGATTATTTCTGGCCTATTAGTTGTGAGTAGAACTTTTACATACTACTTCTTGACCAAAAATTTAATTGCCAGTGCAAAACCCACAGGAGTTGCCTTTATCCTCTAGCTTTTGAGATAGTAGCTGCTCTGTCAGCCAAAGTTCTTGGGTAAATTAAATGAATAGTCACCTCTATCAACCCACAATAAACAAGCAACATGAGTATGAAATAAATCTTTGTTATTTTAAACCACTAATATTTGGGGGAGGGCGGTTTGTATCACAGTATATTTTAGATTCTTCTTACTGATATAGTTTATAAAAAATTAAAACTTGCAATAAAAGTTAAAGTTTTACTTGAATAACAAATAACAAAACAATTCCAGTTTTCCCCCACTCTGTCCCTGGAATCATTTAATAATAGTATAACTTTATGAGTCTTTTTCTTGACACTTTTCCTACTTCTCTCTCAATGTGTAGTGGTCAACTTGCTTATTCTCATAAAAAGTGTTTTAGATGTATTTCTGTTGATACATGGAGAACTAGTTCATTCCTTTTAACTACCAAATAGTATCATGTCATATGAACATGCTACTTGTATCTATCCTATTTTGATTACTAGGTATACACAGTGTCCATTTTTCTGTTGGTAGACATCCAGGCCACTTTTTATTTTATACCACTATAGTAACAGAACATCTTTCTACGTATAACCTTGTATACACATGAAAGTAGAACATCTGAGTTGTAGGGTGTATACATTTTCAGTTTTAATAAATACTGCTTAACTCTCCTCCAATGTGACTAAACTACTCTATATTGCAACCATTTTTATTGGGTTTATTCCTATTTTATTGGCTTGGGTTATATTATAAATAAAAACCTGATTTAGTCCTCATACCAAAAAACAACCCATTTGAATGGTAATTATGATCTGACACTGTTATCGACACTGGCAATACAAAGACAAAAAGGATACAGTTAAGGTGCCATCACTAAACAAACAAGATCATCTTCATTCTTTGCACTATGATTTATTAGATAAAATTGAGCTAATATTTTCCTAAATTCTAGTCATTCAAAAAATGAGCTTTCAATTATGGTATAATTATCTACAACCTGTTTTCTCCATCTTCAAACTGAATAGCAACTATATAAAATAAGCCCCTTAATTGAAGGAGTAGCCTTGTAGAATATTTTATATGAACTTATATTTCATTGTGGTTTTATCAGATAATGGTCTTGGTAAATGCTAAGAAGAGTTCATTTTTACTGAAAATGGAGACTGTGAGTATTCTGTTACAAGTTACTTGCACTACAAATGAAAAGGTACAGTACTACTTGAAGCTGGACTTGCATTATTTAAAAATATATATTGTAAATCCTGGGTTTATATTTACAAAGCATTTTAAATGCTTTAAAGTGAAGTATGAATGATAGATCAATAGATGAGGTAAAATGGAATCACAAAAAAACCCTCAAGTGAAATGAGAGAAGTCAGAAGAAGAAACAAAAAAGAAACAAAGACAAATACAACAAATAGAAAACAGCAAGACAGGAGATTTGAATCAAACTATCAATAATCATTTTAAATATGAATAGTCCAAACACATTTTGTTAAAAGAGATTGTCAAATTCAATAAAAAAGCAAGACCTGAGTCTGTGTTGTTGACAAGAAATCCAGTTTAATTATAAAGAGTTATAGAGATTAGAATAAAGGGATGCTGACGCTGTAGAAAACAGTTTGGCAGTTCCTTAAAAAGTAAACATAGAATTACCATATGATCCAAAAATTCTACTCCTAGGTATATATCCAAGACAATTGAAAACATATGTTCAGCCAAAAACTTATACACAAATATTCATAACAGCATTATTCATAATTGCTAAAAATTGAAACAATTCAAATTCCCATCAACTGATGCATGGATAAACAATATGTGATATATCTATATAATGGATATCAATCAGCCATAAAAAGCAATGAAGTCCTGATATATGATCCAAGTGGAAAACCTTGCAAACATTATGCTAAATGAAAGAAGCCAGGCACAAAATGCCACATATTATATGACATGTCCAAAATGGGCAAACCTTAGAGATTGAAAGTAGGTTAGTGGTTTCCAGGAGTTGGATGAAGGGGGGAATTGGGATTGATTGCTAACGGACTTGAAAGTTATTTTGGGGTAATGGAAATATTCTAGAATTAGATAATACAGATGGTCACACAACATTGTGATTACAGTCCCCAACACACAATGATTGACTTGCAATTTTTCAACTTTATGATGGTGAGAAGTGATATGCATTCAGTAGAAACTATGCTTCGAATTTTGAATTTTGATCTTTTCCCATGATGTACCCATGATGTGTGGTACAATACTCTCTTGCGATGCTGGGCAGTGGCAATGAGCCAAGCTCCCAGTCAACCACCAATCACGAGGGTAAGCAACCAACACACTTACAACCATTCTGTACCAATACAGCCATTCTGTTTTTCACTTTCAGTACAGTATTCAATAAATTATATGAGATATTCAACACGTTATTATAAAATAAGCTTTGTGTCAGATGATTTTCTCTAACTATAGGCTAATGTAACTGTTCTGAGCACATTTAAGGTGGGCTATGCTAAGCTATGATGTTCAGTAGGTTAGGTGAATTAAATGCATTTTTGACTCACAATATTTTCAACTTATGATGGATTTAGCAGGACATGACCCCATCATAAGTTGAGGAAAATTTGTATATTGAAAACCACTCTATTGGACACTTTGAAATGGTAGATTTTACATTATATGAAATTTCCTTCAATAAAAATTTTAAAGTAAATGGATGGAGAAAGTTGTATCATGCAAACACAAATCAAAGAAAGCTGAAGTAGCTATACTAATTTTAGACCAAGCCAACTTCAGAACAAGGAAAATTTTCAGGGATAAAAAGGGACATTACATAATAACAGAGGAGTCAATTCTCGAAGAGGACATAACAATCCTAAACATGCATGCACCTAACAATAGAGCATCAAAATGAAAGAGACAAGCACTGATAGAACTAAAAGGAGAAATAGATAAATCTATTTTTATCGTTGAAGACTTCACCACCACAAACAAGCAGGCAAAATTTCAGTAAGAATAAATATAACCTTGAACAGCACTATTAACCAACTTGGCGTAATTGACATTTATGGAACACTGTAAGCACCAACATTAAAATGCACATTTTCCTAGAGTGCACATGAAACATTCACGAAGATAGATCATATTCTGGTTCATAAGATAAACTTTAACAAATATAAAAGAATATAAATCATGCAAAGTATGTTTGGATACCATAAGGGAATTAAACTAAATATCACCAACAAAGCTGGAAAATGCTCAAATACTTGGAAAATAAACTATGCACTTCTAAATAATCAATGAATTAAAAAGAAAATCAAGGGAAATTTTAAATATTTTGAACTTAATTGTAATGCAAATACAACTTATCAAGCATTGTGGGATGCAGCTAAAGCAGTGCTGAGAGGAATAGCTATAGCACAAAAATGAACATATTTGAAAAGAAGAAAGATCTACCAATAAATCAGTGTCCTAGCCTTCCATCTTAAGAAACCAGAGAAAGAAGTGCAAATTAAACCTAACAGAACCAGAAGAAAAGAAATAATAAAAATGAGAGCATAAATCAATTAAATTAAAAATAGGAAAACAATAGAGAAAATTAATGGAACAAAAATCTGGTCATTTGCAAAGAACAATAAAACTGACAAATTTATATCTAGGCTAACCAAGAAAAAAAAGAGAAAGACAAAAATTATCAGTATAAAGAATGAAAGAGGGGCCTTCCCTATTTAACTCACAGACATTAAAATGATAATAAAGGAATGACTATAAATTCTACGGCTATAAATTCAAAAATTTAAGTGATATGGAACAATTGTTTGATGGATACAAACTACCAAAGTATGCTCAAAGAGAAATAGATAACCTGATTAGCCCTATATTTATTAAAGAAATTAAATTATTAGTTAAAAACATGCAAAAAAAAAAAAAAGAAAGAAAGAAAAAGCACCAAGGCTAGATGGTTTCACTGGTGAATTTGTCCAAATATTTAAAGAAAACATAATACCAATTCTACACAATATCTTTTAATAAATAGAAAAGAAGAGAATATTTTCCAACTAATTTTATGAGATCATAGTTACCCTAATAGCCAAACCAGACTAAAACATTATAACAAAAGAAAACTAAAGACCAATATAATTCATGAACATAGAAGCAAAGATCCCTAACAAAACATATGAAATAAAATTCAGTAATATATAAACGAGTTAACACATCATGCCTAAACCTAAATGGGGTTCATTCCAAGAATGCAAGGCTAGTTTAACATTCATAAATCAATCAATGCAATTTTTCATATCAATAGACTGCAAAAGAAACACTATATTATCCTATCAATAAGTACAAAAAAATTATTTGACAAACTTCAGAACCCATTTATGATAAAAACTCCTAAAAATTTGGAATAGGGTGCAACTTCTTTAACCTAACAAAGGCTATATATGGAAACCCTATAGCTAACATCATACTTAATGCCAAGAGACTGAACACTCTGCCTTCAATATCAAACTCAAGTCACAGATATCTTTTCTCACCACTCATGTTCAGCATTGCATTGGAAGTTCTAGCTAGTTCGATAAGGTTAGGAAAAGAAAGAAATGTTATACACATTTCAAAGGAAGACATAAAGCTCTCTTTGTTGGCAGACGACATGATTGTCTATGTGGAAAACCTCAAAGAATCTGTAAAAAGCCTCCTGGAACTAATAAGTGAGTTAAGCAAGGACACAGGAATCAAGGTTAGTATAAAAAGTCAATTGATCTCCTATATACTAATATTAGTAATTGGAATTTAAAAAAATAAACATTTACAACATCATCAAAAAATGAATTGTGTATAAATCTAACAAAGAATATATAGGATCTATATATAGGAATATATAGGATCTGCAGAAGAGTGATAAAGTATTGATGAAAGAAATATAATATCAAAATAAATGTTCATAGATTGGAAAAATCAATATGATTATGATGTCAATTCTTCCCAATTTGATCTATATATTCAACACAATCTCAATAAAATCCTAGCAAGCTTTTTTGTTGATATCAACTGTTTTTAAAACTTATGTGGAAAGCAAAGGCACCAGAATGAAGAATTCTGAAAAGAACAATATTGGAAGACTCATTTTACCCAATTTCAAGATTTCTATAAAGCAACAGTAATACAGACAGTTTGGTATTACTTAAAGAATAGATACATAAATCAATGAAACAGAATAGGAAGCCCATAAATAGACTCCAAAAATACAGCCAACTAATTTTTGACAAAGGTGAAAAGGCAATTCAATAGAGAAAGGATAGTCTTTTCGATAAATGACACTAAGGCAATTGTAAGGGCATACACCTTTGGCTAGGCTACGAAAGGCAGTCGTTTGGTCAAACACCAATCAACATGTTGCTGTGAAGGTAATTTTTAGATGTTATTAACATTTAAATCAGTGGGATTTGAGCAAAGCAGATTACCCTCTATAATGTGGCTGGGCTTCATCCAATCAAAGTTGAAGACTTTAAGAGAAAAAATTCAAAGTCCCCTAAGGAAGAAGGAGTTCTGCTTCCAGACTGTCTTCTGGCTTAAGACTAACATCAACTCTTCCCAGGGTCTCCAGCCTGCCTGATTTTCCTCCAGATTTTGGACTTGCTCATGTGAGCCAATTTCTTTAAATAAATCTCTTACAGAGAGAAAGAGAGATAGATAGAGAGAGAGAGAGAGAGAGATTCATCCTATTGATTCCATTTCTCTGGAGAACCCTGAATTACACAGTTCATAATATAATATCTGAACCAGTAATTGGAAACAAAATTCCTCATAACGGAACTACAAGATTGAGCTTCATCTGCATTGCTGTCAAAACATGAAATTTTCCCAAACTTGATGAAAGTGGACAAACTTTAAATGGCCTCAGTTACTTTACTTATTTTCACTAAGTCCACAGATGTTCTCAGTCTGCTACCAAACCAAGTGTTCATTTTTCTCTGTTGAATTTTGGTGAGAGATAAGTCAATATATTCCATTCAACTGTTGGTTTTACTCAAAAGTAGAAAGATTGGGTTGTTGGTTTAAATTTGATAAACATTATAATGCCATATCCCTGTTTCTCAATGAACAAGGCATTGGACATGTGCCACTGGTAAAAGAGAGATGTTTGCCAAAGGTGGAAAGGGTATATTCTCAAAGAATATCTGGAAGAAGAAACACAAATCTCCACTCATCAGAATGGATAACCAAGATCTACAGTCTTTAAACAGATGCTAAGCTTCTTAATTTGCACTCCAGGTCTTTCTGCAAAAATATTTTGTAATGTTTTTGATTTGTGCATGGTTAAGAGAAATATTATCTAACCTGCCCACCTCACACCTGGAGAGAAACAGCTGCTGCTACGCTAGAAGACACTATCCTTAGCTGCTGAGTGAACATTCATTCCCAGGATATAAAGAAGAATATCTAATGAACAGCTACGTATACACACAATGGGTAATAAAACTGAAGGAAAGTAATGGTCATCTGTTTTAACAAGATAATCTTATTTGCCAAAAAATTCCAGAAAAAGCCACTCCGCAAGCAAAAACTCAAAACCCTAGCAGAGAAAAGTACCCTCCAACACTTCATAAGATTGCTTTCCAAAAAGTCTTTAATTAAGTCAAGTGCTAACATTATGCAAGCACGGAGAAACACCACGGCTAAGCAACATCTACAGTTTCTAGTTCTCCAAGTAACTGGAAGTTCTTGTCCCTCTATCACAGCTGCTGACTTCACCAATGGAACAATACAGCCCTTAGAGTCTGTGTGCTTTAGGAAAGGTAGTTTCATAAAACCAAAGGGATGGCAATTTCACAAATCTAGGTGCTAAGCTCAATTTCATACTGAGGGATGAAATAAACCCACTTTCCTGCTGAGGAATAATTGTCAGACTTTCTGGGTAGCCATGTGATACCAACACAGCTTTTTGGTCTTCCCATCACTTTTACTGAAGAGGTCCTGAGACCTCTTCAGTCTGAGATCAGAGATAAGTCAGTGGATTTGGGTGGGAGAAGACTTATCTCTCCCAAACATGGAACCCTGAACAAGGATCAACAAGATTCACAGTAAGTGATCCAAATAAACAGAGAGAAAAAGGGGAAAGGATGCACACTGCTAATTGTGGTACCTCTATTAGATAATCCATCCAATCTCATCATCCACTAGCAGAAAGACTCAGGGCCTCCATCTCTTTATATAACCATGTGGCAGTTCCTTTAATTCCTAGAATATGCACCCCAACCCCAGATCCTATTCCTTTCTCTCCAGAGCTGGCCATCCTCAGTGACTCACTCTTCTTACCTTCTTCCATTTACTAAAAATGCCCCACCTCTCCTCCATTCCTAAACTGGGTTTGCTTCTTAGCCTCTGTTTTAGAACTCTGCTCTTTCTCTCCCATTTCTGTTGCTGATAATGGAGAGGATAATCTTTAGTTCCAGAGGAAGGAGAGGTGGAAAAATTCATTGAGATGGTTTGGTTTCTTCTTGGCAGCTTGTTTTTTCTTCCTCTTCTGATTAACTCCAGATAGTTACTTTAAAAAATAAGACATATACTTTATTTCAAGGGTAAATCTCCTGCATTCTTTGCATATTATTAGGTCCCTTATTAGGCTCAAAGAGTTTTTTATTTTGTTTTTGTTTCATCCCAGTGGGGAAGTATTATAAAGTTCACTTTTATTGCGTCTTCCCGATTTGTGGAATAATTCGTTTGTTTGCTTGCTTGTTTACTTCAATTTGTGGGAAATGTGGCATTGTATCACATGTAGATTAACTAAATATTCCTGTATGCCTGTATTGGTAAGAAACGTTTCTAAACAATGCAAATATTAAAATGTCAGATCCTTTGAATATATAACAGTAACGTATCATACTGATAATTCCTTTCCGATACCTTCACTAGACCATTCAATTATGACAATAGCATTATTTAAGACAATAATTCAACATCAGAAAGTAAAATAACCGAGGCGATGACTGTAAATGTTTGCTAGGTAATGATTAGTGATTCCTGGGCAGCAAACAAATTTCCTCATCAGTATAATCTTCCTTTAGTGTGGAGTCTCTTTCAAGTTATTAGGATCTCTCACTAAAATACACATTGAGAAAAAAAAAAGAAATTAGCCCAGTTTAGCAACTGCTTTGTGTCATTGTAGCCCTAAGCAGAGTCATTAATCCAGAAATAGCAACTATTTCCTATTTTACCTAAAAATAACACTTAGAACAGGGCAACTCAGTTCTGAGACTCAAATTGTGCATTTTACATCTAATAGTCATAATGACTGCTTACCTCAAGACTTATTTTGTGGATTAAATAATAACTGTGCACATAAAAGAACCCTGGAAATCATGGGAAATAATATAGTATTAAAAATTGTTAATATTTTCTTACTTTATGCAGAAATACCTATGTTCTTTAATTATGTTTACGCAATTTTTTGCCATGAAGTGTTTATTTTTATTCTACACAATGCCTCACTATTTTCCTTTACAGTTTATGCTTTTATTACTATGCTTAAGAAATCCTTTCCTCTCTAAACATTACATAATGTTCATGCATTTATTATCTTAATTTTTTCAGTCCCTACATTTTAATATTTAATCTAGCTAGAGTTTAATTTTGTTATAAGATGTGTAACTTATTTATCTAAAATTTTCTTTCTTGCAAATGATTAGCCAGTTATCTTTTGAAATGGCAGGGCCAAAAATGCTATGCCATTTTACAGATGAATAACAAAAGCTCAAGGAGGTAAAATGACGAACAGTGGTGTAAAAGCCAACTCAAACCTGATCTCAAGAGCTGATTGTAAGCAGCATTTCCCAGTTCCACATCTATAAATTGGACGTGGTGAAAATATTTACACCAGAAAAAGTGGCAAACACTACAACCGGAGCTTCCTTCCTTCCTTCTTTTCTTCCTTCCTTTTGACAGCCAGTTTGTCAGCACATCATTGGAATGGTCCTCATCCACAGGGGGTGGTATGCTGTGCTAGGGCATTAACAGGATGATAACATAAACACGATCTTTCTTCCTGGAGTACCATTTGATTTAATGGTAACACATTTACATACAAGAGACACAAGTACAGTATATAGTAGGATATAAAATTCTCATAACTTTTCAAGATTTACATTGATATTACAAAAAATATGTGTCCTTGTGGCAGACAGATTTCATACATACCCCCAACTCCCAGTACAGATATGAAAAAGATAGGTTAACTCTCCTTGTCCTTTAGGATATCTTCAATGGGAAAGTTTGAAAAGCAGTAGGCCAGAATACTTATAAGCATTAGGGTGTCCTCCTACAACCCCTAGTTTGCACATCGTATAATTTTAAGTGATTAAGCTGGAATAAATTTGAAGATCCTCTGGCAGCTCATTGGTCCTTCAAGAACAATACATAACTATTTTCCACTGCCTCATTATCAGCATAGAATTAATGTAAATAGAGCAGAAAATGTGCTGCTGGCCAACATACTCTAAATATTTGGAGTGTTAGCAATCATCTCTGATTAGGCAACCTCTAAGATGGCTGGACTTACTGACTCACTTCTAATGAATAAAGTATAGCGAAAGTAATGGGATGTCACTTCAGCAATTAGATTTTTAATAGTCTGTGGCTTGTTTTGGGCCTTCTCTCACTCTCTTCACTTGCTTTCTCTGAGATAAGCCAGCTGCCATGTTTTAAGCTATAGAGAGATCCACATAGCAAGTAACTGATACCTCCAGGCAATAGCAAGCAAGAATCTGAGGTTTTCCAACAGCCACATGAGTGAGCTTAGAAGCAGATCCTCCATGAGCTGTGCCTTGAGATGAGTGCAGTTCTGGCTGATACTTTGATTGTAGCTTTGTGATAAACACAAAGCAGAGACCCAATTTAGCCATGTCAGGATTCCTGACTCTCAGAAACTATGAGATAATGAATGTTTGTTGTCTTAAGCCACTAAAATCTGGAGTGGGATTTGTTATGCAGCAATACAATCCCCAAGGGACTCAACTCAAGGATGATACGGTTGTGAGGGTTTACATGCTAACAGTCTAATGGATGATACGGTTGTGAGGGCTTACAAGTTAACAGTCTAATGGACCAATGATCAATTTCCCAAACGGATTCCAATGTCATCCAGTGCACCACTTCTCTTCCGAGAGCCTTTTCCATTTACTCTTCTTGAGGCATAAAGATACCACTACTTACTCCTTGATAGTGATATCTGAATTTCATATATTTGGATTTTTTTTCTTAATAGTCCAACACCTTTTATCTCTGCTCTCCAACTATCACTCAAACACTTTTATTGGCAGCTTAGAGCTGACCTTTTGTTCAGCCTGGAGCTTTGGAACAGAATTATGCTTGGCACAATAGGAAATGGCCATAGGAAGACTGTATATCTGATGCGAACCTTATTAGCATGAAACTTTGATTGATCAAACTGCCTCAGACTCAGGAAACTGGCTATGGTTGGTCTGCTGAGTGCAGGGACATGGTTCCATCTTGGCTGAAAATGCAGTAGGGATTTCCCAGGAAAAGAAATAGCTGCTCATAGAAGGGCCCAATGTGTGTAATTGTGCAAGTATGCAGTGACCTCACTCTTAGAGTTTTCACATTTTTAATCACTTTTGCCCTCTCCTGTGTTTAGAGGGCTTTGCAAGTACTCTCTTGTATACCTGGCTCTACTTGATTTTCTTGCTCTATACTATGTAGTTTGCGATGTGGTTTTAAAAAATAACACCAACGCAACTTTTCCAGTGGTGATTATCTCTCTGGTTGCACTATGCCATTGTGATTTATTGCTAAGACTTACTGGGGCTCTGGATGGTTGGGGAATGCTTCAGCGCTAAGCGAGTGTAATGCTTAGGAGGAGGTGCTGTCAGCTATTTGTTAGGAGAGAAATCTGCCGTCTGGAACTTATTAAACCATTGCCCACAGGTCAGTGGCAAGGCCAGGAATATGGCCCTGGATTTAATATTTTCTGTCTTTTCCTTGCAATGGAAACAGCATGCTAAGCATTTCTTCCATTTTCTAATCCCTCACCACATAGACTCCTTTGGAAGGTCATCTCAACATCCACTGACATTCATTGCAACGACTTGTAAAATTCTGCTCATTTTTCTCTCTCTGGCTTGACACCATAAGACTACTTGTTTGGCCTTGCTCAGCCTAGTTGGCTGCCACTTTTATTGATATTTATATTATACAAAATGGTTCTATTAACCAATCCCCTTGCTAATAAATTTAAACAGTTCTGAATCACTGTTGGTCATTATCAACCTGGTCACTACACCAGTGTGGCCAACTTTTGCTAAGTGATCTTTAATTGTTGCAGCTTGTCCTTTGATATGTAAAGTTGAGTTGGAGATGAGGAAGAAGCATCTTTGACAGTTTACCTCTTCTTCCAGCTGATTTGTCTTGTGAACTGTCCAGGACTAATGCCTTTTCTTCCCATGAGTTAACAAAATTTTCTCTCACAGGAGGATAAATTTTCAGCTACCACATATTCAGACACATGTTTAAGCTGGATAATGTTTACTAATTTCGGTTTTTACATAGGAAAACTGGATTGTGGAGGGGAAAGGACTCAGGTTCTCTATTTGCCTACATCCTTCTCCACCTTCAAAGCCCTAATTAAATACCAGCTCCCCATGAAAGTGTACCAAATTTTGCTGGTTGGAAGCAATATCAACAACCTAGGAACTCCTTAGCATTTGGTTGTACCACTCTCATCATGAACCACAGGCAGCTTGCAATTTAGCTATTTGTATGCATCTTTACCTCCCTTACTAAACAACTGACTCCTTGAAATCAATGACCAATATTCATTTTTCCTTTGTATTGCCCCACAACTTCTTGCACAAAAACTTGTCTACAGAAGGAGTTCAATAGATATTGGATGAATTGGATTGGATGAATGAAAAAGTGAATGAAAAGAAGGAGTCTACATTTGACAAGGAAGGATGGCACTGGGCAGTTGAGGACCATGGGAATACTAGTAGGAGGTACAAATGAACCTTTGAGGGGGGTGACAGGAGCAGCTGAAAATGATGAATATCTTGGGGGACACATGCAGGTAGATGACAGAACCCAAAGGTCACCAGTTTAAAAGGTGTGGTCAGGGGCCAGCTGGTGGTGTAGTGGTTGAGTTCCCACTCTCCACTTTGGCAGCCAGGGTTTGCGGGTTCAGATCCCGGGTGCAGACCTACACACTGCTCATCAAGCCATGCTGTGGCAGCATCGCAGATATAAAATGAAGAAAGATTGGCACAGATGTTAGCTCAGGACCAATATTCCTCACAAAATTTTTTTTAAAAGGTGCAGTTAACTTAAAGTGGTATATTTTGAGGTTTTTGTTTGTTTGGTTTTTGCTACCACAAAACTGAGAGAAACAGTTAATTCCCAGATAGTCCCAGAACTATCAAACGGTGAGTAATGGGCATTATTTGACAGTTCTTGAGCACTGAATTGAGCTAAGCTCTACGTCAAAACATGAAGTAGCTATAATAGGCATATGATATGTTTCCAAAGATCACACACCGTTATTATTATCTCGTGAAAACAATCCTGGAGATCAGTACTTTCAACACTTAAATCACTTTGTGGTTGCAGTGCTACGATGTCACTTCTATATACTGACTGTCCTGAGTTTCTAAATGTGTAAGATGGTAGAAAAAGCACTGATTAGATTTGGAGTATTATCCAATTGTGTGTCTCGCCAGCTGAATAACTTCCAGTAAACCCCTCTAACCTCTTAGAGTTACATTCTTCTAATTTTAAAATGAGGTCTCAGGTTGGGAAGGCCATCAAGTCACTTCCAGGTCTAACATTCATTGGTTCTGTATTTAGGAATATATCACACAAATGCAGAAAAGACTGTCCCTTTTTTTCACCTCCTCTATCTGGACGGGTCCCTTCCTTCTCCACCAGCCACGGGTTTTTTCCGGACTATGAGGCTTCCGGGATCACAGGAACCCCCTAGTGGCCACCTGGGGAACTCTCACACTAGACGTTTGTTCCGTTTCCTAAACCTTGAGGGAAGCACAGGCACCCTAGAATTCAGTTGATGCTACTTTGTGTAATCTTTTCTCACCTATCAATGTACTTTTCCTTTTCTCTTCCGACTTTTTCCAATTGACTCAGAAAGTATCTTTTTTCCTCCTTTTATTCCCCTTCTACTCTTTATTTCATTGCCTTCCATGGTTTATTTATGAGATAAAATAGGGTAACATTTCATTTTTTTAGTAAATTTTTTTCTAAAAACTTCAATAACTTTTTTTGATTATACAAGAGCATTTATGTTTATTGTAGAAAGCTTGGGAAATAATAAGAAAATAAATTACCCACAATATTACTATCTAGAGCTATCTACTGGAAATATTTCAGGATATTTCCTTTTAGACTGCTTTTGTATATATATATATGTGTAAATAACTTTCAAAATGTAATTTGGATTATGCTACACTTTTATTTTTGTTTTTTGTAACCAGATATTTTTCACTTAACACTTTATACTTTATATCCTATGTATTTTCCAAAGTCAACATTGATTCAACTCTGTATCTCAGATCCCAAGTCTAATAATAATACTTATCCCAAGTCTAATAATAATACTTTAGTGATTATTATGTGCCTGGCACTGTTCTAAGCACTTTATATAGATTATCCCCTTAAATCCTCTAAATAACCATGTGATATAGACACTGTTGTTATCCACATCTTAGAGATGTAGAAACAGAGACAGAGAGATGCTAAATAACTTGTTCAGGGTAACACAGCTAACAAAATCTAATGTTGGAATTTGAGCCCAGGAGTACAGCTCCAGAATTTGTGCAACTAATTATTATATATATACCATCCTTTATCAACTTTCCTGTCAGCTCTAACTTCAAATACATCCAGAATTTTGGAACTTCTCTCCACTTTCTTGCCACTTCCCTGATCTAAGGTGCCGTCATATTTTATCCAGGTTACTTGAAAAGCTTCACATCTGGTCTTCCTGCTACTGACCTACCTGTCCACAGCCTGTTTTCAACAAAACAACACGTAAGTACTATCGAGTCAATTCTTCAGTTAAAACCTTCCAATTGCGTCTATGTGACCTAGGACAAGAGCCACACTCCCTTCTGTAAGGTGGTTCTCTGTGTTCACTTTTAAGTCCCCCATTCTTCTCCTTGCTCACTGGCTGCCCATTCCCTCATCCCTCACTGGCCTCCTTATTGTTCCTCAAGTGCATCACAGGTCATTTGTACTTGCTGTCCCCTTTGCCTGGAACATTCTTCCCCAGAACAGCCATGTGAATTGCTGTCTTCCCTCCTTAGGGTCTTCTCACAAACATCACCATCTCAGCAAAACTTTCCCTGACCATTGTTTTCTATTTCCTTCAGCCTTATTGAGATATAATCGACAAATAAAATTGTGAGATATTTAAAGTGTAAATGTGATGATTTGATAAATGTATACCTTGTGAAAGAACTCACTATTGAGTTAATTAACATATCCATCACTCACATATTTCCTTTCTCAGGAGCCTCCTATGTCACCACCTTGGTCCCTCACTCTCTAACCATTTTGTAAATTGCAAGTATTCTCTCAATTCCCCCTTGTTGTCCTTGGCAATACCATCTCTCCTCTCTTAATTTTTATTAATATATTAATAAATTGATATAATAAATTAATGTTAATTTTATATAAATATAGAAAAATAGTATGATTAGTATTCTTTGTTTTCTTTCTCTTCTGACTAGCACAGGCAGAGTATGTGTGTGTTTTCCCATTGCTTTTGTGTCAAAAGTTTTCTTCTCACAAAGATTAACTCAACATACATCTTTTAGATGTGTGTTATTCTTAAAAAATATGAATCCTTTAATGTATCTGGAATTTATTTTGCTGTATGATGTGAAATAAATTTTGCCTTCAAACAATTTGCTGAATAATGTACCCCATCCACATTAAGATGTGATACTTACTTTGCCATATACTAACGTGTGTATTTTTAATTAATCTCTCTGGCTGGGATTGTGTAAAGCCCATACTCTTTTAATGATTGTGGTTCTAAAAATGTTTAACTATATGACAGGGCAAGTTAACTCATCATCAGTGGTGCATTAACTTTCTCTTAAACACTTTGTCAGGTATTTTCATCACTTTATTCTTAGAAAGTTAATTTAGAATTATGTTGCCTACTTCCAAAACGGGACTGTGATTAGAATTTCATTAAAACTATAAATTATTTGGGAAGAATCAATACTTTCAGGCTATTCAGTGTTTTTATTAAAGAACATGCTATATTTTATTTGTTTATATCCATGATTTGTTCCAAAAGGACTTTAGGTAGATTATATCAATTCATACATTATAAAACCTTCAATAAGAAGATGAGGAAAATAGGACAAGAAGAGGAGGAAAACAAAACATAACATGTAATGAGAAGTGAGATCAATGAGCAAAATGCATTCCAAATGCTTTTGCACACTCTGTGAAGGGGATCCGCAAATCTGTTTAAACCATAGAGAAAATATTGCAAAGAGGGAGCCCAATAGTTTCCCTAAGATTAAAGAAAGTTTTGAAACCAGCGATCAGTTTCTCCCATAGCTGGACTGAAAGTGGGCTCTGAATTGTAATGAACAGCATCTTCAACACATCCTTATTCTCATTCTAGCAACAAACACTATAGGGTTGAAAATTAATTATCCCATATTGCAGGATATCACATAGCAGCACAATTCAGTTCACTTTTGTTGTTTGTTGTTAGTGCTGTGGGGTCGATTCTGACTCCTAGTAACCCAGTGTACAGCAGAGCAGAGCCTGCCCGTTCTTTCTGGACCATCCTCTCACCTTCCAGCACTGTATCAGACAATGCTCCACTGCTATCCATAGAGTTTTCGCGGCCAATTTTTTCGAAAGTTGGTGGCCAGATCCTTCTTCCTAGTCTGTCTAGTCTGGAAACTTTGCAGAAAACTGTCCTCCAATCCTGCTGGGATTTGAAATACTGGTGGCATAGCTTTCAGTATCATAGCAACACAGTGACAAGCCAAGAGAGGTGGCTGGTTCCTTGATGGGGAAACAACGGGGACCACAGTGCTCTGCCAAATCTTAACCACTAGACCACCAGGGCTGGCCACTTAGAGTTCACTTAGAGTAAAATTATTCAGAACCAAATGATTTGAACCACATTCATAGTTCCTGGTGGATGTCTTAATACAGGGGAAGTTTTAGAATACTTAGATTATAGGGTGGCAATTAGTTTCAACTCAGCTACAATGTCTGATTGGTTCTTGACTATTTTGCGAACAATTCTGAAGCTTCACTGAGGCTTAATAAAAAGGAGTTCTGAGATCAATTACTGATATCCAGTGGGCGTTCAGGAGTGAGCAGATGTCAATTCAGAAGCCATTAATTCACTTTATAGGAGGAATGAATGTATGCACAGTTTCTAGAAAATCCTGTATAGAAATAATTTGGTGAAAGATATAAATTTGCAGACTAAAAAAACTAGGCAAACCCCAAACTAGATAATTTCAAAAGACAACAGCAAAAAACCACACCTAGATGTTTGACAAACTACTGAAACCTGAAGACAAAGAAAAAAAATTGAAAGCAGCTGGGTGGCGGGCAGCATGTTAGGTATAGCGGACCAACCACTTGAATGACTGCAGGTATCGCATCAGAAACCAGGCAAGACAGAAGACAAATACCACTTTTAAAAGTGCTGTGTAAAAAGAATTGTAAACCTAGAATTTTTAATATGAAAAAAATCCATCAATAATGAAGACAAAGACACTCTCAGGTGAAGAAAATTAAGAGAATTTGTCTCCATTGATATTTCCTAAAAGAAGTGCTAAAGAAAGTTTTCTAGGCTGAAGGAAATGATACCAGAGGGAAGCTTGGCACTTCAGGAATGAAAGAGGAACATAGAAATGATAAACATTTTGGAAAATGTAATAGGTCATATTTTTTCTTAAGTTACTTAAAATATGTTTCATGGTTGTAATAAAAAATCATAATATTGTCTGGGAAAAGGGTTTGGATGTATGTGGATATAATAAACTTGGTAACTATGATATAAGAGAGAAGAGTTAAGGGGCCTATAAGGTTGTAAACCTTCTATTTTTTGTTCATTTGGGGTTTTTTTTGGATTGTGACTTATAATTTTATTATTTCAACTCAATCTTCCACCAGCAAGTATTATGCAAGTTTATAACTGTTCAGGTAAGAAGAACCCTTGAAATTTCAGTTCTCATAAATTACTGGACTGCATTTAGAGGGAAAACAAGCATAACATTTGCTTAGGATTCTGTTTTTTAATTATTAGAGGAGAGAGCCTATCATCACTTTCTGGTTTTTTCTTATCATTTTTCTCAATATGGTAAAAAACACATAACGTTAAACGTACCATCCTAACCATTTTTAACTACACAGTTCAGTATATGTTAAATACATTCACATTATCATGGAACAGATCTATAGAATTTTTTCTTCTTCAACACTGAAACAATTCCCACTCCCCCCAGTCCTTGGCAACCACCAGTCTACTTTCTGTTTCTATGATTTGGGTTACTTTAGATATTTCATATTATGGAATCAAACAGCATTTGTTGTTTTGTGACTGGATTATTTCTCTTAGCATAACATAGTAGAGGTTTGTCCATGTTGTATCATGTGACAGGATTTTCTTCTTTTTTAAGGCTGCATAATATTCCATTGTGTGTGTATATATGTGTGTTTGTATGTGTGTGTAATCTTAAATATAGATCCTATTTTTTAATCCGTTCATCTGGCAGTGGACATTTGGGTTGCTTCTACCTCTTGGCTATTGTGAATAAAGCTATGATGAACACAAGTGTGCAAGTATCTCTTTGAGATTGTGCTTTTAATTCTATTGGATATACATCCAGAAGTGGGATTGCTAGGTCATATGATAATTCAATTTGTAATTTCTTGAGGAACCTCCATACTGTTTTCCATAGAGGCTGCACCATTTTAAATTCCAACCAACACTGCACAAGAGTCCCAACTTTTCCACATCCTCACCAAGACTCGTTATGTTCTGTTCTTTTGAAAGTGGCCATCCTGATGGGTGTGAGGTGATATCTTATTGTGATTTTCTAAATTAATTTTTAGAGCACTTTAAGATTTACAACAAAGTTGAGAAGAAGTTACAAAGGTTTCCCATATACCCCTTGTCCCCACATAAGCCTAGTCTCCCCCATTATCAACATCACCCAGCAGAATGGTATCTTTTTTTTACCAAGGATGAACCTACATTGACACATCATAATCACTCCAAGTTCATAGTTTATCTTAGAGTTCACTCTTGGTGTTTTACATTCTATGGGTTTGGACGAATTTATAGTGACATATATCCATCCTTATAATATCATACAGAGTATTTTCACTGTCCCGAAAATCTTCTTTGTTCTGCCTGTTCACTTCAGCTCCCCACCCACCCATGGGAACCACTGGTTTTTTTTATTGTCTCCATAGTTTTGCCTCTTTCAGAATGTGGTATAGTTGGAATGGTACAGTGTGTAGCCTTCTCAGATTGGTTTTGTCCTCTTATTAATATGCATTTAAGGTTCCTCCATGTTTTTTCATGGCTTGACAGCTCATCTCTTTTTAGCACTGAGTAATATTCCACCACCTGACTGTACCACAGTTTGTTTATCCATTCACCTACTGAAGGACATCTTGGTTGCTTCTGAGTTTGGCACTTATGAATAAAGTTGCTATAAACATCTGTGTGCAGGTTTTTCTGTGAACTTAAGTTTTACGCTCTTTTGGGTAAACAGCAAGAAGTGCAATTCCTGGATCATATGGTAAGAGTATCTTTTATTTTGTAAAAAACCATCAAACTGTCTTCCAAAGCGGCTGTACCATTTTGCATTCCCACCAGCAATAAATGAGAATTCCTGTTGTTCCACATCCTCACTAGCATTTGGTGTTGTCAGTGTTCCAGATCTAGGCCATTCTAATAGGTATGTATCTCATTGTTTTAATTTGCATTTCATTCATGACATGATGTGAAACATCTTTTCATATGCTTATTTGCAATCTTATCTTTTTTGGTAGATCTTCTTTGGTGAGGTGTCTGTTAAGGTTTTTGGCCCATTTTTTATTGGGCTGTTTGTTTTCTTATTATTCAATTTTAGCAGTTCTTTGGATAAAAGCCCTTTATCAGATGTGTTTTTGAAAACATTTTCTCTTGGTCTATGGCTTGTCTTCTAATTTTCTTAACATTGCTTTTGCAGAGCAAGTTTTTAATTTTACTGAAGTACAGCTCTTCTATTATTTCTTTTGTGCATTGTGTCTTTGGTGTTGTGTCTAAAAAGACATTACCATATCCAAGTTCATCTAGATTTTCACCTATTTTACCTTCTAGGAATTTTACAGCTTTTCATTTTAAATTTAAGTTTATGATCCATTTTGATTTAATATTTGTGTAGGGTGTAAGGTGTGTTTTGATTCCTTATTTTGCACATGGATGTCCAGTTGTTTCAGCACCATTTGTTGAAGAATCTCTCTCTTCTCCATTGTATTGTCTTTGCTCCTTTGTCAAAGATAAGTTGACTATATTTATGAGGGTATATTTCTGGTTCTCTATTCTGTTCCATTGATCTATTTGTCTATTCTTTCACCAATACCACACTATCTTGATTATGGTAGCTTTATAGGAATTCTTGAAGTTGGTTAGCTTCAGTCTTCCAATTTTGTGCTTCTCCTTCAATCTTGTTGTTGGCTACTCTGGGTCTTTTGCCTCTGTCTACAAACTTTAGAATCAGGTTGTTAATATGCATAAAAGAACTTGTTGGAATTCTGATTGGTTGTGTTGAATCTATAGTTCAAGTTGGGAAGAACTGACATCTTGACAATATTTTTTCCTATCCATGGAACATGGAATATTTCTCTATTTATTTAGTTCTTTTTTCATTTCATTCATCAGAGTTTTGTAGTTTTCCTCATATAGATGTTGTATATATTTTGTTAGATTTGTAACTAAGTATTTCATTTTGGGGGTGCTAAAGTAAATGGTGCTGTGTTTTTTAATTTCAAATTCCACTTATTCATTGTTGGTATATAGGAAAGAAATTGAATTTTGTATATTAATCTTGTATCCTACAACTTTGTTACAATCATTTATTAGTTCCAGGAGTTTTTTGTTGATTATTGCAGATTTTCTACATGGATGATCATGTCAGCTATGAACAAAGACAGTTTTATGTCTTCCTTCCCAACCTGTATATCTTTTATTTCCTTTTCTTACCTGGGTGTACTAGCAAGTACTTACAGTACAATGTTGAAAAGGAGTGATGACAGGATGACAGAGACTTTCTTGCCTTGTACCTGATCTTAATGGTAAATCTTTGAGTTTCTCATCATTAAGTATGATGTCAGCCGTAGGCTTTTTGTACATAGTCTTTACCAAGTTGTATAAGTTCCCCTCTATTACAAGTTTACTGAGAGTTTTTATCATGAATGGGTGTTGGATTCTGCATCTATTGATATCTCATTGTGGTATTGATTTTCTTATCTGTAAAGATTAGTGATAGTAAGCATATTTTCATGTGCTTATTGGCCATTTGCATATCTTCTTTGGAGAAATGCCTATTCAAGTCCTTTGCCTGTTTTTTTAAATTGGGTATTTAATTTTTATTGTTGAGTTGTAGACGTTCCTTATATATTCTGGATATAATCCATATCAGATATATGATTTGCAATTATTTTCTCCCATTCTGTAGGTTGACTTTTCACTCTATTGATTGTTTCCTTTGAAGTACAGAAGTTTTTGAGTTTGATGAAGTCACATTTGTTTATTTTCTATTTTGTTTCCTGTGCTTTTTGTATCACATCCAAGAAATCATTGCCAAGTCCAATGTCCTGAAGCTTTCCTCCTATGTTTTCTTCTAGGAATTTTATAGTTTTAGGTCTTTAACAGATTTTGAGTTAATTTTTGTAAATGGTATAAGGTAAGGATCCAAATTTATTCTTTTGCATGTGGATATCTAGTTTTCCCAACAGAATTTGTTGAAGGAACTCTCCTTTCTGCATGTAGCCTTGGCATCTCTGTTCTATTTCATTGGTCTATATATCGACATTTATTCCAGTACTACACTGTATTAATTACTGTTGCCTTGTAATAGGTTTTGAAATCAACAAGTATGAAACCTCCAGCTTTGTGCTCCTTTATCAAGGAATTTTTGGCTATTCAGGTCTTTTGTGATTCCATATTAATTTTAGGAAGTTTTGTTCCCTTTTTCTGTAAAAATTGCCATTGAGATTTTGACAGGGATTGCATTGAATCTACAGACAGGTTTGGGTAATGTGAACATTTTAACAATATTAAGGCTTCCGATCTACAGGCACAGGATGTCTTTCCATTTATTTGTGTCTTCTTTGATTTCTTTTAGCAACATTTTGAAGTTTTCAATGTACAAGTATTTCACCTCCTTGGTTTAGTTTATTCCTAAGTATTTTATCCTTTTTTGATGAAATAGTAAATGATATTGTTTTCTTAATTTCTTTTCCAGATTGGTCATTATCATTGTATGTAAATGCAACTAATTTTTGTGTGTTTACTTTTTATCCTGCAACATTGCTGAAATTGTTTATTAATTGTAATAGTTTTTGCGGAATCTTTAGGGTTTTCTGAATATAGGATCATGTCATCTGTGAACATAGATAATTTTACTTCTTCTTTTGTGATTTGGATGCATTTTCTTTTTATTGTTAAATGCTCTGACTATAACTTCCAGTATTATGTTGAATGGTGGTGATGAAAGTGGACATCTTTGCCTTATTGCTGATCTTAGAGCAAAAGCTTTCAGTCCTTCATTATTGAGTATGATGTTAGCTGTAGGATTTTCATGTATAGCTTTTGTTATGTTGAGTTATTTCCCTTCTATTCCTAATTTGTTGAGTGTTTTATCATGAAAGAGTGTTGAATTCTCTCAAATGCTTTTTCTGTACCAATTGAAATGACCATATGGTTTTCCTCCTTCATTTTGTTAATGTGGTATATTACATTGATTGATTTTTATATGTTGAACCATACTTGAATTCCAGGTATAAATCCCACATGGTCATGGTATCTGATCCTTATATTATGCTGTTGAATTCAGTTTGCTAGTAATTCATTTAGGATTTTTGCATTAATATTCCTCAGGGATCTTGGTGTGTAGTTTTCTTTTCTTATTTTGTCTTTGTGTGGTTTGTGTATCATAGTAGTGCTGGCCTCGTATAATAAGTTTAGGGGGATTCACTCCACTCAAATTCTTCAGAAGAGTTTGAAGAGGATTGGTATTCTTCTTTAAATGTTTTGTAGAATTCACCAGTGAAGACTTCTGGTCCTGGGCTGTTCTTTGTTGATAGGTTTTTGATTGTTGATTCAATAACCTTACTAGTTTTAAATCTGTTCAGATTTTTTATTTCTTCATGATGCAGTCTTGGTAGGTTGTATGTTTCCAGGAATTTATCCATTTCTTCTAGGGTATCCAATTGAGGGGAGTATAATTGTTCATAGCAGTCTGTTACATTCCTTTTTATTTCTGCAACATTCATTATAATGTCATCTCTTTGATTTCGAATTTTGGCTGTTGAGACATCTCTCTTTTTTTCATAGTTTATCAAAGGCTTTGCCAATTTTGTTGATCTCTTCAATAAAAATAACTCTTTGTTTCACTGATTTTTTTCTATTGCTTTTCTATTTCATTTATTTCTACTCTAACCTTTATTATTTTCTTCCTTCTGCTAACTTTGGGTTTACTTTGTTCTACTTTTTCTAGCACCTTGAAGTGTAGGGTTAGGTTGTTGATTTGAGATCTTTCTTTTTTAATGTGTTTACTGCTATAAAATTCCTTCTTAGTACTGCTTTTGCTGCATTCCAAAATTTGGAATGCTGTGTTTTTATTTTCATTTCTCTCCAGATATTTTCTAAATTTCCTTGTGACTTCTTTTACCTATTTTGTTTTTTAAGAGTACAGTGTTTAATTTCCACACATTTGTGTACTTTCCTGTTTTCCTTTTGCTGTTGATTTCTAGTTTTGTTCCTTTATGGTTAGAGAAGATACTCTGTATGATTTAAATCTTCCTAAATTTGTTAAGACCTGTTTTATGTCCCACCATTATTCTATCTTGGAGAACATTCCATATGCACTTGAGAAAAATATGTTTTCTGCTGTTGTTGGATAAGGTGTTTCTGTTTATGTCTGTTAGGTCAAATTGGCCTACAGTATTGTTTAAGTCTTCTCTTTCCTTGTTGATCTTCTGACTGGTTGTGTACGGCCTCTGGTTTTTACATTAAGATGTAAAATATTAATTCAAAGAAGACAACAAAAAGTTAGGTACATATATTTTAATCTCCAGAGAAAACATTAAAAAATAATACAAATTGATATCAGTCAAATGCCAATACAGAAACTAAAATGTAATTGCTTTAAAAAATTCAAATATCCAATATAAAGTATCAAAGGAGGAACAGAGGGACAAATATCGGTGAAGAAAAATATAAAAGTAATAAAATCCAACCATATAAATCATTACATAAATGCAAATGATCTAAATACACCCATTAAAAGGCAGAAATTATCAGACTGGATTTAAAAAACAGACTCAACTGCAAGCTGCCTATAAAAACATAACTTAAATAGCATGCTACAAATTGATTAAAATTAAAAGGATGAAGCAAGATATACCATATTTATGAAAAATCAAAGGAACTAGAATGTCCAAAAATTTAAAAAGAAAATGAAGTGGAAGACTCAAGTACTTGATTTAAAATTCATTATAAAACTATAGTAATCAAGACCGTGATTTTGGCAAAAGAATGGGCATGTAAATCAGTGGAATCAGTTGTGTAAATCAGTTGTCTTTTCAACAATTGCTACTGGGACATTTGGTCATCCATATTCAAAAAAATAAACCTTAATATATATATTACATACGTTGTTCAAAAATTGGCTCAAAATGGATCATAGAGATAAATGTAAAATATAGTAGAAAATCTTTGAGATCTTGGGTCAGGCAATAAGTTCTCAGACATGACATCAAATTCACAATCCCATGAAAGAAAAATATGACGACTTCATCAAAATTAAAAGTGTTTGGTCTGTGAAAGACATTTCTAGAATGAAAAGACAAGCCACAAACTCAGAGAAAATATTTTCAAATTACATTTCTGACAAAGGACTTGTATCCGGAATACATGAAGAACTCTCAAAACTCAACAATAAGAAAACCCAATAACAATGGGTAGAAGACTTGAACAAATACCTCACCAAAGAAAATATACAGATGGCAAATAAGCAGATGAAAAGGTAATCAACGTTATTACTCATTATGGAAATACAAATCAAAAATAGAATAAAATTCCACTACCCACCTATTAGAATGACAAAAAAACAAAAAACAAAAAAGAACCAATACTAAGTTCTGGTAGGGATGCAGAGAACAACTAGGATTCTCATATGTTACTTGTGGAAATGCAAAATGGTACAGTCACTAAGAAAAATATCTTGGTGGTTTCTTATAAAGTTAAACATACAGTTACTTTCTACCCAAAAATTCTACTTATAGATATTTATGCAAATGAAGTAAAAACATATGCCTACACAAAAACCCGCTGGAAAATGTTTATACCAGCTTCATTTGTCAAAAGCTGGAAGCAAGCTACATGTTCCTCATTTGTAGAATGGACAAGTAAATTGTGTTAAATCTATTCAAAGGAATACTACTTAAGAATAAAAAAGGTATGAACTACTGATACCTACGACAACATGCATATGTTTCAAATATATTATGCTAGCTGAAAGAAGCTAGACTCAAGTCTACATACTGTATGATTTATTTTATTTGACATTCTGGAAAATGCAAAATTATATGGATAGAGAACAGCTCAGTGATATCAAGAGTTAAAGAGGTAGGTCTGACTATAAAGTGGCAGCCCGCGGACATCTGGAGGGAGTCTTGAAGCTGTTCTGTATCTTGACTATGATAGTCCTTAAATGACTCAACGCATTTGTCAAATCTCATAGAACCATGCAACATAAAGATTGAAATTTATTGCTTATAAATATAAAATAAATTTGAAAAAGATTCAAATGTCCCCACGAATTTCTATTTGAGTCAGAAAACTGAACACAGATTAATATATAGTGCTTTTTCTTAAAAAAGAATGAAAATTCACTATCTTTAACTCTCATTATTGTTCTAGCATTTCATCTTAACAAAGAAAAGTAATAGGATTCTTGTCTTCCTATTATAAAGACATCAATGTACTCAGCAGTGTTGCTAAAATACTCCGTCAAAGGGATGGAGGTAGAAAAGAAGAGATTATGGGCTTTTTGATAAATCTTTGCTTCTGCATGTGTGGTTGTTCTTTAAGCAAGGGAATCTGCTAGTTTTCTGAATAAAGTTGTCCAACAGGAAGAATCAATGAAGCTACTGGCTGATTAATGAGCATGAAAACGCAGAATGTTACTATCTTTATTAACAGTGAAAAAGTATAGAGGGAGTTTAGGTCAAGATGGCGCTGTGAGCAGACGTTGAACTCGCCTCCTCCCACGAACACAACCAGGTTACAACAATTTTGGGAAGAATCACCCTGGGTTGAAAACTGAAAACTGGATAAAAAGAACCCCCACGAGAAGGGACGGTCCTGACGAAAGCAGAAGAGGCAGTAACTCTGGCCAGAGAGGAAAAAAGCCACCTTTGGGAGCAGCGGAGCTTCTCAGCTGGCCAGGCGGGAGCCAACCTAAGGTACGAGCCCTCCCTGGAGGAGTGAGGTCTGGAGCGGGGGAAATACTGCTATAGCCATCCTTCGGACTCAGCCCAATTTAGACGGGGGTCTTACTGTCTGGCTTACTGCAGCGAGGACACCCCAGAAAAGCTATTGGCCGAAAGCCGAAAAGATCTGGGTCTTAAAGGGCCCACGCACAAACTCACTCATCGCAGCAACCTAAAATCACCAAAGAGAAGGCTGACAGTCCTTTGGTGAAACAAGACTCACTTGGTGGGTTCTGGGGGCATCTTGGTGAGAGGAGGATCCTCTCCTGAGACTGAGACATTGGTGGGGGCTGTTGTTCTGAGCTGGTCCAGGCGTGCTGATATGGACACCGGTGGGGGCCATTGAGGTGCATCCCTTGGGCTGTTAGCCCAGGGGTCTGCCACACCTACTAGAGGACAGATTTAATCCAGTTCAGCCATGGCAGGCAACCCGCCCTAGGGACTGGCCCCACCTAAGAGCAAGCCCTCAGGCTACTTTTCAGCCTGCATTGACTGAGTGCTTTGATCCTCTACAGGCAGGCAAGGGTGTCTGCCTCTGTGGGGCAGGGCTTGTGTGAGGACCAGGTGAACTGTGGGGGGCACTGGGGCAGAGGTGGGGGCCTCTGCAGTGTGGCGGTGGGGTACGCTCCAGGGGGTTGAGAACTGTGCACGGACCAGGACTGTGTTGATAGTGTATGTGGTCCAGAGGGGGGTGAGGCTTATCAGTGGCAGAAGACTTGTGCTTCACAAATAGCCATAAAAAGGATCATCCCCAACTTCCAAAGCCTGAAACAACTGAGTGCCTCCATGCCAAGGCCTAGCCCCACTCAGCTGCACTCCTAAGAGAACTGACATCAGCCTTGTTGGCCTCAGGCCTATCACAACTATATGCCCCTGAGTCTAGCAACCAGCTACACTGGGTACCAACCCAATTAAGATGACACTTGCAATAAGAGTGTGCTAATAGACTTTGTAGCCAACAGTGCTGAGGCCCCTCCAAACCGGATTTACAAACAGCTGGCCAGGAAAGGAAAGATCAGACTCCCTGGGTACCTGCAGTGGGAGCAACCCTGCCACAGCAGAAGAACACAAGTAGCCCACAAAGGGGTCACTCCTGGTTCTTATGGTCTGGTGATGAGAGGGAAGCACACTGTTGGGCCTCATAAGGCATCTCATACATAAGGCCACTTCTCCAAGGTCAGGAGATATAGCCTACTCACCTAGTACAAAGAAAACAGCACAGAGAAAGAGGCATAATGAGGAGGCAAAGGAATACTTTCCAAGCAAGGGAACAGGACAAAACACCAGAAAAAGAATTAAGTGAAACAGAAACTGGCGACCTCCTTGACAAGGAATTCAAACAAAATATAATGAGGATGCTCACACATATGCAGAGAAGAATGGATGAACACAGTGAGCACATCAGCAAAGAATTGGAAGATATAAAAAAGAACCAATCAGAAATGAAGAATACAATACTTGAAATGAAAAATTCACTAGAGGGACTCAATAGCAGAGTAGAGGAAGCAGAAGAACAGATCAGTGAGCTAGACGAAAGAGTAGAGGAAATCACCCAAGCAGAACAGAAAAGAGAAAAAAGAATTAGACAGAATGAGAACAGTGTAAAGGAACTCTGGGACAATATCAAGCATGCTAACATTCGGATTATAGGGGTCCCAGAAGGAGAAGAGAGAGACAAAGGGGCAGAAAATTTATTTGTCGAAATAATAGAGGAAACTTTTCCTAACCTGAGGAAGGAAACAGACATCCAAGTTCAGGAAGCACAGAGAGCTCCAAACAAGAGAAGCCCAAAGAGGCCCACACCAAGACATATTGTAATCAAAATGTCTAAAATTAAAGACAAAGAGAGAATCCTAAAAGCAGCAAGAGAAAGGCCACAAGTGACATATAAAGGGAAGCCCATCAGGCTGTCAGCGGACTTCTCAGCTGAGACCCCACAGGCGAGAAGAGAATGGCACGACATATTTGAAGTGCTAAAAGGAAAAAACCTACAACCAAGAATACTGTATCCATCAAGGCTGTCATTCAGAATGGATGGAGAGATAAAGAGCTTCCCAGACAAGCAAAAATTAAAGGAGTTTATCGCCAAGAAACGAGTTCTAGAAGAAATGCTGAATGGACTTATTTAAGTGGGAAAGTAATGACCACAAATAGAGATAAAAGAAAAACAATTATCAAAAAAACCCAAAACAACAACAAGAAAAAACAGGCAATAAAATCACTTGTCAGGTAAAAGTATAGTAAAGGCAGCAGATCAACTACCTGTGAAGGTAATATGAAGGTTAAAAGACAAATGTACTAAAATTACCTATATCAATGATAAGAGGGTAATGGATATACACACACTAAACAAAAGACTATATACGATGTGAAAAACATATAATGTGGGAGGAGGGGAGTGAAAAAGTAGAGCTTTTAGAAAGAGGTCAAGCTAAAGAGTCTATCTACTTAATATAGACTGCTATATGCATAGTATATTAAATAGGATCCTCATGGTAACCACAAACCAGAAACCTATAACAAGCAGGAAAAAAGTAAGACAAAAGATATCAAACATATTACTAAAGATAGCCATCAAACCACAAGTGAAGAGAGCAAGAGAAAAAGAAAAGAACTGAGAAAAATTACTAAAACACCCCCCCAAAAAAGAAAAAGTGACAAAACGGCAATACATACATATTTATCAATAGCTACTTTAAATGTCAATGGATTAAATGCTCCAATAAAATGCCATAGGGTGGCCAATTGGATAAAAAAACAAGATCCATGTATATGCTGCATACAAGAGACAAACTTCAGACCTACAGACACTCACAAACTGAAAGTGAAAGGATGGAAAAAGATATTCCATGCAAATGGCAAAGAAGAGAAAGCAGGGGTAGCAATACTTATAGCAGACAAAATAGACTTTAAATCAAAAACTGTAATAAGAGACAAAGATGGGCACTACATAATGATGAAGGGAGCAATCCAACAAGAAAATATTACACTTGTAAATGTCTAAGCGCCCAACATAGGAGCACCTAAATATGTAAAGCAATTATTAACAGACATAAGAGGAGAAATAGACAGTAACACAATAATAGTAGAGGACTTTAACACTCCACTTACACAAATGGATAGATCATCCAAACAGAAGATCAATAAGGAAACACTCGCCTTAAAGGACACATTAGACCAGCTGGACTTAGTAGATATACAGAACATTCCATCCAAAAACCAAAAAGAATATACATTCCTTTCAAATGCCCATGGAACATTCTCCAGGATTGATCACATATTAGGCCACAAAACAAGTCTCAATAAATTTAAGAAGATCGAAATAATACCATGCATCTTTTCTGACCACAAAGGTATGAAACTGGAAATCAACTACAGAAAGAAAACCAGAAAAGACAGAAAAATGTGGAGATTGAACAAAATGCTACTGAACAATGATTGGGTGAATGAAGAAATCAAAGAAGAAATAAAAAAATTCCTGGAGACAAATGAAAATGAAAACACGACATGCCAAAATCTGTGGGATACAGCAAAAGCGGTTCTACGAGGGAAGTTTATAGCAATTCAGGCCTACCTCAACAAAGAATAAAAATCCCAAATAGACAATCTAAAAGTGTACCTAAAGGTACTGGAAAAAGAACAACAAACAAAGCCCAAAATCAGCAGAAGGAAGGAAATAATAAAAATCAGAGCAGAAATAAATGAAATAGAGCCAAAAAAAAAAAAAAAAACAGTAGAAAAAATTAATGAAACCAAGAGCTGGTTCTTTGAAAAGATAAACAAAACTGACAAACCCTTAGCTAGACTCACCAAGAAAGAAAGACAGAAGGCTCAAATAAATAAAATCAGAAATGAAAGAGGAGAGATTATAATGGACACTTCAGAAATACAAAAGATAAGAGAATACTATGAAAAGCTATACGCCAACAAATTGGATAATCCAGAAGAAATGGATAAATTCTTAGAAACACACAACCTTCCAAAACTGGACCAAGAAGATGTAGAAAATTGGAATAGACTGATCACCAGTAAGGAGATCGAAACAGCAATTAAAAACCTCCCCAAAAATAAAAGGCTAGGACCAGATGGCTTCCCTGGTGAATTCTACCAAACACTCAAAGAAGCCTTAATACGCATCCTTCTCAAACTCTTCCAAAAAATTGAAGAGGAGGGGAGGCTTCCTAACTCATTCTAGGAAGCAAACATTATCCTGATACCAAAACCAGACAAGGACAACACAGGAAAAGAACGTCACAGGTCAATATCACTGATGAACATCGATGCAAAAATCCTCATCAAAATACTAGCAAATCGAATACAACAATACATTAAAAAGATCATACATCTTGATCAAGTGGATTTAATTCCGGGGATGCAGGGATGGTTCAACATCTGCAAATCTATCAATGTGATACACCACATTAACAAAATGAAGAATAAAAATCACATAATCATCTCAATAGATGCAGAGAAAGCATTTGACAAGATACAGCATCCATTTATGATAAAAACTCTAAATTGCGTATAGAAGGAAAATACCTCAACATAATAAAGGCCATATATGACAAACCCACCACAAATATCATTCTCAATGGAGAAAAACTGAAAGCTATCCCTCTAAGAACAGGAACCAGACAAGGATGCCCACTGTCACCACTCTTATTTAACATAATATTGGAAGTCCTAGCCAGAGCAATCAGGCAAGAAAAAGAAATAAAAGGGATCCACATTGGAAAAGAAGAAGTGAAACTGTCACTCTTTGCAGATGACAAGATTTTATATCTAGAAAACCCTAAAGAGTCCACTAAAAAACTTTTAGAAATAATAAGGGAAAACAGTCAAGTTGTGGGATACAAAATCAATGTACAAAAATCCGTTGCATTTCTATACACTAACAACAAAGTAGCAGAAAGAGAAATTAAGAATACAATCCCATTTACAATTGCATCAAAAAGAATAAAATACCTAGGAATAAACTTAACCAAAGAGGTGAAAGATCTGTACACCAAAAACTATAAAACATTGTTGAAAGAAATCGAAGAAGGCACAAAGAAATGGAAAGATATTCCGTGCTCTTGGATTGGAAGAATTAACATTGTTAAAATGTCCATACTTCCTAATGCAATCTATAGATTCAACGCAATCCCTATCAAAGTTCCAACAACAATTTTTACAGAAATAGACCAAAGAATCCTAAAATTTATATGGAACAACAAAAGACCCCCGAATAGCCAAAGGATTCCTGAGAAAAAAGAACAAAGCTGGAGGTATCACACTCCCTGATTTCAAATTATACTACAAAGTCATAGTAACCAAAACAGCATGGTACTGGCACAAAAACAGACACACAAATCAATGGAACAAAATTGAGAGCCAGAAGTAAACCCACACGTTTATGGACAGCTAATATTCGACAAGGGAGTCAAGAGCATACAATGGAGAAAGGAGAGTCTCTTCCATAAATGGTGTTGGGAAAACTGGACAGCCACATGCAAAAGAATGAAAGTAGACCATTCCCTTACACCATGCACAGAAATCAACTCAAAATGGATTAAAGACTTCAATGTAAGACCCAAAACCATGAGACTTCTAGAAGAAAACATAGGCAGTACGCTCTATGACATTGGTCTGAGCAGCATATTTTCAAGTCCCATGTCTGACTGGGCAAGGGAAACAAAAGAGAAAATGAACAAATGGGACTACATCAAACTAAAAAGTTTCTGCACAGCAAAGGAAACCATCAACAAAACGAAAAGACAACCTGACAATTGGGAGAAGATATTTGCAAACCACATATCAGATAAGGGGTTAATATCCAAAATATACAAAGAACACATACAGCTCAACAACAAAAAAACCAACAATCCGATTAGAAAATGGGCAAAAGGTCTGAACAGAGATTTCTCCAAAGAAGAAATACAGATGGCCAACAGGCATATGAAAAGATGCTCAACATCGTTAGCTATCAGGGAAATGCAAATCAAAACTACAATGAGGTATCACCTCACTCCGGTCAGAATGGCTATAATTAACAAGACAGGAAACAACAAGTGTTGGAGAGGGTGTGGAGAGAAGGGACCCCTTGTTCACTGCTGGTGGCAGTGCAAACTGGTGCAGCCACTATGGAAAGCAGTTTGGAGTACCCTCAGAAAATTAAGGATAGATCTACCATATGATCCAGCTATCCCACTGCTGGGTATTTATCCAAAGAACTTGAAAACACAAAGGCATAAAGATACTTGCACCCCTATGTTCATTGCGGCATTATACACAATAGCCAAGACTTGGAAGCAACCCAGGTGCCCATCAAGGGACGAATGGATAAAGAAGATGTGGTATTTATACACGATGGACTACTACTCAGCCATAAGAAATGACGAAATCCAGCCATTTGTGACAACATGGATGGACCTTGAGGGTATTATGCTCAGTGAAATAAGTCAGAGGGAGAAAGTCAAACACCATATGATCTCACTTATAAGTAGAAGATAAAAACAACAACAAAAAAACACATAGCATTGGAGATTCGACTGGTGGTTACCATTGGGGAAGGGGGGAAGGGGGAGGGCAAAAGGGGTGATTAGGCTCACATGTGAGGGGATGCACTATAATTAGTGTTCGGGTGGTGAACATGCTGTAATGTATCCAGAATTTGAAATATGATGTACATCTGAAAAAAATAAAAATGAAACAACAACAACAACAAAAAAAGAAAAAGTACAGACATTAAGAAGAAACGGAGAGAAAGACACATGAGTGATTCGTTTTCTCTAGCCCTAACTCATTGTTCTCAGGAACCTACTTATATCTGCATGTTAATGAAAAATAAACTGTAATAAATATTAGGGGTTTTTGGTAGGAAATGACGTTGTAGTATTGTGGGATAACATTGATTTGATCCTATAAACAATATCTGATGTAATATATGTTGTTTTTTAATTTCTTGGTGTTTCTTTTCCTAAATCTTCATTATCTACTTTACTTCTCATCTTTTTCTGTTTCTTTTGTCCAGTAGGAGAAAATAAAATACTTTCATTTTAGGTGTGTTATGGATTTTGCTAATTCTTCCAAAAGGCCACTAGTATTAGTGGAATAGGCAACTCCATCATAGTCTTAACCAGCTTGAAAGATATCCCTGAAACTAGTTAGTCAAAAGGAAAATCATCAAAGTGGACATGAGGAAATCATATTCAGCTGTTTCCCTACAATTAATCTATTCTAAGTCCCTTGCAGTTCTTCTTACTACACGCCCATGTTATATTGTTGTTGTGGCCGTGGAAATACTAGAGATAGGAGGAATTGATAGAACCAAACTTAAAATATAGTCTTGTATGTAAGTATATGTACAGGTACATAATTTCTTTACTTTGCATCAGATCACTTTCTGTTAACACAATTTCTCTAGAAAGAAATGTAGTATTATAATGACAAATTTTCCAATTTGGATAATTTCCTGAGTACCTAACTGTTGAACTCTAAATTTAGTGTTGAGGAATCAATATGAACATTTATTAAAAGTGGAACAACATGCCATTTTCTGCTTCTGTTTGATTCATTGAGGAGTGTCTCATATATATTAGCTCATGTTTGTGATGAATGTTAGTGTTTAGGATCCAAAGATCAAGGAGAGATGTGTGGACCACAGGGGAGGGAAACATAAGAGGTGATGACCATGGAATAGGGAAACAGGTCAATCCTTTAGGCCTAAGGAATAACGAAGAGATTGAGTGGCCAACCTAGAACCCAGTGTCACCTACAATGTAACCCTAGTAGAAAACTGAAGTCTACAACTCCTTTGTCTCTCTGCCTTTGGAGTATCTGTCAACACTCCTCTTTCCCCAGTCCCTCCTCGTCACAGAGTCACTAGCTCCTCCCCTCATCCCATAATCTTGTCCCCATCCCCTATCTAGCTCAAGTTCCTGTATAAGAACATTTTCAGTCACTTAGATCTCAGAGAGTCTCTGCTTTTACCACCCAGAAGGCAATACGTTAATGGAAAAGATCAAATATTCTCTACTAGAGTGGGATGTTTCTTTGAGAGACAACTTTGAATATGTTTCCCACAGAAACATTGCACTATTGTTATATTAATGCAATACTATAACTCAGATATGTTTAGAATTGGCCTCACCAAGAGATATAAATATCCTGCATGATATTTTCTCCCAAAGAAAAATGTCTTCCAACTCCTGGACAAGTAATGTACAATCAAACTTTTAAAACCCTACCCCCATTGTTATAGTAGGAATTTCAGGTGTATTTCTATGCATTGTTTTCTTCATTACTGTAAATTTCTGGGCATGAGGGATAAGATTAAACCTTTTATAAGATTAGCAAGGAAGATAGAGTATCTAGTTTGTGCCATAAGCTAGGCTCTGGAGAAGAGAAAATTAATCACCATCAGTTGTTTATTACACACAAATTTGGCTATGGTCTATGCTTGGACATTTCAAAAGGAAATAAACAAATCTAGTCTCTTCCCTCAGGGAACTTAAAATTAAGTATTGGCTATTCCAATAAAGCCATAGAGGTCCAGGAAACATGTAAATTAAATAAGAAGTATTTATCAGTCAAAATAGAAATTGAATTAAATGAGAATTGATCTTCTCAGAAGAATAATCCCCAAAGTGTTCTGAAAGGTTATAGTGCATCCCCTAGCAACAGTGAAGGGCTGCACTGTGATGCTTTCCCTGAGACACTTGGCTTCGCCCACCACCAAAACTGTGGAGGACCTTTCTGTGCATCTAGAAGCATTGGGAACATCAAGCGTCCACTCTCAGTCTTAACACTGCACCTGTCAGGAAAGCATGACTCTGCTCTGATGCTCTCTTTATTCTCTATAGTCATTCCAGATTGGAACTTTATTTTCTATTTTGAAAATAAGGAATTCCTTATGTTATAGCATGTTGGTTTGGTTGAAGGACATAAAGAAAATCTGGCCTCACACAAATATATAATTGCAAAAGGGAGGAGTATTTTAGTAGGCTTTTTAAGATAATTTCATATTCAACAAGATTTTATAAGTGGTAGTTTCTTAAAAGTTAGTTGAAACAGGAAATATGAAACAATGTCAATAAACTTTCCATATTCTGTCACATTAAGTTGATTTGTCTATCTTGAATTTTGAATGAATCTTTAATCCATGTAAGATTTGGTAACAGCAAACATTGGTCATTTGGAAAATATTGGATCATTGAGCTATGCAGACCTTCTAAATGTTCACACGTTTCATGAAACAACATAAAGAACATTTGTCAATATCTGTAACAATCTTTTCAGGAAAGTCTTTATGTATTGGGAAGCTGTCAGGCTCATGTTGATGGATACAAATTTTCCAAAAGCCTAATTTTCACTTAGAATGTCTATCATCGGCACTGTTTTCATTTTCAATAGTGTGCTGTGGTTGCTTTGCAATGGTTTGTGAGACCCAATTATCTATTCTCATCTCTATGTTCAATGACACCAAGTTGGTAGTTTGAAATCAGCCGAGCTGGGAGAACTCACACCGTAGAAACTGACTACAAATCTACACATTGGGACTTTCTTTTTTGCCCAGAGGGCTAGTTGTTAAATATTTATCAGTATATCACTGGTTGTTTTCCTTGAAGTGACAGGTTTACATTTTGTTGAAGATAAATTTGCTGCCAAATATTTGAAATTTAAATAATGATAGGTTGTCTGAAAGTCATTCTTTAAAAAAAGAAATGTTCCATGAAGAAGCAGTTCATTCATCTTATAATACAAACTATTGGACAAATCCTTTTCCTTCAGACAACAAAGGAACTTTTTAGTTCGCAATATGCTTTATGCACATTTCTTCTTCCTTGAAACAGAATAATAAAAAAGACATGTATTCAAGTGTCAAAATGTAATAAAATTAGGAATTTTTACTGCTTCATCAAAACATTCCTACAGAGCCAGCAGTTTTACCCACCATTGCTTTTCAACACTTGTGCAAACGTCAACTTGGTGAAAAATGCAAATAACACCTTAGTATTTTTATCAAAATAGTTTTATAAATCCTCTGAGAGTATCTCAGGATCCCCAGAGTACTATAGTCTATACTATGAGAACCATATTTTAAGACAAACAGAAACCTAGAAAATTTACTACCAATATACTCTCACTTAAAAAAGTCTAAAGAAAATAAGGCCTAAAGAAGAAAATATCAACATTAGATGATATCAGAAGGAGAATTTGAGATGCAAGAAGGGATGATGAAAAAATAAAATGAGCTAGCCCTGACAGCCCCGCAGTTAAAGTTCAGCACGCTCCACTTCAGTGTCCCAGGTTCAGTTCCTAGGCAGAACCACACCACTCATCTGTCAGTAGCCATGCTGTGGCAGTGGCTCACGTCGAAGAACCAGAAGGACTTACAACTAAAGCATATAACTGTGTACTGGGGCTTTGGGGAGGAAAAATGAGAGAAGGATTGGCAACAGACGGAAGGTCAGAGTGAGTCTTTCCCAGCAAATAAAATAAAATAAAATGATATGCACCTGTTAAATGAAAATAGATATGACATAATAAGCATGAAATAATAATAATGTATGTGCTGAGGGATTAAATACACAAGAGGAAACTAAACTTGCACATAATAGAAGTATTTAACTCAGGAGAGAAGGCAAATGAAAATAAGATGTTTGAAATTCTTGATTTGTTTCAGAAGAGGGACAAGATGTTAACTTTAGACTATAGTAAGTCAAATATGAATACTAAATTTTCTGGGGAAGCATTAAAATATTAGAAATAATACATGCCCTTACATTATACTTCAAATATGCAGAAGAAAAAAATTTAAAAAATAAAGGGAGAACAAATAACTGAAAAAGATCACAACAATATACCTAAGTAAATTTATAATTAAAACAAATAAAAATCAATTAACTTATCTTATTAAGAGGGAAATATTGAGGATTTCCACTTTTCTCTATGATAGAGTAGTTTGTAGAAGACCAATCTTCCCATTGAGAATAATTGCCGGCTGTAATAAAAATGAAAAAAAACAACTGTTTGAACACATCAGAGAGCAGCATAGACTCTCAGAACTTGAGCAGCCTAGATTACAGAGAGGATGGAAACACACTGAGGTGGCCATCACATTCTCTGCCTGTTTTCTCCTTGAAATATTTGCCAATAAGTATTGTTGTCAAGCTAGAGATCTAGCCAAAAGCAGCAGCTCTGAACCTTGAACACTCTCCTGAGGCTGGGGAGACAGATCGAGTTTAACACTCCAAGACAGCAAGAACTTGTGGGACCAGGATCCTGCAGTTTAAGAAACTACAGAGAACCAGCCTGACCTTCTGCATTGCTTTTTCTCTTGATACATTTTCCATATTCTATGCTTTGTAGGATAGAGATCTAAAAGCTGAGAAACCAGGGGCTGGCCCTGTGGCTGAGTGGTTAAGTTCACGCGCTCTGTTGCTGGCAGCCCAGTGTTTCGTTGGTTTGAATCCTGGGCGCGGACATGGCACTTCATCAAACCACGCTGAGGTGGCGTCCCACATGCCACAACTAGAAGGACCCACAACAAAGAATATACAACTATGTACTGGGGGGCTTTGGGTTGAAAAAGGAAAAAATAAAATCTTTAAAAGCTGAGAAACCAGTTGTCTTATGAAATTCTCCAACTTGACACCTATTTTCTTGAATACATTAATCACAATTATTTTAAAATTTACATATGATACTTCCAAAACCTAGTTCACCTGTGAATCTGTTTCTATTAACTGTTTTCTTTGCTTGCTTTTGATCATTTTTGTCATGTGGCTGGTCTCATAGATTTTATTTGAATATTGAACATTGTGTATGTAATATTGTAGATTATCTGCTTGTTGCCGTTTTCCCCAAGAGATTTAAAGATTTAATTTTCTTTTTTCAGGTAGTTAGAATAGGGTCACATCTTACTTCTGACAGAAACATTTGCATATTGATGAAAAGTTTTAATCCACAGAAATACATAATAATTCTAAACTTGTGTATATCTAAGTGTAGTTTAAAAATGTATCAAGCAAAAGATAGGCAGAACAATAATAAGTAATTCTACCTTTTAACACTGAGTAATTCATAGCTCAGGAAAACATTCCCCAGTAAAGACAAAGATTGAAAAATAGAACCAATAAGTTTGAACTAATGAAAATTATAAACACTGTACTTATGCATAAGAAGCCAGAAGATGCTCCTTAAAAATATACATTTTTAACTGAACCTAGAACATTTACCAAAATTGGCCGGGCTTTAGGCCATTAATCAAGTCTTGATAAATCTCAATTCCACAAACTATTTCTTTCATCAAAATGCAATGGAGATAGAAACCAATATCAAAATATATCTTTCAAAACCACATATATCCGGATATTTTAAAACCTTTGTAAATAATTCAAATACAAAAAACCATAACAAAAATTTGAAATATTCAGAGCTATATAATGAGAAAAGTAGAAAATCTCAAAACTTGCATGTGATGGTTAATTTTATATGTCGACTTGACTGCGCTAAGGGAGGCCCAGAGAGCTGGTACAACATTATATCTGGGTGTGTCTTCGAAGGTGTTTCCAGAGGAGATTAGCATTTGAATCGGTGAACTGAATAAAGCAAATAGCCCTCCCCAATGTGGATGGACATCATCCATCTCTTGAGGACCTGAATAGAAGAGAAAGGCAGAGGAAGGGTGAATTTGCTCTCTCTCCTTGATCTGAGACATCCATCTTTTATCCTTAGACATCAGACATCCATGCTCCTGGTTCTAGGGCTTTCAGACTCAGATGGGAATTTACACCATCAGCCCCTCACACACACACAAACACAAACACACACACACACACACACCATTCTCAGGCCTTCAGACTTGGTCTGAATTATACCAGTGACCTTCCTAGTTCTCTAGCTTGCAGACAGCATGCGCTGGGACTTCTCAGCTTCCATAATCGTATGAGCCAGTTCCTGTAATAAATCTTTTATTATATCTATTTATTCCATTCCTTTAATTCTTTGTGGGATGCATCCAAAGAAACACGAGGAAGAAATTTTAGACTTAAATGCTCATGTTAAGAAAAAAAGACAAAGTGAATGAGCTAAGCTTTCAGTTTGTTAGGAAAAGCATACAGAATAAACCAAAAGAAAGTAGAAAGAAGAAATAAAAAAAGATCAACAAAGCTAAAATTTGGTTTAACGAAAGACCTAGTAAAATTTATAAATTTCAGGTAAAGCTGATGAATAAAAATAAAAGAAAACACAAAGAAAACTATTTAAAATAAAACAGAGAAGAAAACGTTACAGCAAAGATTTATAAAAGACAAAAAGAATACATTTGAAAACTTAGACCAAAATACATTCCTAGGAAAAAAACTTTGCTGAAACTAAGCATAGAAAAGGAGAGTCCTTAAACAGTTTCAAAAAATTAAATAAGTAGTTAATATATACCCACAAATAAAACACCGGGTTCAGATGGCTTTAAGGTAAATTCTACCGAAACTCAAGGCAGTTATTTCCACTTATTTCCTCTTCTAGAGGTTGTAAACAAAGGTACTCTCCACAATTCGTTTTATGAGGTCAACGTTATCTTAGTATTAAAACCAGAGAAGAACTGTATGTGCATCAAACATTACAAACTTCTCTCAATTATGAATATAGATCTGAAATCTAAATAAAATTTTAATAGATACGACCCATCAATGTGATTTTAAAAACTGTATTTATTCCAGAAGTGCAGAATTAGTCAACATTAGGAAATCTATCTATGTTATTCCTCGCATTACATTATATAATCATCTCAATAGATTCGAGGGAAATAATACAAGCAAACATTTGTTCATGTTAAAAATTCTTATCAAACTAGGAATAGAATTTATTTCCTTAATTTGATAAAAGATATCCTCAAAAACCCTCTAACAAAGAGCATATTCAGTATAAGTGTGAAAGCAGCCCTTCAAAAACCAGGAACAAGACAAATACATCCATTAACAGCACATAAATCCCACATTGTGTTGGAGGTACTGGACAGCTTAAAAGTACAAGAAAAGGCAGGCATGTTAAAGGAACAGAACAGAATCAAAACTAAATTATTTGTAGTAGATACAAATTGCCTACAAAGAAAACCCAAAAGAATGCATAGACAAGATATTAGAATTAATAGGAGAACTCAGCAAGAGTACTACACATAAGATCTAGGCAAAAATCAATTGCATTTCTATACCAATAACAAGGTGTTAGAAAATGTAATTAAAAGATACAATTTTCAATAGCAACAAGGGATTTAAGGTGTCTGTGGTACCTAGAAATACACCCAACAAAAGATATTGTGAAAACAATTTTGGAAGACATTAAAGATCGAAATAAAAGAATAACAAGAGCATGGAGATGGAGCTAACAAAAGATGAAGCTGAAGATGTAGTCAGGGCCAGATCATGATGGGTTTTGGGGTCTTTTTAAGTTGTGGGAATAATTCTGAAAGCAATGAGTATCCACTGAAGGGGTTTAAGTAGGGATAAATATGAACTACACTACACTGTGATCACTCTGGCAATGGTTTGGTGAGCAGACTGAAGAGAGGTAACATTTGGGATCAGGAAACAAGCTAGGAGGCTTTTTCAACTGTCCTGGTGAGATTGAGGGTGACCTGAACTAGGCTGTCCAAAAGGTCCTTGGTGGCCTTGTCCTTGACTGCCTCTCCAGCTTCACACTTTATCAGTCCCATCTTGTACTCTGTGCTCTATGTTCTTGCAGTTCAATGAGCTCCACATGGTCTCTCATACCTCCAGAACTGTTATGAAACCCGGTATGCTGGGACACATTTCAGATTACCTTTCTCTGACAGTGACCTGGGTAACAGTCATCTTTCAGATCTAAGCTTAGCTGTTGCATCCAATTGGAAAATTTTTACTGTTCCTCCAAAACTGAGGCAGTTTTTTCACATAATAGTCTTTTCATACTCCTATTGTAATATCTAAAACACTGTATTGAAATGGTCTCTTTATTCTGTTGCCTCCCCTATTGACTGAAAGCATCTCTAAGTCAGACAGCTAGGCCTTATTCAACACTGTATCCCTAGCACCTAACATATACTTGGGCTTCAAAAAATATATGTTGAGAGAGAGAGAGATGGGTGCAGGGAGGGGAGAAAAGGCAGAGAAGGAAGGAAGGACAGAAGGCAAAAAGAAAAAAATTCCATCCATTATTTGACATTTCAAAGGTCTTTTTCATATCCCGAATAGAACACTAGCGATAATTTAATGCAACTGAAAAACTTAATCCTGTCTGGAAAATGTAGCTCATGTGGGATTTCTACCTATACAATCTTACCCTTGGGTGGAGGAAGTGGTGGATTTTTGCCTGAGTGAAGGTACAAAGCAGAAGTTGACAAACTATGGCCTGTAGGCCACATTTGGCCTCAGTCCGTTTTGTAAGTAGTTATATTGGAACCGAGTCATGTTTATTCGTCTATATATAGTCTTATGACCACTTTCATTCTACAACATCCAACATCTAAATAATTGTGATGTAGACCCACAATGTCTAAAATACTTACTATCTTGCCTTTTACACTTTCACAATTCATTGTGTAAAGAGCCAGAGCTCACCTGGTCAGTTGTAAGTTTCTTAATTACGACTATCTCCTGATAGCAGAAGAGCACAACAGAACCTCTGCTCTCTTTCAAGTTCAGTCCTTGGTGTAGTGGGTTGGGTTAGACAACATGACAAATCACCTTGGGGTAACAGATTATTGTACAAAAATTTTTAAATGAGAGAGACAGAGACAGAGAGAATCATTGATAAGAGTTAATGTCTGAATATCTTCTTGATATAGAAAAAGAAGTCCTCTCCACTCATATAAAATAAAGTGTCAGACACTATACCCAGGACGTGGTTTTCTTTTGTCATTTTAGAATATTTCTCATGCTTATGAAAGATCTAAGACTTGAGTTGTGGAGGCTGTTCTACTTTTTCTTTAAAGATTGGCACCTGAGCTAACATCTATTGCCAATCTTCTCTTTTTCTTCTTCTTCTCCTCAAAACCCTCCAGTACATAGTTGTGTATTCTAATTCTAAGTCTTTCTGGTTGTGCTATGTGGGTGGCCACCTCAGCATGGCTTGATGAGTGGTGCTAGGTCCATGCCCAGGATCCGAATCAGTGAAACTCTGGGCCACTGAAGCAGAGCGCTTGAACTTACCACTCGGCCACAGGGCCAGCCCCTGCTCTATTTTTATTTAAGAATAGCTGATCTTGGCTGAGGGCTATGGAGCTGTTAATGTCAAAGTTCTTCCTTTCACAAAGACTCAACGAATTTTTACCTTTTGTGGCTATGGCACATTTGTGTCAACTACAGTCACTTCTCAAGGTGAGCCTCATGACACAGATGTTTCCTTAACAGATCCAGATGCAATCCAAATAAAAGGGTACTTCAAGAACTTACATATTTTATTGTGGCTCTAAGTTACTATTTTCAAGAATTCATATAGAATCCTAGCACCGTTTTAAGATTGGAAAAGTCACACTTAGGTCTATTTATCAAAAATTGGAAATATCATACTGATTAGTTTTACTTGGATGCTTCAAAGAATAATTAAGCAAACCATCAATTAATCATTTTGCAGTTACATAAAAAATAACTCTCTGGGATAAAAATTATCATAGTTTTGTGACAAGTTATTCCTTTCAGCTATCCTTCTAGAGCTGCAAAATTATGTCTCTCAGTATTTCAAGAAAAATATTGGTATGTTTGTTCTTTATTGTGCAGAGTTTACTTCATTTACAGATGTATCTTTTTATATACTTTAAGATCTTTCTAAAAAATTATGTATAAACAGAATTTCTAGTAATATTTGTCAAGAATGTCTTTTTTTAATCTTAGAAATTCAGATTAAAATCCTGACTCTTGCCTTGTATTTTAAGTGATCCTGTAAATTATTTAATCTCTCTGAATTTTCATCCCCCTTTTATAAAATGGGGAGAACGATAGTACTTATCTCCTAGGGTACTGTGAGGATCAAATGAGCTAACAAATGTAAAGCTATATTGCATTATCTGGAATATGGTAAATGCTCAAAAAATGTTAATATTATTATTCTGCCTGCATTGAGGAAACTAACTATGGTGTTTCACCACAAGTGAAAGCTCCTTGGTGAAATCAGTACAAGTAAGCTTTTTCCTACTTGATTGAATTCTGGGCTTTGTGTTGGTATTTGGAGTTTTTTGTTTGTTTTGTTTGTTTTGCTTTCTTGTTTTTAGCTAATTTGTGTTTCTTCCGTGGCTTTTCTTAAAGTGGTCCAGCTTTACCCAGTATTCTTGGCAGATTGTCACTTGGATCATAATTACTTGGCAATATCTTTTAAAAGACATAGCAAACCTATAGCACACGCGCCATCACTTCATTCTTTCACTCCAGAAAAGACACCATTAATCAATGACAGCACTTCTTTTCCACCTGAGTCCTAACATAAGCTCAGAATTCTCCTCAATACGTGACTCCTGGAAGGCAAGAAGAGTAGCTCAAGGGTAATATATGAGCTGAAATCTGGTTGGTATCCCTGATTTAGGAGATAACACCTGTTAAAATTGTTATTTGTATTTTTTATCCTCCAATACCTTCCACTCCTTTTAGGTCTTCTCTTCAATGCCTATCTTTTTACTTGCCTAAGTCTTGGGTCTACCAGTGATTGCCACCCATCCCATCATTTCTAAGATCCATTGCTAACATTGATACTAAGATGTTGCTTATTAAATTTCTATACTACAAGGAGCTGCATAGAAAATCAAACTTGCCTGTAGTAGATTACATGAACATTAACAAATAGACACATTTAAAATTTAAAATGACAATAGAATCAAACGCTATGGAGGAAAAGTATATAACAGGAGTCCTGATGAAATCTAGTGAGTCAGAAAAGGCTTCCCTAAGGTAGCGATGTTTACGCTGAAATGCAAAAGATGAATAGGATTTAAATAGAAGTAGGAGTTGGTGAGAAGTAAAAATATTCCAGACAGAGAGGCCAGTATGAGTGAAGGTTTAGGGATAGGAGCAACTCAGTATGTGTAGAGAACTGAGAAGTTCAGTGGTAGGGCCTTAGATTGAAGGTAAGGGGAGTTGTGGTTAGATAGGTAGGCAGGGGCCAAATCATTTAAGGGCATTGGGAGTACATTAAGTATTTGTGACTTCATCATATGAACAAGTTGAAAGTTCATATGATGAGGTTAAGCAGGGGAGTGGCATGATCAGATTTGTCTTTTTAAAGATTATTCTGGGCACCATTTAGTAGACTGATTACAGTCGAGTAAGAATGCATGCAGGAACTTCAAATGGGAGCCTATTAGAGTAGCCCAAGTAGGAAATGATAGTAACAGATCATGGAGAAGTGGGGGGAGATGAAAGATATTTCAGAGATAAAATCAACAGGGCATTTTGATGCATTGCATATGATAGGTGAGGAAAAGGGTGATCATGGATGACTCTCAGGTTTTTGCTTATGGAATTGGGGGCATGTGATGTCATCCCCTGAATTAAGGAACATTGCACAAGGATCAGCCTTGGGTAGAAGGTCATGAGTTCAGTTTGGGAGAAGGTTAGTTGGCTACACATTTGAGGTGTTCAAGCACTGACAGGATGCAGTTGGATACACACATCTGAAACTCAAAGAACTCAGACATAGAGATATAACTTTGTTAGTAATGCATGTATAGTGGTAATTTGTTATATGTGTGGATAATATCATAAAAGGAGAGAGTAAAAATTGTAATCAGAAATGGCCTTAGAATTCAGACTTGAGATCCCTGATGTTTAAAGGTCAGCTGGATGGAAAGAAGCCTATAGAAGAGGTGAAATGTTCAGGAATAGGGAGAGAATTCAGGAGGAAATCAGGAAAATGTTGTGTCATGGAAGCTGAGAAGAGACAGTGTTTCCGAACAGAAGGCAAACTAAGAGCATTGAATGCTCCTGAGGTAAGTTAAGGTTAGGGTTAGACTTAAAGTAGAGGTTTTTGGGAGATTTTAAATGAAGGCTAAGTGGTGGGGTTGGAAACTAGAGTGGAAGTAGCTGAAGGTTGTGTGATTTGTGAGGAAATGCCAATGGGGAGCACAAGGAGAAGAGAATTTCAGGGAGGAAGAGGATTCAGGGAGGCTCGGTTTGATTTTTCAGACAGGAAAGACTTGGGCATATTCAGATTGATGAGAAAGAGTCTACATAGAAGGAATATCTGAAAGTACGGTAGAAAGGAGAGGTAGTGGGGAGCTTAAGGTTCCTGGGAAGGAAAGGGGACATGGAAGTCAGAGCACAAGTGGTATTAGTCACAGGTAGAGGAGGAACATCTCTAACGTGCGATGAGGGAAGGAGAGGAGAATCAGACAGATGGAAGTAGGTGTCTCAGCAACAATGCAAGGGGTACAGGAAAGGCAGAGTGTACAAGTATGGGATTTTCCTCATACGACCAGCTTGAGGTCATCATGGCTTATGTGAACTACATCTAAATCTGTGCTTTAGAGATAATAATATCCAACCCTCTCCTCCTTTTTGAAAAAAAATAATCAGGAGATTCTTTTTCTAATGTGCTCTTAGCAATCAGTAGAAAGCAGGGCTCAGAGAGTTCTAACATTGTTTGGTCTCTTTAAAATCTCCACAAGGTGCATTTTTAAAATTATACAGAAACTGAATCCTCTTCAAATTGGCAGAGATGAGGAGAGTGTTGGTGTGGCTCCGCCTTGCCCGGTCAGCAGGTATAAAGACTTCTGCTCCTCAAAGGGAGTATAAAGTTTTACTTTATGCAGGCAGCTTTTATAAAACAGTATTTTCCTTTGGAGTTGAAAAGGCGTTCACCTTTTAAACTTAACTGGAGATAGAGATGTTATGGAAGTAACTTAAAAATGTGTTTCTTTGGTATAAAGAGAAAGAAAGATGATAAAACAAATTAATATTTGACTGGGCATGTAAATGGAAGAGTATCATCTCATTAATTTTAGGAAGGCTCAGAGTCACATCACCATCTCTTAGCTGTCATGCCAACATGGGACTGGTTAATGAGAAACACTGCACTGACTTGAATTTCACTAGTCCCTCAGGTCCTTTTTCCTATTTCATCTCAAAATAACGGACCAGCATGTTTCAGTTAGAAAAATCTTCAGTGATCTCATTACCAACTCATTGTCTGTAATTAAAATAGCCATAAATTTAAGGAAAAGGATAATAGGTTTTGATATGCTAGTCCCAGTATAGGCTCTAAAAAGAAAGTTCTCAAATGTTTTTGAACACTGAGGACTTTTCTGCAGTTTTCATGCTAAGGAATAAGGGTGAGAGTTTTCACCTCCAAGAACTTGGTGACAGAAACTTCCCTTTTCCTTTCTTCTGAAGTATTTCTTCCCTTAATGTCTATTTAACATGACAAAATCACAGACTTAAACTACTTCACTGCATTGTGGAGTAGTCTCAGTAAATAAATTAGGTACATAACTGATAAGCAGTATCTCATTATTGAATTCAGCCTGGTGAAGTTAAATTCATTAAATTAGGCTCTTAACGTGCCTTTGCCCTGGGTTTCAGTCTCTGGTGAGCTAAAACTCCCAGCCATCTATTTACCCATTCCTTCTTGATGGCTCAGTCCTCACCGCTTTCCCAGTTTGAGATTGTTTCGTCAGTTTCCCAGATCCTGACTCGTTGGTTCTATCTGCTTGATTTCCAAGTAAGTAAAGATCTTCCTGCCTAAGTTATTTACAGGTTACTTTTTCCTTCGTATTGAATTGTGAGTCTGTGCAATATCTAAAAAGTTGTACTCCCTCTGTCCCCTCTATCCTCTATACTGCCTCTAATTTGAAAACTCAAATGTCTATAGAGACCCAGCATGTGTCATAAATAAGAGAAGTGATTGAAGTGTAATGCAGTAGAAGAACCTGTAAATACAAGGGGCTGTGGCTACTCACTTCCACTCTAATGCAGCCATAGTTTTGCTAGTCTTTCCAATTTATCATAAAAAGACAGACATCCAGACTATACAAAATATCTTAGGTATTAAGTGTGGGCAAATAGCTCAATATGTTGTGTGGGTCAAACAGATTTATGCATGGATTTGGGGCCACAGGTCACAGCTTTGTTGCCTCTGGTCATCAAGTTCGTGAGAAGGGCCAGTTTGGACACTGTGGGTGGCTCAGACTCAGAGGCCCTTAGCACCCAGCCACACTGATATGTTGTTGTGTTTCTGAGAACTGCAACTGAGCTTGAATGTAACCTGAGAGGTTGCAATTCAGCCTGCACATGGTGGGACCAGCAAGGTCCTCCCCAAGAGTGGACAAGTGCCCGTTGGACTGTATAGGTCCAAGCTTCAGCAGCAACTCTATGTCATAATAAAGAGCATAGGTAGTAAACTGATCAGTCTTTCTGGTCTTCTGTTTACTTGCTACTTGGAAAGAGGATTAATTCCTCCTTTACCCCCTAATTTTAGTGCCTGAATTAGCCTGTCATGTTCTTAGGAAACTGGGGAGGATGGTTATCCTCAAGGGGATAATGCTGAACTAACTACAATAATACCAGACCTTTAAAAATTCATTTAAAACTAAGTATAACTATGTTTGTACCCATATTGGTGAAAAGGACAGTAAGAGTGAAAAGAAAATCATTAATACTTCTAAAATTTCAATTTACTTTTGGATTATTAACACCAGGTGACTGTCAAACTCATGTAAGTCTGGGGTATTTTGTTAGCCATATGTTGTGCAAGTTAGGACCCTTTAATGAACACCACTATTTTGTTAGAGAGATCCCATTTGGATCCCTTATCCATGCATCAATGTTTAGAATGAATTCCTTAAGGTTTTGCAGCTCAGTTGAGAAATAGGCTTTAACCAAGAAAAGGAGAATTTACAAAATTAAAGTCACATATAATTCAGCAATCCATCATCATCCTATAAAGAGGGAAATAGAAGCTTGAGCAATCTTCTGGAACCCCAAATGAGTCCAAGTCAGTGTAGATGGAAACTGTCTACTGCCCATTGTTCTCATTCTTGCAGGGCAAACATTAAAGCAAACTTCTTCGGCAATCTGGATTAGAATGTCAGCTATTTACAGGAACCGTCTGGGAATGCTATCTGCCCAGCACTTCTAGAGGACTTTATAGTCTCCACTGCAATGCAAAAGCCTCTTGTCCCACTGGACCCAGCTAGCTCATTTTCAGGAAACCTAGACTGAGCACCTGGGCTCATTTTTGTATAGTCCTGCTCCTTGTATCACACCAGAGAAGTTCTACCTTCCTTCACTATGATTGGCCCCTTGAAAAGCAAATATCCATGTCCTATACAAATATGCAGACATCTGGTACTTTATACATCCAAATCTGGTAATGGGAGCTAGAAAGTGCCAAGAAAACTAAAATACACATGAAATTTCCAAACTTCACTTATCACTTACAAACTTTTCTTTTTGCTAAACCTGCTAAGGGACCGACAGGCAATGTGTTAGATCTGGGTTTTAGGTATTTGACCTTCACATGTCTGCCTTGGAAGTGGCAACGTGTGTTGGTATGGTTCAAAGACAGAGAGAGCCAGGATGGTACCTGATTGACTGGTGGACATACCACATAGAGGAAGTACCTAGTGTGCCTCTCCAAGAAAATATTCAGGACCTTAAAAGGGCAGTGGGGACATTCCTCTAACAGGAATGTGTGGTTCTGGCTTTTTCTGTATTTTAGATAGTAGTTGTCATGGTTTTTAAACCCAGAAAATCCAAAGATCATGTCTGGATTGTTTTCTCTGTCCCAAGATGATGTTGAAGTGGACTCTGGTCAAGATTCTAGGATGACTAAAGCATACTTCTGTCTTGAGCCTGCTTTGTGGAAATATTCGCTCTGGACCAATTCATCAGAAGATGTATTCTTTAGCTTCACAAACATCTGTCCCTCCACAGACTCTTGCTCCATCCTGGAGACCTGAGTAGGGTGGGGTACTCAGTCATCTGCCAGGACCAATAATTGTTCATGTAGATGGGAAGAGCACAATGTTGATGCTCTGAGTCATGCACAATGTTGTGCATCGGAGTCATGGTGAGAAGCTAAGTGATGGTAAATGTGCACTGGTTGGCTGATTTTTCTTAGACTCATTTTATCAGCCAGGGATCCAAGAGAAAACAAATGGCATAATGGAATTATACTAACTTAGGATAACCTTATGAGAGTTTAATACAAGGACTTTTTACAAAATATGGTCAGGATACAGGGAAATGAGAAAAGATAGTGCAGGACCCTGGGACAAAGAAGGGAGAGAAGAGTTCACCACCCTAAGCCTAAAGGCAGATGAAGAGGAGGAACACTTATTGGAATTGGAAGGACAGAGCTAAGAAATGAGAGCCACCTATCAGAAGCTAAGGCCTTAGATGGAGGGACTCACCCAGCCATCACACACCCCATAGGAAAGAACTGGGGAAAAAAATATCCTGACCTCACTTTCTTCCATGCCTCTCCTCCCTCCTTTTCACCTCCTATTGTGCTACCAACTGGCAAAATCCAGTGCTCAATCTGATCCCAGAAGACCAGGGCAGAGCGTGTTGGAGAATAATAAAGAATGAATCTGAAGAGGAAAGGAAAGATATCTAACACTCTCACCCACTAAGTAGGGGGAAAGGAAGTGACATTCCTTGTGAAGGGTCAGTGAAGACCAATAAAACAGGCCAAAATTATAATGTCCAAAGTGCCTCACAGCTTCAGGAGTCAAATTAAAACTGCCAGACCACATGGAACCACAAGTGACCTGCTTATGCTTTCTCCATAGGAAAGGCTCCAGAACACTGAGGTCTCCATTCCTTTTGCTTTTGCCAAATGACCCCTTCAATTGGTACTGGGCACTTGGGTGTTATCTGAACCTCATCACTCAGCACACATTAGTGACAAGTGTTGGATGGTACTTGGCTATAAGAGGAACATCCAGAGAGAGTTGATTTCTTCACACTGATAGAAAAGAAAATCAGGTAGACGATGTGTGATATTGTGACTATGGACAGTGACGTATATTCTAACTTGTTTGTTTCTGACATCATTCTTTTTCACCCATCATGCCAAGGCTTGTTACTCCGAATCAGGTTCACATCATTATTCTCACATGAGTGCTCAGCTATCTAATTTTGATGATGCTGGTTATTTTTAAGACAGTTTCTCTTTCTTTTGTTCCTCATCTTCTGTACCTTTGGTATTAAAAAGATTTCCCTAAATTTCTATCTTCAGAGAAAATAGTAAGGGCCAGGGCTGCCTGAACTTGGACATTCTCAGAACTTTCCTTTTCTGTCTCATAACACTTCTCTTGTAACCTTTCAGAGTCCTCAGAAAATAAAATGAACTAATATATGAGGAATCTTTTTCAAAAATATTTTTGTTTTACTCTTGTGCCTCTTTTTACAGTTTCTGTATTTTCCCACGATTTCTTTCAGGGAATTGGCTGATTCCTATTTTATTTTTATTTGTAAACGAGGAGCTTATTTTATCTTATTGATTTTCGTTGTAATAAAAGGAAAAGCCCATACGCATAAGCTCACGTGTGTGCTCACACACACACATACACCCATTCACAGGGAAACCAGATGCAGCCATTTCTATTCTTTCTGAATGTTCATGTTTGAAAATTATTGGAAACAAGGCCAATGAATTCGCACCTAGAAGCAATGGTGAGAAATACGGCCACTATCACCTTTAAGAGGAAAAAATAATATAACTTGGGAGTAAGTTCTTCTTAGGAAAATAGTGTTTCCTTTGCATTATTTTCTTAATTTTCTCTTCATGAAGGAACTAAGAGAGCTTTGTCAATTATTGCTCTCCTTCCTACTATAAAAATTATAAGCATTTTAGAAGGTCTGAAGGTTAATTTTCTACAATGCTTATTTTAAAATATAAATTACTTTCAAGTGTATGACTTCACTGTGCATGTTATCTGTATAGTAAGAGTAGAGAGTAATATACATTGAGTTCACATTAATAATTTGAAACTATAGTATTATCATGTAGTTCACCCAGACAAATTAACATTCATTGAAAAATGATATTTATACGTTTTATGCCTAATGTGAGCACCTGAATCTTTACCACTGTGGCAGAATCCATCTTCCAAGTTCAGAAATCTGTCTATATCTTAATCTTTAGAGAGGCTCTTTAACTGGAACTCTTGTGGTCTACAACATCCCTGAACATCCACTCTGAAAAGAGAACTGTATTTAGTGTTCACTACATTTAACACAGGCATAATTTTTTATGTAAAGTGATGTTTTGATATAAACTTCCAATTCTTCCTCACCTGCGATCGGTAAGCCCCTTGACCAGTATGTCTAAGAGCACAGTGTCTTTTCTGAGCCAATAAGGATTCCTGTTCATGAAGGCACTACAGCTCACTCTCCTGGTTTCTGCTGAGTCTGCCCTAGGACACTGTCTTTTTATATCAGATATCATTACCGTCTGGAATAAATTTTTAATCTTTGCTTATAGGCTTCTTCAAAGCTTCCTTTCAGTATAGAAACCTTATAACTTTGTTATTAAGGTGGTATTACTTTCTTCCATTACATTCAAGACGTGCTTCTGATCACTCATTAAGCTAGGAAATACTAGTCTTTCTGAGATGCTCAGATGCTGTCTTTCTTTTCTCTCTGAATACTTTGTGTCCTAATCTATTAGAAAATTTCATGTTCTACTTGAAAATTCAAATGTTCTATTGTAGTATCTAATTAAAAACTGATTTCCATCTCACCTTCATCCTTACCCATTGCTCAAAATTGTAAATACTGAAGTATGTCCTACATTGGACACACAAACTCTTGGTATAATATCTCAGGGAGGTGATAGTGTTTAAAATGTATATACCTAAGAGTATATAAGTGAAATTGACAAACATGTGGAATAACTGCCTTCATTTCCTCTTCTTCATCCAAGGCACAGATGTTCAATGAGCCACAATATTTTTTTCTATTGGATCCAAATTTCAACTGATCAGAGTTATAAGATGGCATCTACCTACCTCCCAGATGTAGTGGATACATTATCTGCCTTAAGAATATTACATTTTTGGCAAGGTTTATAACAAAAAGTAATCTATGTTTCTGTAAATAGTGTCATGAGGAAGATCATTAATTTGAAATAAAAATATTGAGAAGGATAATGGCAGGGAAAAGATTCACTTCTATCAACCCAATGGATCGGCTACTGAAGAAGACCACTTACTTCAGGCTAAAAGTACTATGGTAATTCACCTTAATGAACCACTAATTTGCTCTAAAAATTGCTTTAATTTAATACGACTCAGAAAATATTATGTCTCATAACTTTTTATGCCCAACACTTAGCATAGTACCTCACGGAGTGTACTTGTCTATCATTATTCATCACTTCTGAGGTAATCTGTCTTCCTGCTTCCCTGATGACCACGTATTGTAAACTGTAAACTTCTCCTATCCCCAGCCACTTTTGATTAAACTATGACTTCTCCCAGAATTTAGAACCTTATGAAAGATCCAGGAGTCAGGAATTGGCCCAGAGTTATGTTGTGTCACAACTTTTTCTGTGGAAACTTTAAGAGGATAAAGTAAGGGAAGCACATTTTTCATAAAAAAAAGTATTGATTGCTTAATTAAGTTAAGAAACTATGAAGTTTTTTGCCACCAATTATGCCACTTAAATGAAGTAGCTATGACAGAGTAATGATATTACCAAAAACAGTGAGAAGAGAAAGACAAAATGCAAATATTGCTTATATGAAACTGTCAGTGACCTGCCAGAACTGGAGGAATCTAAACATAAAGAAAAATACACCAAAGCACATCATAAATAAATTGCTCAAAACCCATGGTAATGAACAAAACTTAAAAGAAGCTATAGAAAAGAAAAGATAGTAAGGAGGAACAAGGATAAGGATAACAATAGATTTCTCATTGGTAACAATGCAAGCAGGAAGTCAGTAGAGCAATGTTCATAAAGAACTAGAACAAAAAACACTGTTAACCAGTTAACCTATACCCAGTTAACGTACCTTTCAAAAGTGAAAGCAAAATGAAGACTTTTTCAGACATGCAAAAGCAAAAAGAACTCATCACCAGCAAACCTGCACTACAAGAAATATTCAAGGTAGTCCTTCAGGGAGAAAAACCCCACAACATCAGATGAGAATATGGAACTACAAAAAGAGAAAAAGGGCACCAGAAATGATGCCCACATAAGTAAATATATAACATTGTTTCTAATTTTAAGAATCACATTGAAATATAATTTACTATTTAAACAGAAATAATAGCAATGTGTTGTGGAGTTTATGACATATGTATGTAAAATGGGTGACAATAGTATATAGTCTGGGAGGAAATATGTAAAAGTATAGTATTGTAAGATTCCTATACTATGCAGAAAGTGGTAATATCACTTGAAGACAAACTGTGATAAATTAAAGTTACACTAAAAACCCTAAAGCAACCACAAAATAAAACAAAACATGTTAGTTAATAAACCAACAAAGGAAATAAAAGTGGAGTCCTAAAAAACTACTCAACTAATTCACAAGGAGTAAAGAAGGAACAGAGAAGGATTGGGGCAAAAAGAATGGAAATAGCAAGATGACACTCGATTTAAAGCAAACTGTATCAATAATCACATCGAATGTAAATGGTCTAAATACTCCAACTGAAAGAAAGACATTGTCACATTGGATTTAAAAAGAGAGATTCAATTATATGCTACCTATAAGAAATGCACTTTAAATCATAAACAACTTAAAAGTAAAATAATGGAAAAAGATATACTACACTAACCTTTATCAAAAGAAAGAAGGGGTGGCTATATTAATATCAGGCAAAGTAAATTACAAATCGAGGAACATCACCAGGACTAGAAGAGGAGGTCATTTCATGATGATAAAGCAGTCAATTCAATAAGATGTAACGATTCTAAACATTTATGCCCCTCATAACAATGCATCAAAATAAACGAAGCAAAGATTAATAGAGCCACAAGGAGAAATAGACAAATCTACAATTACAATTATAGATGTCAATATCCCTCTCCTAATAATTAATAGAACAAAGTGACTTACATCAGTACAATATAAAAGGCTTCAAAAGCTTGATTTAATTGACATCAAACACCACCCAACAACAGTTTAACAGATATTATTCTCAAGCACATGTAGAAAATGTACCAATAGGTCGTATTTTCACCCACAAAATATGTTCCAAAATTTTTGAAAGATTCATGTCTGTTCCAGGACAGCAGTGAAATTAGACTGGAAATCAGTACTAGAAAGAACACTGAGAAATCCCCCAATACTTGGAAACAAAATAATACGCTTTCAAGTGTCTCATGGGTCAAGAGAAATCAAAATTAGAAAGTGTATTTGAATTCAGTAAAAATGAAAACACAACATATCACAATATATGGAACGCCACTAAAGCACTACTTAGAGAATATATTGAAAAGTTTCAAAGAAATGACACAACTTATACTATAGGAAAGTAGAAAAAGATGAGCAAATAAAACACAGTTAGCAGAAGAAAGAAGATAGTAAAGATAAAAATGGAAATCAATAAAATGGAAAATATAAAAATAATATAAATAATAGATGGAAGCAAAATCTGGTTCTTTAAGAGTATAAAGTTTACAAACATCAAGAAAGATTAATCAGGAAAAAAATAGAGACGGTAACTAATGAGTAGGTGATATTAATACAGATTCTACAGATTTAAAAGATAAGGAAATACTAAAAATAACTTTATGTCAATAAATTCACCAGTTACATGAAATGGATAAATACCTTGAAAAATACAAACTACTAAAGCTGACTTACAAAGAAATAGGTAACCAAAATAGCCCTGTGCCTATAAAAGGAATGGAATTTGTGGTTTAAAATCTCCCTACAAAGGAAACTCCAGGCCCAGATGACTTTGCTGGTAACTTCTAACAAATATTTAAGAAATAAATAATATCTATTCAAACTCTTTGATAAATTCAATGAGGAGGAATGTATTCCTACTCACCCTAAGAGGCCAGATTTATGCTGATAACCAAAAGCAGACAAAGACTATACAAGAAAGAAAACTACGAAGTAATAACCTGGATGAATACAGATGCAAAATCCAAACAAAAAATTAAAAGAGTTGTATAATATATGAAAATGACAATACGTCAAACCAAGTGTCATTTATCTGTGGAATTTGGAGTTGGGTTAACATTAAAAAATCAGTCAATGTAGGGGCCAGCCCAGTGGAACAATGGTTAAGTTTGCACATTCCGCTTCGGTGGCCTGGGGTTCGCCAGTTCAGATCCCGGGTATGGACCTAGCACCGCTTATCAAGCCATGCTGTGGCAGGCTTGCTACACATAAAATAGAGGAAGATGGGCACAGATGTTAGCTCAGGGCCAATCTTCCTCAGCAAAAAGAGGAGGATTGGCAGCAAATGTTAGCTCAGGGCTAATCTTCCTTAGCAAAAAGAGGAGGATTGGCAACGGATGTTAGCTCAGGGCTAATCTTCCTCAAAAAAAAAAAAAAAGAATTGGTCAATGTAATCCATCATATCAACTAACTTAAAAGAGAAAAATCAAAGATCATTTCAATGGAAAATATTCACCTTATAGTCATAATAAAAAACATCCAGCAAGCTAGTAATAGAAGGGAACTTATTCAAACTAATAAGGGGCATCTAAGGAAACCTTACAGATAACATGGTATTTGATGCTTTTGCCCCAAGATGATGAACGAGACAAGGACGCTAGCTCTTGCCACTTTACTCAACACTATGCTAGAGATTCTAGCCAGTGCAATAACAGGGAAGTAGAAATAAAGGGGATCCAGACTAAAAAATAAAAAGCAATATGGCATTTATTCACAGATAACATGATCATCTATGTTGAAAATCTGGCTGGGATGAAGAGAAAGCAAAAGCTTCATTTATTGCTGGCAGGAAGGTAAAACAGTACAGCCTCTTTGAAGAACTGTTTGGAAGTTTCTTTAAAAGTGAAAAATAAACTTACCTGTTATTCAGCAATTCCATTCTTAGGTATCTACACAGGAAAAATGTAAGCATATGTTCAAACAAGGACTTGTACACAAATATCCGTAGCAGCATTTTACATAGTAGCCCCAAACTGGAAACAATTAATATTCATTGACTGGCAATGGATAAACAAAATGTATATCGCTACTATTCATCAATAAAAATAAACAAACTACTGATAACATACTCAACATGGATGAACCTCAAAAATACTACACTAAGTGAAAGGAGTCATACACAAAATACTACATTTGTATGGCTCCATTTATGTGAAATATCTAGAAAAGGCAAATCTACAGAGACAGAAAGATCAGTAGTCGCCTGGGGCAGAGTCTGAAGCAAGTGACTGACTACAAACAGGCATGAGGAAACTTTTTGGAGCTATGGAAATATTCTAAAATTGCATCATGGTGACAGGTGTACGACTCTATGAGTTTATTGAAAATCACTGAATTGTATAGTTACAGTGGGTGAATTTTATAGTATGTAAATTATACTTTAATAAAACTGTTTATTTTAAAGCCAATGAGGGCTTGGAGTGCGATGTTTAGATGAAATAAATTTGGCAGTATATTTATAATTATTGATGCTAGGTGATGGGTAATGGGGGTCCATTGTAATATTCCTTTTACTTTTCTGTATGTTTGAACATTTTCAGAATAAAAACTAAAAACAAAAAGAGAGTAACTGATTCATATTTTGATCTATTGTGCAACTTCTTTTGTACAATCTGACTAGTGTATTATTAGCATATGCTATTCATACCCCTAAGCACCCATATTCATTTTTAACCAATAACTCTGTTGACCTAAACTTCCTAATATTTCCTATCTCAATCATTTATCATTGTTAATAAGTCTGGAGAGCCACTTTCAATTTAATTTTTCTCTTCAATTATAAATGAGCCAAACACCTGATTTTCATGCATTTCCACATTTCAGCAATCTTGTTCAATACACTATGAGATTACCGAAAGCTTGGGCATTAGACGCTCCGTGCCAGTGCCGAGGCAATGGAAGGAAAGAAGCTGCTTTACATATTGCTTCCAAGTTTCCTCCTTGTTTTTACTTTAGTCATTGATTAATAGTTCCCTAAGAAGTTATAATATGCCTGAAACTAGTTTATAAGTTTTTTCCATAAGGAAATTGTGAACACTTGAATTTAATCCCATTTCCTCAGCTGCTACGTCGGGAGTTCCTGTGAAGAAGTGGCTGGTTCGCTCTCAGTTCTGCCAACAACACGTACTGTGATTTTGGAGAAGTAGTCGTCTAACTTCTCTTTATCTGAGTCGTCTCCAAGATTAGGACCACAACTCTTAGACCCTACTCCCTTGACCTGAAGATTGAATCCTAATTCATATTTCTGGAGATATGACATTCATACCAGGTGAAGTGTCACCTCCTTTCTGAAGTCCTCCATGATTTTTTCTACAATCAGAATTATTCATTTCACCTGAGTTTTAATATCACTTTGATTATAATTCATCTTCAAGTTTATCATACTGTGATTGCATTATGGGAATCACAATTTCATGCCTGTCTCTCCAGTGAGGGTATAAACTCTTCGAAACATCTGACGTTGGACAAACCACATTCTGTTTATCTTTGAATCTCAGAAGTTAGTGTAGTGATCTCTCAAAAAGTTTGTTGAATTGAATTGAATTAGAGTTCATCTTGTCCAACGTCTACATTTTACAGATGAAGGGACTTAAGCCCAGACTAAACAGTATTTCTTCACCTTTTCCACATCATGACACACACAGGAAATATGAACATTTGTGCAGTACACGAAGGTCATTGAATGAGGCTGCTCCAAGACAGAAGCTTCCCTGGAAGCTCCAGCAGGCCCAGGCATCCCACCCCCACCCACCTTGCCCCTCTCGGGATGCTGCTGGCAGATCATTATCTTCTGGTCATAACCCTTTCACAGCAGACCTGAGTGCCAAGGCATACCAGGAGGAGGCGAGGCTCTGGTTGTGTGTCTGCCTCATCACCCAGCATTCCAGCTTCAAATACTTTCCATGTTCAATTGCAATTAAATGTGTGCAATTAAGTTTGTATAGCAATAAACTTGTTACTAAATAAAACACTTGCTTTTTTTATTCAGATGGTGGCCAACTCCTCCTGCCTTATTTCTGTATAATTCTCTGTGAATAAAATCATCTTAAGTTATGCTCTCCAAAATGTGAGCGGGATGTTTTGAATAAATATTAGGTTTCATTTTCTGTGTTCTCAGATACAATGTTTCCATCCATCCTAGTTTCAGGTCATGGACTCTTTCCTTCATTAAAAAAATACTAATAAAAATGATCTTTTATGGCTGTGTTGTATAAAGATGAATATAATCCAGGCTGAATTAATTATTATAGACTCATTATTATAACGCATTTTTTTCTTACTTTAAAAGAAAGTATAAATAAAATATTTTCTTGGGTCCTATGCACTGTGCCTAATGGACTAAATTTCTGGATGTCTCCAGCAGCAGAACAATTGGTCTTAGCAATGATTGAACAAAAAGATAGCAGAGTTGAATGTGCAAGCAAGGACAGAAAACAGTGTATTCTAATCCCTACTCTAGGGCACATTAATGTGCCCTGGGCAAGTCCATTGGATTTAGCCAAATTACCTTTGTTCACTTAAAAACAACTCATGGGAGACTAAGTTGGAACACTTTGAATCATTATCTAAGACTTCATACCGTGAAGAAAGTTGCCTACCTGACTGCTGTTGAGTTATTGATGTTTGTCACAGAAACTGAAGGCAAAATCTGAATTCACAGACTGCATAGAATCTGATCTCTCATGCTTTCTGGTTCCTAATTATTTTCAATTGGAAAAGGCTGTCGTGTTTTCCAGAGAGTAAGTGGCTCTAAATTAGTGTAAGGCATGATAGATTGATGGGCACAGAGTAAGTGGCTTAGCTCCTGCTCTTAGTTGCATGGTGAAGGCAAAAAGCCTTTCCTTGCTTTTCACTTTTCCATGGGTTGTATTCAGCGCTCTTTCTCACAGTGCATCCGGGTGAAAACTGATGTTAGGTGAGGAGTCTCTTACCTTCACTCAGATTCCATTCTGAAACGTGTCATTTCCAGGTGGGCTCAGATCTGATCAAACACCAAAAGTCTAGGCCCCTGATAGCTCTCTTTTCTACATTCTTTGATATGCATAACAGGGCCAAAGTTGCTGCTGCTAGTTTCATAAGGCACCGACTTCCACAAGGAATCTGATGATTGTTGACTTGCATGCCAGAAAGACAAGTATTTTCCACAGGCATTTATCCCGTCTATTTCAATGAACTTCTTTCCTCAGAGAATTCAGCACCTCTTCCGTGTTGGGAACTCAGATTGGGTTCTGACTACTAGCGAGGGCTCTTTCTCCCTTCGGACTCCTCAGGAAGGAGCTCTGTGTTTAATTCCTTTACAAAGTCTTCCGGAGGTTGTTCAGACAAAACTTCTGCATTCAGACGTGTAACTGAGACTGCAATCTCCTCTCAGTCCCAGGACCTACAGGTGGGATCGCGGGGTGGAATTAGTAATAAGAAAAGCAGCTATCGTATTTGTGGATTTTAATTTACCCATTTAGGCATATTTATTGAATGTTTACTAAATACCAAGTCCTAGATTCCAATACACAAAGAGGAAAGACAATTTCTGTTCTAATAGAGTTCACACAATCCCCGAGAAGAGACAATAAGAAACAACACATATTGGAGAGAGATAAATGCTATGATTGAAATAACAAGAAAAAGATCTGTGCATGCTCTACAATTGAGAAATGTCAAGATGGTGACACCTTATGGTTAACACTAGATAAATTCAGATTATTTCTTCATTTGGGCTTAATATGTTTTTCCTACTTCATGGTTTCTATAGGTGGTGGGTACTATTCTCCAATTCCTGCTGTTTCAATCTTGTTGTTTAATATCATCTGGTGTCCTGAATTCTATTCATTCTAAAACTCATCTTTCCCCAGCACCATTTTCCTAATTCTTCCCAGATTTTCCACCAAAGAGGTGAAATGTTTATTTTTAAAAGTTAAATAGAAAAGATATAGAGGAGGTGGGCAGAGCAAAATGGCGGGGTGAGCTGACCCGGGATTCTCTCCCCTCCAAAATACAACAAAAGATTGGAAGAACTGAATTTCAGAGAATAAACATAATGCCAGCTCATTAGAGACCTACAATACCAAGAAGGCGGAGATCATAAACTTTGCTTACACCCTCGGAGGCGCTGGAACGGTAGGAGAGAACATCGGTCCCCACCCCCAGAGTCTGCGATCGCTGCTGTGCCAGTGGGGAAGGAGCGGGGGAGGGGCCGCGTGACTGGGGGATCATCCAGGACTCCCACCGCTGATTCAGTGCAGACCCGCTGATGGGGGGAAAGCTTCCGTCCGCGGGGACCCTATAAATCAAGGGCCTTGGGAGACCAGAGAAAAGAACTGATCTGAACCCAGACCGGCGCGTGTGAGTAACAGCCCCTCCCCCCCAGCAAAGCCAGTGGGCGCAGCCATCTTGCCCCAAGGCGGAGAACTAACACGCCACTCTTGACCCTCATCTAGAGGCGACAGGCTGTAACTGCAACTGAATTCTACCACCACGAGAAAAAACTGCTCCTCTACCATCCAGCAATTTATAAAAGCCCCAGACCAGAAGGAAAACAATAAAAACACAGAATTAAGTCCTGAGGACTTGGAATTAGGTAAACTAAGTGATAATGAATTCAGAGCAGCTATAATCAAAAAACTCAATGAGGTAGAGAGAAAGATAGAGAAACAAGCCGAGTTCTGGAGTTACTTCACAAAAGAGATTGAAATCATAAAGAAGAATCAAACAGAATTACTAGAGATGAAAAACACAATGGACCAGATAAAACAGAATATGGATTCCCTGAATGCCCGTGTAGACAACATAGAGGAGAAAATTAGCATGATCGAGGACAGACAGGCTGAATGGCGCCAGACAGAGGAAGAAAGAGAACTAAGAATTAAAAAACATGAGGAAAATCTCCAAGAGATAATGGATTCAATGAGGAGTAAGAACATAAGGATCATAGGAATTCCCGAGAATATGGAAAAGGAAAATGGAGCAGAAAGTGTGCTTAATGAAATTATTGAAGAGAACTTCCCAAATCTAGGGATCAACGGAGAAATGTGTGTAGAGGAGGGTTTTAGATCTCCTAGATTTGTCAATGTAAAAAGACCTACGGCAAGGCACATAGTAGTAAAGTTGGCAAATAGGAATGATAAGGAGAGAATACTCAGGGAAGTAAGGAAAAAAAAGAGAATAACCTATAAAGGAGCCCCTATCAGACTGTCAGCTGATTTCTCTACAGAAACCCTACAAGCTAGGAGAGAATGGAGTGATATATTCAAAGCCTTAAAGGATAAAAACCTTCAGCCAAGAATACTCTATCCAGCAAGAATTTCCTTCAGATATGAGGGAGAAATTGAATCTTTTCTAGACAAACAAAAGTTAAGGGAATTTGTAACTAAAAGCCCTCCATTACAAGAAATCCTCAAGAAGGCTCTCATACTTGAAAAAAGAAAAAAGGGAGAAAGGGGACACAATCCACAGACTAGGGAGACCAATGGATAGAACCAGAACAGGATAGCAAATATTCAATTATAGCATTAGGGTAAAGGTAAGGAAACTAACAAAACAAGGATGATCTTAGCACTCTAACTACAAATTAATAAGACGAGTTGGAATAAAAAAATGAAAAATAATTATTTAGGAGGGGAAGAGCAAAGGGTCTAAATCAGTATTGGTCAAGTAGGTAAGAGACCACCAGAAAATAGACTATATTATACACGAGATTCTAAATACAAACTTCAAGGTAGACACTAAAATAAAGTACAGAACAGAGTCACAAATCATAGATAAGGAAAAATCTAAGAAACCCAGCATAAGAAATTGCAATATTAAATGGGTAGTCTAAAGCACACAGGAAAACAAGATAATGAGCGACAGATTGACAGCATTAAGTCCACATGCATCAATAATCACTCTCAATGTGAACGCATTGAACTCTCCAATAAAAAGACACAGAGTGGCAAAATGGATTAAAGAACACGATCCAACAATTTGTTGCCTCCAGGAAACACACCTCAGCCCCAAGGACAAACACAGACTCAGGGTGAAGGGGTGGAGGACAATACTTCAAACAAATAGCAAGGAAAAAAAGGCAGGTGTTGCAATTCTCATATCAGACCAAGTTGATTTCAAAATAAGACAGGTAAAGAGAGACACAGAGGGACAATATATAATGATCAAAGGGACACTTCATCAAGAAGAAATAACGCTTATAAATATCTATGCACCCAACACAGGAGCACCAAGATTCATAAAGCAACTATTAACAGACCTAAAGGAAGATGTTAAAAACAACACAATAATAGTAGGGGACCTCAACACCCCACTCACATCAATGGACAGATCATCCAGACAGAAAATCAACAAGGAAATAGTGGAGCTGAATGAAAAATTAAAACAATTGGACTTAATAGACATATATAGATCACTCCACCCTGAAGGAGCTGAATACACATTCTTCTCAAGTGCACATGGAACATTCTCTAGGATAGACCATATGTAACAAGGGAAACAAGGCAAGCCTCTACAAATTTAAAAAAATTGAAATAATAACAAGCATCTTCTCAGATCATAGTGCTATAAGGCTAGAAATTAATTACAAGAAAAAAGCTGAGAAAGGCACAAAGATGTGGAGACTAAACAACACACTACTGAACAAGCAATGGATCATTGAAGAAATTAAAGAAGAAATAAAAAAATACCTGGACAGAAATGAAAATGATAGCATGCCATACCAACTCATATGGGATACAGCAAAAACTGTATTAAGAGGAAAATTCATCGCAATACAGGCACATCTTAACAAACAAGAAAAATCCCAAATAAGCAACCTTAAAGCACACCTAACTGAACTAGAGAAAAAAGAACGAATGAAGCCCAAAGTCAGCAGAAAGAGAGAAATAATAAAAATCAGAGCAGAAATAAACACTATTGAAACGAAAAAGGCAGTAGAAAGGATCAATGAGACAAAGAGCTGGTTTTTTGAGAAGATAAATAAAATTGACAAACCACTAGCCAGACTTACAAAGAAAAAAACGGAGAAAGCTCAAATAAACAAAATCAGAAATGAGCGAGGAGAAATAACAACAGACTCTGCAGAAATACAACAGATTATAAGAGAATACTACAAAAAACTATATGCCAACAGAATGGATAACCTAGAGGAAATGGATAAATTCTTGGACTCCTACAATCTCCCAAAGCTCACTCAAGAAGAGGCAGACAATTTGAACAGACCAATCACAAGGAAAGAGATTGAAACAGCAATCAAAAACATCCCAAAGAATAAAACCCCAGGACCAGATGGCTTTCCTGGGGAATTCTACCAAACTTTCAGAGAGGATTTAATACCTATCCTTTTCAAGCTATTCCAAAAAATTAGGGAAGATGGAACACTTCCTAACACATTCTATGAGGCCAACATCACGCTGATACCAAAACCTGACAAGGACACCACGAAAAAAGAGAACTACAGGCCAGTATCACTGATGAACATAGATGCAAAAATTCTAAACAAAATTTTGGCAACCAGAATTCAGCAATTCATCAAAAGAATCATACATCAGGATCAGGTGGGATTCATACCAGGGACACAGGGATGATTCAACATCCGCAAATCAATCAACGTGATACACCACATCAACAAACTGAGGAATAAAAACCACATGATCATCTCAATAGATGCAGAGAAGGCATTTGACAAGATCCAACAGCCATTTATGATTAAAAGAAAAAAAACTCTGGACAAAATGGGCATAGAAGGAAACTACCTCAACATAATAAAGGCCATATACGACAAACCCATAGCCAACATCATACTCAATGGGCAAAAACTGAACCCCATCCCCCTGAAAACAGGAACAAGACAAGGATGACCTCTATCACCACTCTTATTTAACATAGTACTGGAGGTCCTGGCCAGAGCAACCAGGCAAGAAAAAGGAATAAAAGGAATCCAAATAGGGAGGGAAGAAGTGAAACTCTCACTGTTTGCAGACGACATGATCTTATATATAGAAAACCCCAAAGAATCCATTGGAAAACTGTTAGAAGTAATCAACAACTACAGCAAAGTTGCAGGGTATAAAATCAATTTGCATAAATCAGTAGCATTTCTATACTCCAGTAATGAACCAACAGAAAAAGAACTCAGGAATACAATACAATTCACAATCGCAACAAAAAGAATAAAATACCTTGGGGTAAATTTAACTAAGGAAGTGAAGGACCTATATTATGAAAATTACAAGGGCTTTCTGAGAGAATTGGATGACGACATAAGGAGATGGAAAGACATTCCATGTACATGGATTGGAAGAATAAACATAGTTAAAATGTCCATTCTACCTAAAGCAATCTACAGATTCAACGCCATCCCAATCAGAATCCCAATGACATTATTTACAGAATTTAGAACAAAGAATCCTAAAATTCATATGGGGCAACAAAAGACCCCGAATTTCTAAAGCAATTCTGAGAAAAAAGAACAAAACGGGAGGCATCACAATCCCTGACTTCAAAACATACTACAAAGCTACAGTAATCAAAACAGCATGGTACTGGTACAAAAACAGGTGCACAGATCAATGGAACAGAATTGAAAGCTCAGAAATAAAGCCACACATCTATGGACAGCTTATCTTTGACAAAGGAGCTGAGGGCATACAATGGAGAAAAGAAAGTCTTTTCAACAAATGGTGCTGGGAAAACTGGAAAGCCACATGTAAAAGAATGAAAATTGACCATTCTTTTTCACCATTCACCAAAATAAACTCAAAATGGATTAAAGACCTAAAGGTGAGACCTGAAACCATAAGGCTTCTGGAAGAAAACGTAGGCAGTACACTCTTTGACATCAGTATTAAAAGGATCTTTTTGGACACCATACCTTCTCAGAGAAGGGAAACAATAGAAAGAATAAACAAATGGGACTTCATCAGATTAAAGAGCTTCTTCAAGGCAAATGAAAACAGGATTGAAACAAAAAAACAACCCACTAACTGGGAAAAAATATTTGCAAGTCATATATCTAACAAAGGCTTAATATCCATAATATATAAAGAACTCTCGCAACTCAACAACAAAACATCAAACAACCCAATCAAAAAATGGGCTGGAGATATGAACAGACATTTCTCCAAAGAAGATATACTGATGGCCAATAGGCACATGAAAAGATGCTCATCATCGCTGATCATCAGGGAAATGCAAATCAAAACTACACTAAGATATCACCTTACACCCGTTAGAATGACAAAAATATCTAAAACTAATAGCAACAAATGTTGCAGAGGTTGCGGAGAAAAAGGAACCCTCATACACTGCTGATGGGAATGCAAACTGGTGCAGCCACTATGGAAAACAGTATGGAGATTCCTCAAAAAACTAAAAATAGAACTACCATACTATCCAGCCATCCCACTACTGGGTATTTATCCAAAGAGCTTGAAGTCAGCAATCCCAAAAGTCCTATGCACCGCAATGTTTATTGCAGCACTGTTTACAATAGCCAAGACGTGGAAGCAACCTAAGTGTCCAGCAACAGACGAATGGATAAAGAAGATGTGGTACATATATACAATGGAATACTACTCAGCTGCAAAACAGAACAAAATCATTCCATTTGCAATAACATGGATGGACCTTGAGAGAATTATGTTAAGTGAAATAAGCCAGCGAGAGAAAGATAATATGTGTATGACTCCACTTATATGAGGAATTTAAAATTATGGACCAAGAACAGTTTAGTGGATACCAGGGGAAAGGTGGGGTGGGGGGTGGGTACAAAGGGTGAAGTGGTGCACCTACAACATGACTGACAAACATTAATGTACAATTGAAATTTCACGAGATTGTAACCTATCAATAACTCAATAAAAAATAAATAAATAAATAAATAAATAAATAGAAAAGATATATATGCATTGTAAATGCAGAGGCAGGGTCCTGTATTAGAGTCCCATGACTGCTGTAACACATTACCACAAACGTGCTGCCTTGAAACAATGCAAATTCATTCTCTTACAATTCTGCGGGGGCTAGAAATAGAGAAGCAGCTTCACTGCACTAAAGTGAAAGTGCCCACAGGGCCCCGTTCCTTCTGGAGGCTCCAGAGAACTTATTTCTTTGCCTTTTCCAGCACTAAAGATACTTCTTGGCTTGTGTCCCCTTTGTCTATTTTCAAAGTTCATCAATCCAACCTCTACTTCCGATGTCACATGGCCTTCCTTCTGGTTCTGTTCCTCCTACACCCCCCTTATAAGGACCCTCATGACTTCATGGGTCCACTGGATAATCCATGATAATTGAAGAATCCCTAACTGCATCTGCAAAATTCCTTTTTCTATTTAAGGTAATATTCACAGGTACCAGAGAGTAGGCTGTGGACATATTTGGGGGACTGCTATTCAGCCTATCATAGGTATCTTGAGCCCAAGGAATTTGTGAAATAGATTCAGCTCTTATGTTTCTGGGTGGCACATTCTATACCACTGCTATGCACTTCCCTAGGCCTCAGCACATTCCTGGATCTTGATTATATATCAAAAATATTTTTACACTGTTAATATAAATACTAACATGTGCTAAGATATAAGTGCAGTGAGTGTAATAATAAAAAAACTCACGACCAGAGAATAAAGGAAAGAATGCTGCAAGTTACTTAGTTTCTGAGATCTGGTTTTTTGGATACAACATGGGGTTGATATCCACCTTGTAGAACTGCAGTGAGGATGACGTAAAATGTTTTTAATGTCTTATTACAGTAGCTGGGACAGAATCAAACCCTCAAAAATAGCAGCTCTAATTATTATTCATAGCAGTAGCATTATCAAAATTATTATTATGTCAGAGTCCTTTTTAGGTAAATGAGTGAAATGAATCCTGAAGGAGATTGAAATGTGCCACCACAAGCAGGCCTTCAAAGCCTAATTATGATTTGGTTGCAATAAAATTTATTAAAATCACGACTCTTTATAACTACGTGTGCCATCTCCCTTCACTCTTGTGAAATTCAGACATTTTCCCCAAGATTCGGGGTACAATGGAAAGAACTCTGAATATGCTGGGTTTAAAATGGTTAAATAAAGTAATCATTGTTTTATGATATCTTTTGGCCTTCTACTAAAGAAACTGTGCAAGCAAGCATGTCACCCTGTCTTTTGTGCTTATTTCGTCTCCTTTATTTTTCATGAAGTGCCTAGAGAAGGGTACTTTCAATTTCTGCCACTTATTGTTCTGCAGTAATTTCTGAAACATTCATAAGAACGTGTTTAAGGAACTGAATACAAGTGTGACTGGAGAAAGCAAGTAAAGTCATATTAGGACTCTTGGCTACGAGTGACAGAAACTCAAACAAGCTTTTTTCAAAAAGAAAAGATAATTTATTGGTTCTCTTAACTGGAAAATTTAAGAGCTGAATTTTGGAGTTGAGATTGTTATGGAAGAGAGAAAATTCTTATGATTAAAAATGAATGTGAGAACCTGCATTAATATTGAAAAATAATTATAAGCCAGTGAAAGTTTCTGCTGAAGCAAGTACGGTGGTCAAATTTGAAGGGTGTTTTTTTCAGTAATGAAATAATGCATTTACTCAAAAAATTTGGATGATGCACATAGTTGGACCATATTGGGTTGCCCCTCACACAGACTTTCTGCCTTCTCTGCCCTACTGTGTACTTCAGGACTGACTCATATGAACTGGGCTTCCTTGTCCTCTACTTTCTGATTTGTTCAGCCAATATCAGGCACTGTTGGAAAGTTTAACGGTAGAAGGAGACAACTCACTGTACTTATTCCTACAGTTCCTCCTGCTCTGCCTTGTGTTGACTTAGGCTGTGTTCCTTGACCAAAACTTCAGCTTCTTACATATGAGTCTTTCCCGTAGCTAGAGGTCTCAGAAGGTTCCAATAAACTTTTGCTGCCTTTTTCCTTTCAAGCCTACAGGTAATAATAGCTTTCAGCTTTTGCTAGCTGTTGGGAGGTTTGCCATTCTTTATTGATTTTCTTTAAACCTTGTCACATATGTGTAAAAAATTGGTTTATTAAACTATTTTTCAACATCCCCTTATAATGTTGCTTTTTCCTGCTGATTTCACGTCTGATACAGTAATTTATACTGGATCTGGCCCTGACAAAGACCTTCAAAATGTAATTCTGTAATTGGGTTGCTCTCATATCAGATGGGTACACTAACTGTATTGTGCAGATGGGAGGATGGGCCTTATTGATCCCAATTCTTCATCTCCCTGCAATAGAATTGTGCAGCCATACTCTTGCCATGGACTCAAGATGGGCAGAGCGAACTTTCTCATCCCTTTATGAAAGTAGATGATGCTTCCAAAGCATGAGCCAACCACCACTGGAGCCACAGTGATTTTGCAGGTTATATGTTCATAATCTTAAGTCAAAGTGAGCAGTAGCACCTATCCTGCATGTCCCCTCAGAGTCCAGGAAGGCCTTAATCTCTCTGAGTCATTAGCCAACAGAATAATTACTCTTAGATATCTATTCCACAGAGCAAGAATTAAAAGAATTAAATGAGTGCTTTTGCTCTATGTAGAGAGTATCTAAGTACCCAAAGCAAGAGGAAATTTTTCAATGATCAATTATGTGGAAAAAATGAATAAGTTGTTTGAGTTGGAAAGCGTTCAATGAAATATTCTTACGTATCTCTGGTAATGAGAGAGCAATGATATGAAGAGGGGAAAAGCCCTAAATCAGGCATAAAGTTGACTTTGTTACATCCCTCCCTTATATTTTGTATAATTTCTGTGGGGTCAATCACATAATTTGCGTCATATCAGTTTATCTTTTTAACAACTGAGAGTTTGAGGGACCTCTAAGTTTGCTTCTACATTTTATATTTCAAATGTCTGACAGTTTTTAATTCTTTTTGAAATTTCTGCATTCCAAGAGGTCTTCTAAAGCCTCAGCAACTTGGTGAAGTCAATCAGGACTTTAAAGGCAGTGTTCCAAGTAGGAAATGGAATGTAAACACAGGCTGAGTATCTCAGTGACCTTTGAAATAGTGGCGCCATGCCGATTGCAAAGTACTATCATATCACAGCACTGTCGAGACCATGAAAGAAGACATTTAAACTAAATACCAACAAATAGAAAAAAGGAAGAGTGCCACTGAATCAGCTGCTGCATTGTATTCCATTCAGAATCCAAACAGAAATTTTTGGTAGTTACAAAGTTTCACACAGGCAATTTCAACCTCATGCGGAGTATGAGCAGTAGGAGGATCAGCGGTATGGAAGCATGAGCAGCGGATTGGCAGGATTGGAGAAAAGCAAAACATTTCCTCTAGCTTCCAAGTAACTCCCAACATTGTTGAAAAACTCTCTTAGGTCTAACAGAGTAAAGTGTGCAAAAACGTGGAAAAGGCTAACAGAGGTAAGACAGGGCAGCTGGTGCTGGCCTTCAATTGCTATAGAATCTGTTAACCTCCCTTATCAGAAAGAAGGTTTGCTCAGAGCAAGAGTGCTGACCATCCGGGATCCCTTGAGCCTGGTCTTGCGGTGGGTACTTTCTTCCCCAAAGTTAAAATGCATGGAGTTGATTTACCAAATTGGTCATAATGGGAAAGGGGGCTTGAAATGAGTGTCAGGTGCCAAGATATAGACAAAACTGAGGGCCAGAGAACTAGGAATATAGGAGTTAGGAATACTAGATTAAAATGAAGAAAAGAAGAGGGAGTGTGAACAAATTCTGGAGCTAGAGGTTCATTGCTTGTGATAGAACCTTTAGACACTGCCAATATATGTGGGTTGGACTCTGGGGTGGGGGAAAGAATAAAGCAATAAATATCACATCTCTTCACCATCCACGTTCTGAACAAGTTGAAAAATAAATAGTAGTTATGGAGAGCAAATTATCACTTTTATTAACCAGTGGTTAGGTTGGAGAACCTTTAGGTGGAATAGTGAAGTAGATTGCCAATACTGGGCCCCTGAATTAAATAGACTTAGGCACCTAGTTGCAAGCAGTGCTGGACTAGTCCGGCCTCCCTGCATTGTGGAGATCTGTCCAAGTAGGACTCACAGTAGGAGGAAGTAGAGGAGAACTTGTCCTGTTGCAGGCAGGCATGGTCCCAGAGAAACAAGTAGCACTGAGCCAAGCCTGTCTAGTTATCCTCCCAAGTTTACCACTCAGATAAATCATTCTACTTCCTCAGGACATAGCGAGTAAAGCAGAGGACAGAGATCTTGCTTATACTGATTGAGTTCTAGTCACAGGAAGGAAAGATTAGGAATAGGGAAAGCACCTTCCTCAGTAATAGGAAGTAGCTCAGTTTGGATGGACTGACAGGGGCCAAAGTGGAAAGAGCTCAGAAAGATATGGAAGCATCAGCCAGGAAGGGTAGAGGTCACAGTGTTGTGCCCCAGGAGCTGGAAGGAAACAGTGCCCATCCTAATCCAACCTCTATGCAATCGCCACATTTTCAGGAACCTTGGAAATCCAGCTGAGGACAAAACATGTTAATCAACCCCGGCACTTTCATCATGATATTCCTATATCTGTTTGTACTCCAACACTTCCCTATAGTCACTTGGTACTTTATACTTTTCAAAATAGTTCCATATATTGTCGTTTTACTTATACTCATAATCATCCTGTTTGTGGAGACAAGACTATCATTATTATTTCTATTTTAAAGAAAAGTACAGAGAGCTAAAATGTCATTTTCTTGGAAGATATTTACTAGAAGAACTAAAACACGATACTAAACAAGAACTGAAACATAGGTTTCCTAAAATTTTTATGACTAGAATATGAAACTTCTGATTTACTTGTTGGTATATGCAGAAGCTAATAAAGAAAGCTAGATATGTATCTTAACATATTGGCCTTATTCTCAGAATATGAAAATTCAAATATTTGGAGATTCAGGCTGGAGCAAAGTCATTAACCATCTTGTGCGGCTACCTTTGACCCATTCAATCCATGAGCTAAAATTTTACACATATAGAGGAAATTCAGCTTTGTTTTTTTTTTTTTTGGCACATCTATTAAAGGTGAGTTTACAGATTATTTTTTTAATTATTATTTTTTTCAGATGTACATCATATTTCAAATTCTGGATACATTACATCATGTTCACCACCCTAACACTAATTATAGTTCATCCCCACACATGTGACCCTAATCACCCCTTTTGCCCTCCCCCTCCCCCCTTCCCCAATGGTAACCACCAGTCCAATCTCCAATGCTATGTGTGTGGGGGGTTTTTTGTCATTTTTATCTTCTACTTATGAGCGAGATCATATGGTGTTTGACTTTCTCCCTCTGACTTATTTCACTCAACATAATACCCTCAAGGTCCATCCATGTTGTCACAAATGGCTGGATGTCATCATTTCTTATGGCTGAGTAGTAGTCTATCGTGTATAAATACCACATCTTCTTTATCCATTTGTCCCTTGATGGGCACCTAGGTTGCTTCCAAGTCTTGGCTATTGTGTATAATGCTGCAATGAACATAGGGGTGCAAGTATCTTTATGCCTTTGTGTTTTCAAGTTCTTTGGATATATACCCAGCAGTGGAATAGCTGGATCATATGGTAGATCTATCCTTAATTTTCTGAGGATACTCCAAACTGCTTTCCATAGTGGCTGCACCAGTTTGCGTTGCCACCAGCAGTGAACAAGCGTTTATGGACAGCTAATATTCGACAAGGGAGCCAAGAGCATACGATGGAGAAAGGAGAGTCTCTTCCATAAATGGTGTTGGGAAAACTGGACAGCCACATGCAAAAGAATGAAAGTAGACCATTCCCTTACACCATGCACAGAAATCAACTCAAAATGGATTAAAGACTTCAATGTAAGACCCAAAACCATGAGACTTCTAGAAGAAAACATAGGCAGTACACTCTATGACATTGGTCTGAGCAGCATATTTTCAAGTCCCATGTCTGACTGGGCAAGGGAAACAAAAGAGAAAATGAACAAATGGGACTACATCAAACTAAAAAGTTTCTGCACAGCAAAGGAAACCATCAACAAAACAGAAAGACAACCTGACAACTGGGAGAAGATATTTGCAAACCACATATCAGATAAGGGGTTAATATCCAAAATATACAAAGAACCCATACAGCTCAACAACAAAAATCCAACAATCCAATTAGAAAATGGGCAAAAGATCTGAACAGAGATTTCTCCAAAGAAGAAATTCAGATGGCCAACAGGCATATGAAAAGATGCTCAACATCATTAGCTATCAGGGAAATGCAAATCCAAACTACAATGAGGTATCACCTCACTCTGGTCAGAATGGCTATAATTAACAAGACAGGAAACAACAAGTGTTGGAGAGAGTGTGGAGAGAAGGGAACCCTTGTTCACTACAGATATTTTATTTCAGATTTCTTTCTTGCTAAACTGACAGTAATATAGAAAAATCTTCCTAACCATTCTTTTTAAGGGAAAGGACTTTTGTGTGTAAGCCAGTCACTTATTCACTTATGCTAAAGTGCACAATAAGTGCTAGGTTCTATTCTGGGTGCTTGTTTATACAAAGAAGAGAAAGATTTGTCTTTAGTTGTGTATATTCAACTCACGGAAATGGACACATAGGTGAACGTAATAAATTATTGCGGCTGAAATGATAGGGGGATATATACCCTGCAATGGAGGCTCAAAGGATAAAGTAAAGAGAATTGGTTTTGAAGTCTAAACTTTTAGAAGTTTTTTGGAGATTTTGTATAATATATAAATTCTTTTCTACCAGAATTTTACTTTACAAATTGCATGGGAGCTGGGTTTACCCTACACAGCGTGTAAGCAAAAATGATTTATTTTTACTATCCACAAAAATTTTTTGAAGGGAAAATGTAAATGATCGATATTAATTATCATTGTGTGAATGATCACTTTAGCATTTCCCTGGTTATTACAATGTCATAAGGTGATGATTAGGAGAGAAAAACACTTGGATCCCAGAACAGTTAGAATAATATAGGGACTGAATGATATGTTTCTGAAAGACAACATGTTCCATTATCCTAGTCGAGAACAAAGTGACAAGTCCCTATAGAATCTCAAGACTGACTTAGCAATTAGCTAAGAATTTAATGAATCCACAGAAAAAAAAACTATTTTCATGATTTTCTCTGTGCCCATTGGGGTACTTTCAGTGAAACACAGGATGTACCTAATCACATAGAATCCCATGAAAATGACTTATGCTGTTACTGAAATACTGAGCCATGTTTTACAGAACAGAAAATATTTCTAGTAGTAACCACCTTGCAAGAATCTTCATCTATGAAAAGTTCTTTAGAAAAAGGTTTTTCTGCATAAGAAAGTGAGCCTGTGCTAGTTTTCCTGGTAAACATTCTATATCTCCCATGTCAATTGAATAATTCATTCTATTCAAGTAGAGAGGATCCCATAGGGTCTGTTTATCTCTTGATGGGAACATAAGCCATAGTTATGACACAATTGTCCAGCTCTGAAGCACTCAGTTCTAAAAATATTCACCTGTGTCAATATGGGACCCACCTAGAAGACACAAGTGGCACAATTATTCACAGTTCTATAAGAGTTCTTTCATTATGATTTTTTTCTTCGTCCTAATGCATTTGTGTCTCACCTTTTTCTTTTTGAAATGAATAACCTATGTAATTGTGTGTTTCTCAGAGACAATTGAGATATGAACAGCAAGTAATTCATAGATTTAATTCCCTGAGTTTGGTAAAATTCTTGAGAAAATCAATGGCCTTAGTGCTAACAAATGTACCTCAAAATAGGGCATGAGATTAGAGCAAGCTGCAGTGAGGTCACGGGTGGCCCCACAAAGCCTGATAGGGAAATACCCGTGGTACAAAGTCACTAGGCAGCACTTCTAGAAATGACAGGCTATTTGTCATATAACGAGGAGTAAATAGCATCAGGCTGTAGGTGTGAAACTGGTAGTGGAAATGTAGAAGCCTCAGAAAGGGCAGATAGAGAGGTAGGAAGAAATTAAGCTACAGGGTTGATGTTGGGCATTCACTAGCAGTCAGTCTGATAAGGTCAAGATTCATGGTGCCCAAATAAGAGAACTTAAAAAGTAGACACAGTCAATGTTGGTTGATGATGATGATAAATTTTGAGGACAGAACCAGCCAAGAATCTGAGCTAGGTAGTGCAGGTAAAATACTATAGGGAAGATTGAGTAGATAGGTGGTATTAAACTTAGTACTGAGAGTCCCAGAAATCGAATCTCTGAGTTAAGAGGAGGACGAGGAGCTGGGAGGTCAGCAAGTGTTATGGATTGAACGTATGTTTTCCCTCAAAATTCATACGTTGAAGCTCTAACATCCAGTGTGCCTGTATTTGGAGTAAGGAAGTAATTATGATTAAATGAGGTCATAAGGCGGGGTCCTGATCCAATAGGATCAGTGTCCTTATAAGAAGAGACACCAGAGCTCACTCCCTCTCTTCTGTGCACACACAGGGAAGGCAACGCAAGCACACAGTAAGAAGGCAGTTTCTGCAACCCAAGGGGAGAGCACTCACCAGACACTAACAGTCCTGCTGGCACATTCATCTTGGGCTTCCAGTCTCCAGAACTTTAAGAAAATAAATTTCTGTTGTTTAAGTCTCCCAGCCTGTGGTATTTTGTTATGGCAGCCCAAGCAGACTAACTGGCAGGCAAAGAACTTTGGAAAGGGAGTTATATGATTTTAGGATTCAGTGAAGCCTGTGAGCTGAGGAATGTGCTGCTATAGTGTTAGATTTTACCTTTCTCAATAGAACATAAGCTGCAGGACAGCAGGGGCTTATGTCATTTCCTGCTACATCCTCAATTCCTAGAACACAACAGGTGTTTGATAAACATTTGTTGAGTGAATTTCACCTTACCAAAATTGGCCATAGACCTGCAGTAAGGGCAATCAGAAACAAAAGCAGAGAATAAAATAGCTCCCAGTACAGCATTTTGTACACAAAAGACACTGGACTGATATTTACCCAAAACAGAGATAATGTGGAAACCGTCATTATACCTTCTCCAAAGTTTCAGAGTAAAAGTCATTCTTTAGACTGCTAAACAATTGCCTCTGGGCCAATTCCATTGTCTTTTGAAAGGCAAGAGGTAGAAAACACTGTTGATGAAAGGCAGCTCATTCAGGATGAACTTAATGGACTTCTTCATTTTTCCAAGAAAATAGTTATTGAGTGATCATGACCTGATACTGGAAACAAACTTGGAAACAATGTACAAAAGCCAAAAGTGTGTATGTCCGTTTGTGTGTTATGAAACATCTCATAATTCGCATGTTGTCCAGTGATAAAGTCAAGTCAATCAAAGTACAGATGATTAATATTGTGAAAACCACATGATATATGTACATGTATGGGAATTTTATAGGGAACGACTAGAGAGCGTAGGAGCAAGCCCCACAGTGTAAGCCCATTTTAAGCCACTGTTTGTGTCGTGTACACTGACATTCCATTAGTCAAAGCAAATCGCAAACAAGGCCAAAGTCAAAGAGCAAGGATATTCATTTTACACACCAAGAAACCACGGCGAGGATGCACATGTGGAATTGCATTACAGAGGAATGAAGTGTCGAAACCAATAATTCAATCTAATACAATTGGTGTTTTCTGATTTTTAAAGTTTTTGAAAATCTTTGTGATTAGTAGTGTTAAGCTACTGCAGTATCATTTTGCTTATTCCTGATTATTAAAGAGATTAAACATATTTTCATGGAGTTATGTGGCCAGGTGAGTTTCATATTTTTCATACGTAGGAGTGTTATACATATAGTCCCAAATCAAGTTAATTGTCCATTGTATGTTTTGTGCATATCTTCTCTCACATCTCCTAAAGTGGCTTGTCCTCACTTTCTTCTAGTACTTTGAGGACCAAAAGCTTTCATTTTAATGTAATTGAACTTATCTATCACTTTTATACTGGAAGCTATTCTATATTTTTAAAGAACTTCTTCCTTATTCAAAAATTATAAAAAAAATTTATATTAATTTCTTTAAAATAGTAGTTTTGCCTTTAACAATTAGATCTTTATTTCTTCTGGGAATTTTGGGCGGATACAGTATGCAGTAGTAGTCGTCCAATTTTGTTTCTTTTTCCCACATGGATTCCCACTTTTCCAGCACCTTTTGTTGAACAGTCTGCATTTCTCCACGAATCTGTTATGCTCTCTCTCTCAAATATCGTGCCCATTTATGTATGATTCTTCTCTGGGCTATTTGTTCTGCCCACCGTTCTATATGTTTGTCGCTGAAACATGTTGTTTTCTTTATTAGAAATTAACAATAATCTTGATATCTAGTAAGAAAGCTCTGCTTACATTGTGAATAGGGCAAGTTAAAATGTCATACAATTCAATGTTCTTACTCAGATTCATCTCTTTTTCTTAAATACATGCTTCTCAGTTTACTTCAAGCCTTTGGTTAATTTCTAGAGTTCTACCAAGGCTGATTATCAGAATTTTTGCTAGCGTTCCATTGTTTTATGGACAGAAGGATTTCTGGAGGTCTTTACTTTGCAATTTCTGCTGACATCACTCTGAAAAATAAATGTTTAAATACTAAATTAATATGCAACAACTTACAACAACTCACCTACCAATTCTAAAAATTTATCTATCGATACATTTGAAATGCTATATGTTCAATCATTGATGAATAACGACAATTTTGTTTCTTTTCCATTCTTCAGGATTTTTTTTGCTTTATTAGAACCTCTAATACAATGTTTAAGCAAAGCAACTTTCTTGTCTTATTATCAATCACAAAGCAAACTTTCCAGTTTTGCTGTTAAGTGTAATGTTGCTATAGATATTTTTCTATGACCTCTAGCACATTAAGAAACTTTGGTTTTTCTCAATTTTCTAAGATTTCTATCTTACATGAATGTTGGATTTTTCCGCATGTGTTGAAACAAAAATATAGTTATTCTCCTTTACACTCTTAATGTGGTGATTTATATTAACAGATTTTTTAACGTTAAACCAAACTTTAATTTCTTAGATAAATTCTGTGATTTCTTATTCTTTTATGTTTCCTGGAATATAATTGCTAACATTTTGTTTAGAATTTTGCATCCCTATTCATGATTGAAATTGGCTTGTAATTTTCCTCCCTCAAGTAGTGGTGGCATCAATATGATACCAGACTCAAAAAAAATGACAAGTTTTTTCACATTACCTGGAAGATTTTGTGTAAAATTAGAATACTTTCTTCCCTGAAATCACTGAACCTTGGATTCTGCTTGTGAAACAATTTTTGATTGCTAGTCCAATTCTTTAATTCAAATTTGGGTTCTTTATTTCTTATCAGTTGGTTATGGTAGCTTATACTTTTCTAGGAATTTATCCACTCTGCCTAAAATTTCAAAATTGTTAGTATAAAGTTTTCCATAGTACATTGTTACAATTTTTAAATCTCTGTATCGTTTATAATGATGTCACCTTTTTTATTGCTGATATTTGTGCATTTTTTTTATCAGTGTCACTGGAATTTTGTCAGTTATGTTAGTTTTTTTTTCGAAAAATCAACTTTTGCCCTTTCTGCTCTTTTCATTTGCATGTTTGTTTTCTATTTTATAAATTTCTTGTCTTGTTTAATTTTCTTATTTTTATTTTTCAATTCTTATTCTGACATCTTGAGGAAGATCTTAGTTCTTTAATTTGCAGATTTTTTTAATGATATATGCATCAAAGTCTATTTTTTCCTTTAAATACTACCACTGAATATACATGTTCATATTTTATTCAATATTTTGAATCTTTTTCAAGCAGAGATTTAATATGAATAACTTGGCCCAACATTTTGCCAGAAGTAGAAGTCAGTTCTCGTCTTCTATTGATAGAACCACCACTTTCTTCTTGGCTCATCCTATTCTTAAAATTATCAAAAATATAGCATTCTATATCTTTCTCCACCTTGTCTTTATTTTTCCCAATGCCTCCTTGATTTCAATAACTTACTATATTCTATTGCTACTATGTAAGTTTATTTTACCTCTCACATTTTATACAGTAGACTTCCCTTCTGATCAATTCTATCCAGCAACACGATCTTTTGGAATCATTGCATAAAGATCAGAAGATATATCTAGATTTCCTTGTATATTTAAACACTTTCAATATGTACAAATATTTCTGAATCTTTACATGTTGAGTTTTACTCATTCACATCATCTTTATTGTTAGATTTAATTTATTTAATTTGAAAAATAGAGCTTTCTCAGTCCTTCTTCTCATTCAGATTTTTTTTCAAGTGACAAGAGACCATGACACTTACCCTAAAACCCAAAACAAAACAATCTGGACAAGTTTCAAAATAATACTGAATTAAAGACACCAAGAAATACAAATGAGCTAAAATACAGAAAGTGATAAGACATTAATATTCTTAGAACATTAGTGAAAGGAAAAAGAATATGACATAGAAAGGAGTACAAGAAACAGCTGAACTTTTAACAGCTGCATGTAAGTTAGTGTGACATATTAATATCCTAAGGAATCTCAGCTACAGATTGAATCCATTACCATCTGCCAATTATTTCCCTCATATCTTCACCAAATATTCAACAATAGTATACTGAAATCTGGGAGCAGGGAAGGTGACAAGGCTTCCTACATGTTCCAGATAACAACCTTAGCAAGTAGGGGGTCAGGAAAAGAAAGATAAAAAAATTACAGTGCTGCCTCAGGCTTTCAAATGTCAAAAACTGGGGACACATCCTTGTTCAAGAGAAGAAATAGTTAGTAAATGCAGACCCATAGATTTTTAAGGTGGTGGAATTAATTAACAGGGACTTTAAAATAACTGTGATTAAAATGCTAGAGGACCTAGTAAAAATGGTGGGTAAAATGTGTAAAGAGGTGGGAAAATTCATCAGAGAGATGAAAGCTACAATCAAAACTAAATGGAAATGCTCATAGTGAAAATTACCACATCCAAAATAAAAAATTTATTTATTGGACTTAGCAGAGGAGAAGATCAGAAAACTTGAAGATAGGTTAAATAGAAACAATTCCAACTAAAGCTCAAAGATTTTTCCAAGTGAACATAACAAAACAATTATGTGTAATTGTAGTCCCAAAAAGAGTGAAAGGATGAGGCAGAATGAACATTTGTGATAATGACTGAAAACTTTCAAAAACTAGTGACACACATCAACTATTGATCCAAAATTCTCAGCAAAGTAAATATCATAAATACAAAGAAAACTATACCTGTGTACAGCATGATCAACTCCTGAAAATCAAAGATAAAGAATAATTATTGAAAGTAGCCAGACAAGAAAAGACTGAATACAAAGAGGAAGAAAAGAATATAAATGATGCCAATAATTTTATCAGAAATAATAAAGGCCAGATGACAATGGAATGATATCTTTAAAGTGCTAAAAGAACATAAGATAAAAAATGTCAAATCTAGAATTTTATCTCCACAGAAAATATCCTTCAACTATATGAAAGGAGTATAAAGATGTTCCCAGATAGCCAAAGCTAAGAGAATTTGTCTCCAGCAAATCCACACTTCAAAAAATATATATATATATATATATATATATATATATAAAATAAGTTACTTGGGCTGAAAAGGATACCAAAGGAAACCTAAGATCTTTATGAAGGAATGAAGAGTATCAGAAAGAGTAAACAGCTGAGTAAACAAAAAATATTTTTTAAATTGCATTTATTATATTTGCATTATATTGTATTTACAAATTTTTAAAAGGTGATTTTTATTAAAAAATAGTAACAAAAATTTTTGGAGATTACAGGTAGAAGTAAATTAATAATAACTTCAGAAAGAAAGAGTGGGGAAAATAAATGAAATTATATTATTATAATTTTTTTAAGGTTCCTATGCAGATCCTGAAGTGCCTTTTATTGCTATTATTTAAAGGTGGACGGTGGTAACAATGATTTCTGTTGTAATCTCTAGAGCAACTACTAAAAAAATAAAATAGATATAGCTTAAAAAGTCAATACAAGAAACAAAATAAGATTGAAAAAATGGTATTTACCAAAAGAAGGCAAAAAATGAGAAACAGAGAAACAAAGTACAAATGGAATACACAGCTAACACCAAAATGAGATACTTAACCAACTATATTAATAATTATATTAAATGCAAATAGAATAACCATTCCAGCTAAGACAGAGATTACTACACTGAATGAGAAAACAAGACTCAACTATATGCTGTTTACAAAAAACAGACTTTAAGAATAAAGGCACAGACATGTTGAAAATAAAAATGGAAAATATTCCCATGCAAACTCTAAGCCTGAGAAAGCTTGTATGGCCATACTAATTTCAGACAAGGAAGACTTCAAGACAAGAATATTACTACAGTCATGCACCACACAGTTATGTTTCAATCAATGACGGACCACATATATAACAGTGGTCCCATAAGATTAGTGCCATATAGCCTAGATGAGTAGTAAGCCATACTATTTAGGTTTGTGTAAGTACACTCTGTGATGTTCCCATAATGACAAAATCGCCTAATGATGCATTTCTCAGAACTTATCCCCATCGCTAAGCGATGCATGACCGTAGAAACAAAAGAGGGCATTTCATGACAAAATAACAGTTTATCAAGAAAACATAAAATCTGGGCCAGCCTGGTGATGTAGTGATTAAGTTCGTGTGCTCCACTTAGTAACGCAGGGTTCACGGGTTTGGATCCAGGGCACGGATCTACTCACTCCTCATCAAGCCAAACTGTGGCAGCACGCCCCCTTACAAAATAGAGGAAGATTGGCACAGATGTTAGCTCATGGCCAATCTTCCTCACCAAAAAAAAAAAAAAAGAAAACATAAAATCCCAAACATGTGTGCACCTAATTATAGGAGAGCTTCAAAATACTTTAATCAAATTTGACAAAACTAATGGAAGAAATAGATAAATCCATAATCAAAGTTGGAGATTTTAGCAAACCTTTCTCAGTAACTATTAGAATAAGTAGAGAAAAAGTCAGTAAAAATATAGATTTCAAAAAACTCTCAAACAATCTGAGCCAACTAACAATTATAGAACACTACTCCCAAATGCCAACTATACATTCAAGTGCGCCTGGAACTTTCGCTAAGATTGTATAGTGGGCCTTAACCAAATTGCAATAAATATCGAATAACTGTAATTACACAGAATATAATCTCAGACTACAACAGTGTTAAATTAGAAATCAATAAATATATCTACAAATATATTTAGAATACACAGAAAGTATAGAAATTTTAATACTTAGGAAATAGAATAAGTATGTATTTAAGTAAATACATATTTAAATAAGTATATAAATACACATATAAAGTAAATACAATATATAAATATATAGAAATTATAAATATGCAGAAAATGGAGAAATTAAACGAAGTATGCCCTAATTATCCTAGGTCAAAGAAGATATACAGGTAAATTAGAGCATATATTGGGATAAATAATAATAAAACCACAACAAATAAAAATATGTGAGCTGTGGTTGAAACAATGCTGAAAGGGAAATTTATAGCTTGAAATGCAATTTTGTGAAAAGAAGAAAAGCCTAAAATTCTCCTTGAAGAAGCCAGAAAAAGAGAAGCAAATTATATGTAAGGTAAAATAAAAACTTAAAAATGACTGGAAATCATTGAAATAGAAAATGAACTAAAAATGAAGGAAATCAAGAAGCTGGAAAGTTGGTTTTCTGAAAAGAATAATATAGGTAGAATCACCAAGAAAAAATAAAGGTACCACAAATTAAGGACTCAGGAATAAAAACATTAAAATGATAATAAGGACGTGTGAGCAACAAAATAAAATGTGGATAAATATAACAGCCAGCAAATGGATGGATTTCAAAAATATCTTGTTTAATTAAGGAAACCAGGCATGGAAGATGACTTCCCAATATTTCTATTTGAATTCCAAGAAGAGGTAAACTTCATTAACAGTGACAGATATTAAAGTCATGGAAGGTGTTGGGGTGGCAGAGGGGAAATGATTAAAAAGGTGCATGAGGGAAGTTTCTGCTGTGCTGGAAATGGTCTGTAGCTTTGGTGTTTACACAGGTGTATACAATTGTTAAAATCGAGCAATTAAGATCTGTGTAATCATTCCATGCTAACCATTCCTCAATTAAAGAAAAAAAAACTTGAAAAGTAGACCTTTGCTGCTTGCATCCTACTTAGAAGAGAGGTTGAGCCCTCCCATTAGCATTCTTTTACATCTTCAGTGATCTGATATTCCTCCTTTCTTAGCTTTCTCTCAATCCGCTAGCCCTATGTATCTCTCCCCAAATATGTTTTTCCGTCTCTGTGAGCCTTTCCCAAAGCTATTTGTGCTTTCTAGAATACTGTCCTCCTTGACCTATGCAAATTAAAGCTCAGTTTTAATCTCCCTTAAGGTCTTGCCCGTCTACTCTTGCTGTTATTATTATTGTTAACATTACTAATAATAATAACTGCCAGTTATTGAGCACTTTATATGATGTACGCTGTGCTGTTTTATTAGTTAAGTCACTTCTCATAACAGCCACAGGAGATAGGTGATATTATCCGTAGCCCTTTATAGTAAACTAGGCTCAAATGCAATTTGCAGAATATTACACAACTAGAGAGAAGTAGAGCCAAGATCATCTCACTATAAAGATTGTGCTCTTAGGCCCATTATACTACAGTCAATCATATGCTTTCTTTTGGTCAGTACAAATAAGCACTTTAATATAGTGGTTTTTTACTGTCACTGTCTCTTAAGGATAGAAACCAAGGCTTTCATTTGGCTTACTCCTCCTAAAATACTTAACATATCTGTAGTCACATAGACAACTAGGCAAATGGTTGTTGATTGATTAAAAATAAAGTCATTGTCTCCTAATCGCTGGGGCTAGATCTTTGCCTAAGTAAATAAAGGAAACAGTCACAATAATTATGGCTAAAATAATGGGAGTTTTGTTGACTTGAACACTAACTTATTGCCAATACTATCACTTGTCTGACACACCCTGGGTGGGTTATACCATGGTAATGATGAAAGCCAACCTCTTAAACATTAACATGAATATAGGGACACACTTGTTATCTGTACAAATATTTGTTATTAATTAGAGCTGTAATGAAAGCAGAGCTGTCATTTGGGTAAAGAGCTTTTAACACAAAATTAAAGCTAAGGGTGTTTTATTCTACTTCCTTGTATTTCTAAAAGACTACGTGACAAATGTTGCTTCTTGTAATTTGAGTTGTCTCTTGTTAAATTAGTTGCGTGGAAATTCCCTGTCGTCTTTGTTTCTTTACTTAAAAGCTAAGTGTTGCCTTTCTGAATGTCCCCAAGTGTTCTTATTTTATATCTCAGTGAATAGTCATTGTGCAAGTTTTCTCCACCCCTGCCACTTCTGATCTTCTCAGTGTCACAGAGAACTACAGTTCTTTGCCTTTCCCCTGCCCTCTGACTTCAGGTAGGCCTGGCTACCATTAGGAGGAATAGCAAAAGATTGGAGGGCAGGAATAGGGTAAAATCCAGGATATTTCTTTCTTTCTTCTCTCTCTAATTCTGGTGACATCTCTGGCAGGGGTCACATATTCTGCTGGCTCCAACTTCCATCACACAGCCTTCCATCTACCCTCATAAAAATATCTAGCTTCTGGATTCTAGTAATACCACCTCTTCATCTTGTCCCTCCAGCCCTGGGATGGTAGTGCTGCCACATCACAAATAATATTATTAAAAATTAATGCCTTTCTAAAATAATCTGTCATTGCTCTGTCTTGAGATAAAACAGAACATATTTTGTTAAACCAATTGAAATTCAGGACTCATTAGGTCTACTGTAGAGACTCACTGAGATGAGCCCTTACTACAGACATCTGGAGCTGCACTGATTGATGTTGTCCACTGTCTCTTAGATATTCATCCAGGAAACTCAGAATTGAAGCTTTCTATATCAGGAACAGAAAATTAAAAAGTGTCCTTTGTACCTCCCATTCTATTATGAGTAGATAGGAGTAGCCACATGTCCCACCAAGGCCAGCACAATCTTTAATAACCTGCCTGATGTTAACCTGACAGCAAGTTAAATGTCTACAAAGTTGGTCAGTGAATAAAAGGCCTGAACCCATGGTTGCTATCATTTACCTGAACAGCTCCATCAACGTCCTCTATTGACAACGAAAAAAACAAAGATAGCCTAACATAGGCATATCTAATGATTCTGGAAGAGGATTTAACGTCACTTAGGTAATGTGTGATCTTAGAAAACATACTTCATCCTTTGGACCACAATTTACAGACCGCAGTCTGTAGCAGCTGATCTCCAAGTACCTTTTCCTTTTAATGTTCCTTGTTCTGAAATCTCCCATCTGCCTTTATTTGACAATATTCTCTCCTAATTAATTGGCTAGACATGTGTAAAGGAAAATGAGAAACAGGACTCCCAAAGAACTGTGATATGGAAAAATAAAATTATGGGTAGTATGTGGAAGCCAGGACTAATATTAGTGGAAATGCTAAAAGAAAAAAATGCTAACCCATGCAAAAAGAATACTATCAGAAAGTCAGACTGAGTGGAGTGAAAGGCAAAAATGGGTAACTCAATTAGAACAGAAGCAAAGAGAAAAGCACCAAAGAGAGAACCCAGCAAAAGAAGCTAACGAGGGAATAATTTTCTCGTACTCTCTCTTAAGTACAAGGAGCAGTAAAGCCCGCACTTCATTTCAGTCCCTGAGATAATTATAAATAAATACACATAAGATGATGATCTTTTAAACCAAAATTTATGGTGTCTCAAACAATGTGGAAAAGCTTTTTTTCCTGTTTAATATGTATATACTCGGAGATGGGGAGTATTTTATTCTCAGGCTAGTGGAAAGGAATTGCTTGATCATCTGACAGAGTCAATCTCTAAAATATTTCCAACCTCTTTTCCCTTCATTTCTCATTCTATTTCATTCCCAGGTAACTGGAAATTAAGCAGGAGGGAAATCCAATCTCTTATGTAGTTTCAATTAAAAATAGAAAACAGTTTATCAAGTTGAGTAGGTTCCTTTGAGCATTTTTACTCTATGAATAATGTATTCCTGAAGAGTAACAGAGAAGAAACATCAGTGGAAGAATGTCACACAATAGAGGCATACCTCTGTATTTGGAGAGGAATTTGCCTGAGAGAAAATTGAGTTGCTCAGTGTTGTGGTCAATGTATACAATTATAAGGAGTGTTATGGAAATACAAAATAGCTTCAGAATTTCCCAATACCAGCTCACTGTTTAATCTGTAAAGTATTCTGAGTGTCTTCAGAACTGGTTGCCACAGAGTTTGGGGGTTTTCTCTTCTTGTCATAGGATAGGGCATGATATCAGTTATTTTATACATAAATGGAGAACTCAAGACTTTGACAATAGAGTGGAGCTCCAAGATTCCAGAGGTAAAATGTGACCCTCACAGCATGTGACCACAAGGACCGTAGGAGCATTACATAGAATAATTTATGTTATTTGCTCCCAAATCTCCCCCATCTCTTAACCAATCTACCAACCCTGAGTGTAGAAGGGAAAATATCTGATCCTTTGGAATCTGTTCCACTAAGTTGGGAGTACTAGATACTCCTATGGGGTTGGGGATCGTCAATCCTAGACGTGATTGTCAAAATAACAACATAAATATAGATATTGTATATAATATATACTTTATAATAGTAAATATTATATATATTTTATATATACAATATAAAAAACAAAAAAGCAATAATAATAGTAGTTATATCTAATACTTACTTGAGGACTTATGTATACATTACCTTATACTTTAATTTTCAAAACAATTCTCTGAAGTAGGTATTATTACAGCATACCTTTTACAAATGAGGAAAGCAAGACTTGGAGAAGTTATATTAAACAGCCACAGGGCATGATGTACTCCTTTCAGGTCTCACCCACTAGCAATGCTAGATATTTTACCAATTATATTATACTAAAATTACATTATATGTTTAATTTAATGTTGTCTCTCAGAAGAAAAGTTTCTGAGACTACAGAGAAAATGCTTATTTTTAGAATGGTTCACGAAAGTTTCTGTGTGTGTCTATGATGTTAAACAAGATAATGCAGTACTTCCATTTCTATTTTGCCAGTATATGTAATAAGTATTTAGATTTTGTTTTAAAAGCATTTCCAAGTTGTGTTGCGTGTGTACAAATAGAGATATTCATCATTTATATAATGAATATATTCATGACTTAGTCACCATCAGGTTTCTAACTCAACTGAAAAATACCAGCCACTGCAGTGATTGCTTTTCAAACAACTTTATTGAGATATAATTCACATATGATGCAATTCACTTACTTAAAGTGTACAATTCAACATTTTTAGTATATTCACAGGGTTGTGAAATGACCATCTCAATCTATTTTAAAATATTTTGTCCTCCCTAAAAGAAATCCCATGCCTATTAATAGTAAGTACCCATTCCTCTTCAAACTTCCTCCCCCACCTCCATTAGCCCTGAGGAACCACTAATTTACTTTATGTCTCTATAAATTTCCGTATCCTAGATATTTCATATAAATGTAGATATACAATCCATGTTCTTTTATGACTAACTTTTTTTTACTGAGACTATTGCTTTATAGATTGTTCTATGTTGTAATATGTACCAGCTCAATTTATTTTTATTGTAAAATAATATTCCATTGAATGAATATACATCATATTTACCTACTCATCAGTTGATGAATATTTGAGTTCTTTCTACTTGTTGACTGTTATGAATTATGCTACTATGAACATTGTGTAGAAGAGGACATAGGTTTTTATTTCTCTTGGGTCTACATCCAGGAGCAGAATTGCTAGTCTATACAGGAACTCTATTTTTTACTTTTTGAGGGACTGCTAAACTGATTTCAACAGCAACTGCACCATTTTACATTTCAACTAGCAATGTTTGAGTTTCAAATTCTTTACATCTTTGCCAACAGTTGTCATTATCTATCTTTTTGATTATAGCTATCCTAGTGAGTGTGACCTGTATCACACCATGGTTTTGATTTGCATTCCCCTAATGACTGCTGATGTTGAGAATTTTTTCATATGCTTAATAGCCAGTTATATGTTTTCTTTGGAGAAATGTTTATTCAAATCCTTTGCCTATTTTTAAAATTGCTATTTTTTTTATTGAGGTAAAACTCATGCAACATAAAATTAACCATTTAAAAGTGTATAATTCCATGGCATTCAGTACATTCACAATGTAATGCAACCATTATTTCTAATTAATTCCAAAAAGAATCAGGTGTTCCATATAAATCATACTATTTATGTAAACTATATAGACAACGTTTATAGTATGGCTCAAGACCCTAAGCATGCAAAGCACTCTTACCAGCCAAAGCATTCCATGAGCTCAATTCTCAAGAGCTGGCCAAAGGTCAACAATAAAAAGAAGCTTTTCTGGGAAATATGCAAGGTTTGCCCTGCTAGGTTAACCCTTTTCCACACAACGTATATCCAGAACATATAAATAACTCTTAAAACTCAATAACAAGGCAAACAAACCAATAGAAATGGTAAAAAGATTTTATAAAAACCTCCACTAAAGAAGATATGTAGATGGCCAATAAACACCTAGAAAAGATTCTCAGTATCTTTGCTTATCATGGAAATGCAAATTAAATCACAGTGAGATACCACTAAATATGACTAAAATAGGATAGAATTAGGCAAACTAGTCTGTAATGCTGGAAATACGATCACTGGCTGCTTAGGGCTGGAGATGGGAAAGTGGGGTTGACAGCAAAGGCCACCAAAGAATTTTGGGGAGTAAAGAAACCCTATCTTGATTAGGGTTGTGGTTGTATACATTTGTCAAAACTCATCAAATAGAACCTTTAAAATGATTGCATTTTATTGTACACAAAGACATATACAATGACCTTGCAAAAGTAGATTTGTGAAAAATAAAGCTAGAGCCACCGGATCAATACTATTGCATTTTACCACTTGTCTTCCAGTTATGTGAGTAAATAAATCTCCTTACTTTTAAACCAATTTGAATTGATTTTCTGTTACTTGCTTCCAAAAGCATCTTTACTGATATATCCATCAATTGTGAACAATACAGAAAACATTTACAGATAATCCAGTCAATTATTTTGTGTATAAAACTCATGCATATCAAACAATTAGATTATAAAAATAGTTCTCATGTATTTTCACAGCTTCAACTACAATTATACTTTAATCTGTATTTTAACATATGTTCAATTCCTAACTAAAAATGATACATCATTTTTAAAATTTATTTGTTGCTAACGATGCACTTTCTCCAAAAAAGATGGAATTTAAACTAAATTAAACTAAAATCCTTAATTGTTAAATGGTATATATGTGAAATTTGCCTTTAAGTAAATATTATTAAATTCAAAAATGTATATATATACAGATATATTGTGAATTTCATGACATTCTGATCTGAAATTACATAATATATATTACAAATATAAATACCCAAAACTATTAATTTTTAAAAATTTCCAATAGATAAAAAAGAATTTAGATGGATAATGATGGATAAATAGATAGATATTTGGGATAAACTTTTCTAAATTTGAGAATGTTGATTTTCGGTATTAGAGAATTGCAAGTATTATGGAAAACGTCACAGTCACAGGCTGCTAAACATTATTGTAGTTAGTTTTTTTTTCTTCTTCGATGTTAGTCATGACTGCAGCTCTCTCCTTTTGATTCTTTCATCTATCCTCTTTGCTATCAATGAACACCTTAGAGAAAGAAAGAAAATGACCCAAAACATGTAGATCGCATGATCAGCCCAGGAACGATAAGGAATTTCCATTTATTCCTAAATTGTATCCTTTATTCTTATATCTATCTTTCTCTGTACGTTTTCCTTAGAAACAGCACAATGGAGAAGAGCAACAAGGCTGCCACCTTGTCAGTTAATTTGGATTGGGTACCTGCTTACATTTCCACAATGTGTTAAACTACTTTCCAAATTCATCTCAGAAGGTGTTTCTGATGTGATTCAATTTTCATCTCAATAACTGTGGGATCATTTTATGCCCTGGAATCAAAGTTTCATTTTCTTTTGTTCCATTTTCATTAATGAATAGGTTAACCAGATACTCGTGCCAAGCTAAACAAAGTTGCATTATATTTTTCTTGTATGATGCAGTAGTGGTGACACTGTGTTCTAATTCAGTTGGTTCGTGCTATAGTTACATGTTTGTGTCCCCTCAGAGTTCATGTGTTAAAAATCTAATGCCCAAGGTGTTAGTATTAGGAGGTGGGGCCTTTGCAAGGAACTAAATCATGAAGAAAGAGCCCTCATGAAGGAGGTTAGCGTGCTTACAAAAGAGGCCTGATGGAGCTTCCTAACCCTTCCACCATGTGAGCATGCAACTGAAAGTCAGCAATCTGCAAACCAGAAGAGGACCTTCACCAGAACCCGACCACACTAGCAGCCTGATCTCGGACTTCCAGCCTCCAGAACTGCAAGAAATAAATTTCTGTTGTTTATAAGCATGTGTTATAGCAGCCCGAGCTGAGATGTTGAGTTGAGATGTTCTCACATTGATATTCTTTTCCAGCACTTTTATAGTGGAGCTCCCTATATAATGTCCATCCACACAAAATAAATAGATGAACTTATTTTCGCTCTGTAACGACTTTCTCTTTTCAATAGGTTAAGGAAAAAAAACTTCTAAGTAGTCATTAAAAACATCTTCTGAAATATGAGACTCTTATTAAATAAATATCTAATAATTACTACAGAGAAACAGTAGAAGATAGTGGTCAAATCCTGGGGTTCTGAATTCTGTAGGCCTCGGCTCCGAAGAGTTTTCTACTAGTAGCAGTATCACCAAGGAGACACAACCTCTCTAAGCTTTACTCTTCTAATCTAATAAATAGACAAATTAGAGCAGTCGTAAGAGCAAAATTAAATTATAAATAAGAAAATGAAAGTGTAGTTAGCAAAGTGAACGAAGTGACAAATGCTAGTGTTCAGTAAAGGTTAACTTTTGTTCTTAAAATTTACTATTATTATTTTTATTATTTTTTCCAGGTCCTAATAATAATATTTTATTTTAATTATTTGCTAAGCTATTGGAGTATAAAGATAAATTAAAACATCGGAAACAGTGTTGTTCAGCCTATTAGAGAAATAAGACATGCTAACAGATGCTTATAATCTAGTGAGATTATCATGGGATGAAAACTGTGCTGTGGTATTTCAAGGGAAGAAGATATTATAGATTAGTTTTACCTGAGAGTGAGAGAGAAAGTAAAGGGTGACAGCTGCTGGAAAGATGAAGAGAAAAATCTTCATGAATGTTATGACGTTTGTTTCCTCATAAACTGCCTGTATGAGTCTGGTCATTTAAGTCCCCCATTTACCACAATGACTATTTTAGACTTTATCCACCCCTCCTCACACTTACAATATCTCCTTTCCTCCCCACATTCTCAACAGATGACAATGATTCATAGTTTTTGGAGGAAATAGAAGCCATCAGTCTGGGACCCCATTAATTTCATTTTTCCTAATTTGCAATCCTTTCCACATGAGAATCTGTCAATATCCCTTCATTCCTGTTGCACTAAAGGAACTTAACCTCCTTGTGTACTTTGGCTCTCATCTCCTCCCCCTTCTCAGGAAACAATATTATCTATTCCTCCTTTCCTTTTGTTTATTTAACAACTCTTTTCAACTGGATTCTTCTAGTTGGCTTTTAAATACATTGTGTCACTTATAGAAAAAAATAAACATCTCCAGCCACTTCCTGATCTTCTCCCCTTCACACTTTAGAGTTTTCTATATTTATTGTTTTTCCTCACCCTCACTTTTCATCTCACTTCAAGCTGGTTTGTTCCCCCATTGTTTCATTTCAACAATTCTTTCTAGGGTAATCAATAAATCTCATTTGACTAACTCCAAGAAAAATACTTCTTACTTGACATCTAAGGAGCATGTGTCACACTGGCAATGCTCCTTTCCTTCAAACACTTGTTTTCTCGGCTTCCATGACACAATACTTCTTTTTCCTTCACAACTGATTGTCTGTCTGTCTCCCATGTGGGCTTACTGACCTCCACTTGGCCATTAAATGTTACAATTCTTGGGGCTGGCCCTGTGGCCAAGTGGTTAAGCTTCATGCTCTACTTCAACAGCTCAGGGTTTCATCGGTTCAGATCCTGGTCATGGACATGGCACCACTCATCAGGCCCTGCTGAGGCGGCATCCCACATAGCACAACCAGAAGGACCAAAAGCTAGAATATACAACTATGTACTAGGGGGCTTTGGGGAGAAGAAGAAGAAAAAAAGAAGATCTGCAACAGACGTTAGCTCAGGTGCCAATCTTTAAAAATGAATAAATAAACAAATAAATTAATTAAATAAAATTCTTTAAGTTCCATCGTTTTCTCATGCTATACTCTCCATTGGTGATGTCATCCATGTCCATGACTTTACTTATCACCATTACACCAATGACTCATATCCAACTGCCTACTAAGCATCTCCTGTTAATTATCTCAAAGCCACATCAAACTCTACACATTTAAAGCCCAGTTCATGTTTTTCACCTCCTACAACCACAACATAACCCACTTAGCATGGTGGTCTTCCAATGTGTGACAAATCATGAATGGTGACAAACCAGACATCTGCTTTAACTAACCAGTCTTCCTTATCCCCCAATCTGTCTCAAAGTCAAATCAATTTTAGCTCCTGAATATCTCTTACTTCTATCTTTTCCTCTGTATCCATTACCACTGCCACAGTCCAAGCTGTTATTATCTCTCACTCCAGTAACTGTAATGTCCTCTGTATTTGTTTTCTTTTGCCAAGTAACAAGTTACCACAAACTGAGTGACTTAAAACAACACCAATTTATTAGCTCACAGTTTTGTATGTCAAAAATCCAGCATGGAACAGGCATAGCTAGGTTCTGTGCTCTGGGCATCAAAAGACTGAAACCAAGGTGTCAGGTAGACTGAGTACTTATCTGTAGGCTCTGAGGATGATATGCTTTGAAGCTTATTCTTGTTATTGGAAGAACTAAGTTCCTTGCAGTTGTAGGACTGAAGTTCCCATTTCCTTGCAGCATGTCATCCATGACTGCTCTCAGCTCTTTCCTTCTTTCATTCCTTTCTCTCCATATTCAAGTCATCAATGGCACATGAAATCCTTCTTGTGCTTTGAATCTCTAGCCCTCTCTTCTGCAGTCTGCTAAAGAAAATTCTCTGCCTTTAATGATTTTAAGTCCAGGTCAAATCCACACAGATAATCTGCCCATTTCAAGGTAAATGGATTTGGGACCTTAATTCATCTGTAAAATCTCTTCACAGGAGTGCCAAGATTAGTATTTTATTGGACAGCTGGGAGAAGGTATGTATACACCAGAGAACAGAAATCTTGGGGATCATCTTAAAAATTCTGCCTACCATACTCTCTATATTTATTCTTGTCCCCTCCTACAGCTAATTCATGCTTGAGCCAAAGTAATCACAGCATACCCCATCCTTGACACTGAATGAATAAACTCCACTGCTTTTTTGTTGGTGTCTATATAAGGTAAAATGGAAACTAACCATTTAAGTCTTTGTATCATTTTGATCAAAGAAGTGTAATATAATTTTCACACAATTGGATGATAATTATCTAGCAAAAGGGCTATCAGCAAGGAAGAATTGTGTAGGGCTCAAATAAAATAGCCTCAAATATTGGACTACTCCTTATTTTATAACTACATGATAGTTCAATGATTTGAATTATAAACCTAATTTGAGCATGTAAGTAGGCAGTTCTGAGAGGCACCTTGGGGGACAGTTTGTACAGACAATCTAGTGAGAGCTGAGAGGAAACCTGATAGAATAAAAAATAGATATCAAACAGAGGGTTTGAGCTGTGTCTAAATATGAACATTCAAACATGCATATATAGAACTTTGTGATACTGCAGACTGGTTTCTTCTCCCACTGACCAGTTGCCCATGTCAGTGTAAGTAAATTGAATTTTCGTGGTTAAACTGTTAACTGTTTGGTATGCTCACAAAGACAGGTATTTTGTTTATTTGTTTGCTTGTTTTGGTGAGGAAGATGGACACTGAGCTAACAGCTGTTGCCAATCTTCCTTTTATTGCTTGAGGAAGATTGCTGCTGAGCTAACATCAGTGCCAATCTTTCTTTACTTTGTATGTGGGATGCTGCCACAGCATGGCTTGATGAGCCATGTGTATGCCTGCACCCGAGATCTGAAACTGCGAACCCTGGGCCGCCGAAGTGGAGTGTTCGAACTTAACTACTATGCCACCAGGCTGACCCCAAGACAGATTTTTAGATGAGAAAAAAGCAGAGTTTACTTCCTTGGAAGGATAATGAATTTAAATGGGATTTTAGAGTGGTAGACAGCCAATAGCTATATGGAACAGCTCTGTTTAATTGGTGTGGTGACCAAGAGTTGTGGGAATGACCAGCAAATGGGCTAGAAAAGACATTGTTAACAGAAATAATGAAGATATGGATACGCAGTATATGGGAGTAATAGCAAACAACTTGGGATAAAATAGAAAAAAAAGAGCATGAAATTTGGGAGATTAGAAAGGCATATTTGAAGTATGTGATGAAGAGTCTCATTTTCCTTGAGTACTACAAAGGGTTTATTATAGGCTGAATGGGCAGCCTTCTGTTATGGGCAAAAGTGCAATGGTATCAAAGATTCTCCATCTCTTGGCATCCTATGGCATCCTTCGGAGAGGCTCCCTGAGGACAGAGTGCAGCAGGACATACCATGTGGCTGTGCTTTAGCAGAGAAACCACACCACTCCCTCCTCCTGCTGCTCCCACACTGACTTTTTTTTTTAATGGGGCAAGCCGAGGTATTCATTGTAGAGTTTGGGTCAAAATAAACTGCTTTGGCATCAAAAAGTCTGAGCTTAAGTGCAAGCTGCTCAGAAGAGTACTAGAAAATCCAGGCACCTACAAGCTGGAGATACTAGTAGTCTCTCCAACTGGGAACAGGAGACCTTAGTCCCTTAGTCAGGCAACTCAGAGAGACTATCTAAAGTTACACATCAGAGGAATCCTGGCTGCATCTCCCCATACAATGCTAACAGGATTATATTTCATTCTCCAGGGTGGGAGAACCATTGGAGGTTTCCAAACAGGTGACAGACATGACCAGGTCAGTGGTCAGGATGACTAGTAACAATGTGAGTGGTGGATTTGGTAAGAGAACATACACAAGAGGTAAAGACATCACTAAGAAAACTATAAAATAAGGCAGACCATGAAGTAGGCAGATATCCTGCAAGAAAGGGGATGGATTCTAGAGATATTCTGTATATCTGACAAAACTTTAACTCAGTCATCTTGATTTTCATTAAACCACCACTCTATCATTCAATAAGTACTCTTTACATGTTCTTCTTGGAACTAAATTTAGGTTTGTTGCTAGGACATTAGCATCATCAAAGACCCAAAAGATCTTCTGGAACTCTCTCACCCTTAATTTCTTAGGTATCAACCCAGCCATGAAATATGTAAATAAAATGTAGGTTTCATACAAAATTAACATGTAACCAAAATATATATTAGTTAAAGCATTTTGAAAACTGTAAGGTATTGAACCAATTCCTGATGCCTAAACTTTCTTAGGCAGATTCAACTGCACTCCTATCTGATCACCTAAACATGCAAAGCCCAGAGAACAAGATTAATCTACCCAAGGTCTTTTGACTTCTGTGAGAATCAAGACGGTCCTTGAGGTAGCCCAGAATGTCGATCTTTATTGAACGATATCCTAATCAGGAGTCTTGTCCTTTGGTCACTTCTACTTTCTCAGTAACAGGGGACTTCCTACTCTTTCTGATATATTGGTAGCTTCCCAGTGAATCACAGAATTCAATTCTATTATTCAATTCAATCCAAAGGATTTTTATTAAGCATTTACTACTTATGCAGCATGACTGGTAGACACTGTGAGAGAAATCAACAGTAAGTAAGCAACTATTACTACTCTCAAGTAATCCAAAATCCAGTAAGGAAGATAGACATAATCAATTAAAATGTAGTGTCAAAAGTGAAACAAATGAAGGTATATATAAAGGGCTATGGGGCATAGAGTGAATATCAAATTGTAACCCTTTTCTTCCCCTACTAATTTTCCAGGAAGGTTTACCAAAAACTGACATCTGGATTTATTTTCAGAGGCAATCTATATATAAATAAAAAGAAATAGTGTAAGATCAGTTATTCCTAACATTATCAAAAATAAAAATTTCCAAATATCCCTATATGAGCGTAGTTTTACTTTAATTATGGCTTGTTTGGAAAACTCAGAATGACAAAAAAACTTTTCCCTTTAGTTGGTAAATAAATCACAAATTAAATTTTACATATATCTAATAGAAAAAAATGCACCGTGAAAAATCTTTTTAATCATTAAAGTATTTTCCTTTAATTTAATGGACATTTAAAATTGATTATTTTAACTTTACTAATCATGGGAATATCTATTTATATTTCAAAAATTAAAATGCATACATATGAGCCACTTTCAGTCTATAGAAAATATTTGATGCATTTAAGGATTTACATTTTCTTCAAACTCCAATAAATTTACAGGCTCCCAGACATTTGAAGTATGTAATTTGAGAGTTACTAGTCTAGGTGGCCTATAACTCAGAAAAGGAAGAACAGTTTGGATCTCTGGGACACTAGGAAAGAATTAGAAAGTGTGTGGGAAACTAGAATGGAACTGAGAATAGTCATAGGTGTTTTACACTCAGTATGTCTGTGTGTATGTCAATATGTCCCTAATACAAAATGTAAAATTGTAGGGACATTAATGATTTTCTTTTTTGGTCCTTCTCATTTTACAGTGTGGGAACTGAAAATCAGGGAAGTTAAAATATTGCCAAGAGTTACCAAGCAATACAACCAAAAGTATGATCTTGGTTCTTGACTCTAAGTATATCCTTTTATCCAACCCATTAAATTAAAGGAAAATATCCTAATGACTAAAAAGATTTTTTGCAGTGCACTTTTTTCTAATAGATGATGTAAAATTTAATTTATGATTTATTGACCAAGCTAAAGGCAAATTTTTATGGTAATTGTAGAAAAGAAGACAATTATAAAGAATATAAAATCTATATTGATAGTAATTTGTATATAAATAAGTTTGATTGGAAACTTGAAAATAAAACTTGACACATTTCCCTTCCCAAAAATGGGACCCCCAAAAAAACCACAAACAACTTAAAGCTTCTTTCCTCTAAGAAAGACTTGTGTTTATAGCTCATTGAGCATTCTAGGTCAGAATAATTATGCAGGAGAAGAAATACCAGACAATGCAAGAACTGACACTTCATTCCTACTCCTACAATAATTACTTGGCTTCATTTCCTAAAGTCTTAGATGAGGAGTTAATTTCCTTTCTGTTGTTCTGACTATAAATGAGACTGTCATTTACTTCTGTTTAATTCTGATTAAAAGTAATGACCACTTAAGTATGATTATTTAATCTAGTTTTGATCAAAATCGTCTGTCACCACCAATAATAGAATTTAAAACATGCAATAATGTGATATATTTATCCAGCATTTTATGTGTAGCTCAAACAAGGAAACAAGTCCTACATTGTATCTCTTTAAAGAGCATCTGTATTCTTTTACAGAATGGATCAATGGTGGATTTTTGTCACCAAGGACCTTATAGTTCAAAGTTCAGGAGGCACAAGGCTTTCGCATCCTGCATAGAAAACAGTTGGAACTGAAGGCCTTGCACAAAGATGAGTCACCTGTCACAACATCACTGGGATGAGACCTTCCCTCCCAAAGGTATCAGACATTGTAACTATTGAATCAAGACTACGAACATAAACACTTAAAGTAAATTAAAGATATAAAGTAAGAATTTGAAAACAGGAAAACAGAAAAATTAAAAACCTAATGAAAAGTTAAAACACAAATAGATTCAGCTGAAATTTTGAGCTATTAAATTGGAAACTAGATATTGAATTAGATGCAGAAAATATAAAAAAATTAGGAAATATAGAATGTGTAAAGACAAAGCCTGTCACAAGTTCACGGGAGCTCCAGAAGAGAAATAAGAAAATGGCAGTGGGAAAAAGAAAACCACCTTTACCAAGTAAAAGTTCTAGAAATAAGAGTTCAGATCTGGGAAAGAAGCTGGAAATATAAAGAGGAAATCATGGCAGTGCAAGAAGAAAAGTGAAGCCAAAATTCAGAGTATAAACTGCCCAAATCACTACTAACAATTACATATGCATGATGGGATTGATCCCAGGGACTTGGAGGAAAGGCTCACAGAGACCACAAAGAAATCAACTCTTGAAAAGTAGAGTGATTCTGAGCCAGATCTGTGAGTTTGATGATTTTTTTGACTGAGTGCCAGATCTAAGAACCTCAACCAACTCCAAGTAAGATTGAAAAATACAAATAAGGGGCCATCCCAGTGGCATAGCAGTTAAGTTCGTGCGCTCTGCTTTGGTGGCCCAGTATTTGCCTGTTTGGATCCCAGGCATGGACCTACACATCGCTTATCAAGCCATACTGTGGCAGGTATCCCACATATAAAAATATAGAGGAAGAGGGGCACAGATGTTAACTCAGGGCAAATCTTCCTCAGCAAAAATAGGAGGATTGGCAGTGGATGTTAGCTCAGGGCTAATCTTCCTCAAAAAATAAAAATAAAAATAAAAGCTCTTCTAGACACATCATACTCAGCTGTACTTCACCATACTGATGAAAGCCAAAGATAAAATCTTGAAACCAGCCAGAGAAAAATGGCATATTATATAGAGAATAATAATGATTAGATAACAGATGATTTACCAGAAATTCTCCAAGCCAGAAGACATTGAAATGACATACAGGCATACCTCCATTTTATTGCACTCTGCTTTATTGTACTTTGCAGACACTGCCTTTTATAAAGACCCTCCACCAGCAAAAAGATTGAAAATCACTGAAGGCTCAGATGATGGTTAGCATTTTTTAGCAATAAAGTATTTTTTTAACTAAGGCGTGCACATTATTTTTAGACATAATGCTATTGCACACAGACTACAGTATAGTGTAAAGATAACTTGTAGAAGCGCTGGAAAAATAAAAAGTTCATGTGACTTGCTTTTTTGTGATAGTTGCTTTATTGCAGTGGTCTGAAACCAAATCCACAATATCTCCCAGGCTGTATTCATGGGGCTGAAGGAAAAAAGTTCCAGCATTATTTACAATAGCCAAGACATGGAAACAACCTAAGTGTCCTTCAATGGATGAATGGATAAAGAAGTTGTGGTATATAACTACAATGGGATATTATTCAGCCATAAAAAATGAGAAAATCCTACCATTTGCAGCAACATGGATGGACTTTGAAGGCATTATGTTAAGTGAAATAAGTCAGACAGAGAAAGACAAATTGTATGATCTCACTTACATGTGGAATCTAAAAAAACAGGAAATCAAACTTGTGGTTACCAGAGGCAGAGAGTGAGACGAGAAATAGGAGGAAGGTGGTTAAAAGGTACAAACTTTCAGCTATAAGATAAACAAGTACTAAAAGGTAATGTATTGGCAAGTGGGCAAATGGGACAATATGAAGACTATAGCTAATACTGCTGTATGGTATATAAGAAAGTTGTTGAGAGTAAGTCGTAAGAGTTCTCATCACAAAGAGAAAAGTTTTTTCCTTTTTTCTTTTTTTCTTTCTTTTCTTTTTATTATATCTATATGAGAAGATGGATGTTGAACCTATTCTGGTAATCATTTCACAATATATGTAAATCAAACCATCATGCTGTACTCAAAACTTATACAGTGATGTACATCAATTATTTCTCAATAAAATTGGGGAAAAAATTGCCAACTAAGAATTCTATATCCAGTGAAGATAAACTCCAAAGATAAAATTGAAATAAATAAATTTTTGTATAAACAAAACCCAAGAGAATTTACACCTCACAGACTTGTTCTATAAGAAGTACTATAGGGCAACTCAAATCTACAGAAAGAAATTTTAAAAACCAAAAATGATAAAGATGTGAACATATATATGAGTAAAAGTATAGAAGATCGAATGACACCAACAACCACATGGTAACTTTGTGAGGTAACGGATGTGTTAACTAACCTCATTGTGGTAATCATTTTGCTATATATATATATATAAAATCATCACATTGTACACTTTAAACTTCTGCAATATCTGTCAATTCTATCTCAATAAAGCTGTAAAAAATAACCACATTAACCTACTACCAATTTTATAACACTACATCCAACAACTAAAGATGCATATTCTTTTCAAGAGTTTATAAAATGTACATGAAGGTAGACCATATGATGGACCACAAAACAAATCTTAAAAACATTTGAAAAGGTTGAAATTTTACACAATATATTCCCCTACAAAAATGAAATCAAATTATGAATCACCAAATAATACATCTACAAAAGCCCCAGATATCTGGAACTTAAGCCATTTACATTTAAGCAATTCATGTGTCAAAGAAGAAATCACAAAGAAAATTAGAAAATATTTTTAACCATTAGTAATAAAAGCACAACACGTTAACATCTTTGAAATGCAGCTAAAGCAGTATTTAGAATGAAATTTTAGTCATTAAAGGCTTATGTAAGAAAATAGAGTCTCAAATCAATGACCTAATCTTTTCCACTAGAATCCAACAACTAAAGAAACTAGAAAAAAACCAGCCAATTACATCCAAAGAAAGCGTAAAGAAGGAAATAATAAATACAAAGGCAGAAAACAATAAAACAGAAAACCAACAGAGAAAATCAATGAAACCAATGTTTTTTCTTTAAAACAAACTGAAGACTTCTATTAAGGCTGATCAGGAAAAAAGAAAACACAAGTTATCAGTACCAGGCATGAAAGAAAGGACATCGCTACAGATCTTACAGACATTATGAATAACTTTATACTAATAAATTAGAAAACTAAGAGTAAATTAAATCCCTTGAAAGACATAAATTACCAAAGCTCACTTAAGGAAAAATACGTAACCTGAATAAGCCTGTACCTATTAAAGAAATGGAACCCATATTTGAAAACCTTCTTACAAGGAAAACTTCAGCCCCAAATAGCTTCACTAGTAAATTCTACAAAACATTTAAGAAAGAAATACCAACTTTACATACAATGCTTCAGAAAATTGAAGAGGAAGAATTATGCCATAACTTATTTTATGAGGTAAGCCTTATTGTGATATCAAAAATCAGACAAGGATATCACAAGAAAAGAGAATTACAGAAATGTGAATGCAAAAAATAAATATGAGATATAAAAGTTCTTGAGAAAATTCTAAAGGAGCAGAGAGAAGACAAAATGAAAAGAGGCTGTTGGATGTCCAATACTCTACAGGAAGAAAGCAGGCTGCTAAAATTACTCAGGTGCACGCACATGCTACCTTTCACCAAAAAAGAAATATGACTAAGAGGATGAAACCAAGAGCAGAGAGAGCATAGCCAAGACCCTCCAGGGCACAAATGAGAGCTCAGAGGGCAGAGTAGAGAGCCATGAAGGATTATCCCTGTCTTGAAATCAACCCAAGGAACTCAAGCTAGAGTTTGCCTTGCTAAATTTCAGAACGGTGTTGGACCAATAATTCCGTATTACCTCCCATTTTTGCCCTTTTTGAATTGGAATGCCTATAATTGTGTGCCTATTCTTGCCCCCACAATTGTGTGTAGGGAGTGTTGGGGGTCACATAAATTCTCTTTTCAGTTTCACAGGTCCAAGGATGAAGAGTACTTGTGTCCCAGGAGTTACACTTCATGGATTATACCCAGGAGCCTCATCTGCATGTAGCTCAGATAACGTAAATGTTGAGAGTTTGAACTTTTGAGCTAGTAAGATGTAGACGAGATTCTGGATTTGAGCCACTGCTGCAATGGGGTGAGACTCTTGGATCCTTGGGAGGGAATGGATGTGTTGTGCATTTGGCAGGGACTTGAATCTTTGGGGGCCAGATGGCAGACTGTGGCAGGCAGAACTGTAAGACAGCCCCCAAGAATTATCACCCACCTTGTACACGTGTCCTGGTAATACCTGGGACCTTGAACAAGATGGATTTTACTACAGTGATTAGGTTATGTTATAGGCAGAGTTAACCTTAAGATAGGAAGATTATCCAAGTGGATCTGATCAAATCATATGAACCTTTAAAAGCAGAGAATTTTCTTCAACTGGTCACATAACAGACAGTGAGATTTTCAAAGCATACAAAAGATTTGATATGTCATTCGTAGCTTGAAGATCTACGTTATTAATATGCCTTACCTGGACTGATAGAAGGCGGAAATGGGGGTGATAAGGAAGAAGAGGGAAAATTATATGACCCAATTATATGTAAAATTATGTGTCTGGGAGTGTGGATGAATGCACAAAAGATACATTAAAGGATGAACTAAAATGTTAGTGGTAGTTATTTAGGTATAGTGACATTTCAGGAGATCTTACAAGTATCCGTATGTATCTTTTGAATAACACAGAGATGTATTATTTATTTAATACTGAATAAAGTGCAACTGTTTTTACCATGGGGAAAATAAAATTTAAATATATTTGTTCAAAAATAACATACAAAAAAGTAACTGTGATATCACAAGTGAAATAAGATTGGAAGATGAGGGAGTCAAGGTGGGAGAGAGAAATTCTGTAAATCAAGAAGAACAAAGTCAAACAACCACGGAGAAAAATATAGCAAAAGATATGAACAAAAATTTTCAGAAAAGCAAAACTCAATAGCAAATAAACATAGGACAACATGCTAGTGATCATATAAATGCAAAATAAAATCACAATAAGATTCAATTTCATACTCCTAGACTGACAAAAATACATAAAAATAAGGTCTAATAATAGTAAGTGTTAATGAGATTGTGGAATAATAAGAACTCCCTTACACCTGGCTGGGGAAAGTGTGAGAGTAAGAACAATTTGGGGATATCTGGTAAATCTGAAGATGCATTTCCTCTGATCTAGCAGATTTCTTGCCAGAGACCCTCTCACACATGTACACAGGAAGACATACACACAAATGCTCAGTGCAGCACTGTTTGTAACAGAGGCAAATTGTAAACAACCTAAATGCCCTTCAGTTGAAGGACAGATAAACTTTATTTATCTATGTAAGAGTTGCATCAACATGGATGAATCTCAAAAAATTTCATTTTAATAAAAAAACAAGTTGTTAGAGGAAACACTGAGTATGAGACCATTTATTATAAAACAGGCAGAACAACAACATATGTAGTAAAAACTTACATGGGAAGATAAACACTAAATTCTCGAGAATGGTTGGAGAAGGATAAATAGGAATGAGACCAGGATGGTACATGTAGGGATTTCCAGCAATAGTTTCTTTTTTAAAATTTTTTTTAAAAAGTGACAAAATGTTACCATTGACAAACCTGAGGGAAGGATGAAAGATGATGATGATGAAGATAGAAAGATAGATGGATTAGACCAAATGTTTCATAATGAAAAAATCTTGCAGTATTATAAAAATGTATTTTCCAAGCTTCTGCTAATAATAATTTTTACAATGGAAATATGTCTAAAATTACTTGGCACATATTAGCTAATAAAGCTTCACTTTATTTTACTAATTGAGGATAACATTATTACCGAGCTGTCAAAGTTCTATTAGGGGTCATTTGTTTGATCATAATTTCATGAGGAACAGAACTCTAACACAGATATACCTAACAATTGATCAAACCAAGGCACAGTTGAACCAGTCATTTCAACTCTCATCAAGATCAATACCAATCACTACAACATTGATTGGAATACAAAGCCAGACATAGATAGTGAAGCTGGAGGAAATGATTAGCTCAAGCTGATTCTATAACCAGTGTAGAAGTGGCCCAAGGGATGAGAAACAGCAAAATCCTTCCAATGTGTCAGCTGCATTAGATTAATGTAGAATACTACCCTTCAACTCTTCTTTGGTTGTTAATCCTCTACTTTACTTTCTGGAAAAATTTTGCTTTTAATTCTGCCCTTTTTGGGCTCAGAAATGACTACATTATTTCTGAAGATTTCCTATACTCATTTTCCAAAGAGCAGGTCCAATCTATTTGACAATATAATTAAATGGGAATGTGGCTTCTCTTATGCTGAATTAAGAATCAGAATGTAAAATCCAGAGAAGGAGGATTTGGGAGACTCACATAGTTGCGTGAGAAGGGACAAGATTGTGATGTACTGATATTTCATAACATAAACCATAATATTATTATATAACATACATCTTCTTGAAATTTGAAAGCTTTTATAATGAATGAATACCTTTAAATACCCTGTGGCATATGAAAATGTTGATTTATTTCTATATGATTATAATCATTACTAGAATTGAAATGCACCAACTGTAGGACTGTGATATACAAATAGAGAAGACAGTGTGCTTTTATGGGCATTTAAAATGCAGTAGGTAAAGATATTATTCACGTTTCTTTTATTATCTTCTTAAGCCAATCCCCATAATGACACTTGGAATCGTGGAATGCATTAATTGGTGAGATAACATAATCTGGGTACTCAAGCAGCAGAATTCTGAATATCCAGCAAAGCAAAAGCCTCTACTAGTATGCTTACAAGTAATGCCATCGAGCTCATATAATAGAGGTATACCTAATAGCTGCTGCCAGACATAAGGTGTAGCAAGCAGCTTTCAGAATATGGAAGGGCAAAATTCTATTTCAAAACATTTTTTCCCCCAAGTTAGGGGAAAGATAGAGAACATCCCTATAGACCTCTCAGCGTTTAAACCTCGACAAAGCAGTGTGGGAGAGGTAATCTGATGGTGCTTGTGAAAGAAAAGATGTAGATCACATTATTCATGGATACCACCTGCTGGTAGACATGCGGCGTTGCTACACAGAGAAGGGCAGGGAGGGGAAACATGCGAAGAAATGGAAAGACCAGAGTATACTGAATAGAGAAATAATGATATTTAGAAAAGAATGACAAAATTGAGTAGGGTTAGAGCAAGCTGGTGACAACACCTATTCCTTCAAGATCTTTGCAAACAAATTTCTGAGTTTTGACTTTGAAAAGTCTGTAGTAGTAGTGACGTAGCAATTGGCTCCACTTTGTAACTAACAATAATTGTACCTAAATCCAAGAATTCTGGGCTATTAATTCTTATATCTAGAGCACTGATTTTCAAAGGGGACAATTTTGCTCCCCCCATTGGGAAATTTGTCAATGTCTGGAGACAATTTTATTTGTCACGATGCGGGGGCAGGGAGGGGTGCTACTGACATCTAGTGCGTAGAGGCCAGGGGTGCTGCTGCTAAGTACCCTGCAATACACAGGACAGCCCCCACAACAACGCATAAACCAGCCAAAAATGAAAATAGGGTCAAACTTGAGAAATCCTGACTGAGAGGAATCAATTCAAAGATAAAAACACACAAAACTAATGTTAAACCACAGCAAACCTGCTGGGTTTTATTTTATTTAATAAACACTTATGTAGTACTTACTATGCATCTAGTGCTCCTCTGAGAGCTTTATAAACATTAACATATTTTATTCTCATAACAACCCTAGGAGGTATATATTATTAATAGTTCCATTTTAAAAATGGGGGAACTGAAACAGAAAGAGCTTCAACAGCTTGTCCGACTTGCTTGTCACAACTAGTCAGTACTGGAGCCGTAATCTGAACCCAGGGAGCCTGGCTCCACAGTCTATTCCCTAGACTGTGAAACTAGGCTGATCATCTTTCAGTGGATATGTTCTTCTAATTGAAAGAAATATCCAAAAATAGGATTACCATTTCAATGATTTTCTTGCTCACCTTGGGGTCTTCTGCTAGAACAGCATGAGTTCAATGTGTTGTCAGTCACTGCTCCCTTTGGCATCCCTGTTTCAAGGGAATAGGCTAGTGCAGTGAAAAAAAAAAACTTTGGGTTTTGAAATTCAGAAGCCCTGAGTTCAAACTATCCTTCTCCCTTAACATTATGGCCTCCACCAACTATCTAAGCCTCAGTTTCCCTCTTATAAAATAGAGTCATTAATACTTGCAGACGTTGCAAAGAATAGAGATAAGATGCGTGGTGTGTGTAGCACATAGAAGGCACTGAAAGGCTAAATAGCCAATAAAAATGGTTATTATCATTATTTTTCTATTTAATAGACTGAAGTTTCTTACCAATATCCAACTGGTCCCACATTCTCTCTTCCCGTCCATTCAAGTCTGAATATCTAGTTCTTGAATGATTCAGACTCTCCCAGTCAGCCCCACTAAATGAAGCTAATTCTTCCATTTTCCTGGCTATGGAATAAGTGAAGTCACTAGGACAATGCATATAGAAATACGTTTTATTGTGGTTGAGACTTGAAGTTCTTGAAAAAGTAATTTTTATTCATCCTCTTGCTATGTTGATTTCTTTGTCTTAGCCGGTTTAGGTATAAATTCATGTCTCCTATATTATTCTTTATCTGAAGCAAGATAACGCCCTGGCCTCACATAGACTATAACATTACAAATAGTTCAATTTGTGTTTACCATGTCAAATTTGACTCATTAGATTGCCAGTAGTAGATCCACTCAAGAAAAGAAATTCAGGTGTTAATTCATACCACTGGGAAGTTTGGAAATGTAGCTAGGTCCTGGGATTCAAGCATGGCTAGACAGAGAACATTGCCTCTTTGGACATCTCTTAGAATCTTCCGTCTCCACTGGTTTTCTCTTTGGCTTCTTCAGAATAGAAAAGATGACTAATAGTTACCCCATATATCCCACACTTATAGGCTAGTGGCTTTGGAGCCTCAGCCTGAAGGGCAGGCATCTGTTCTAACACACATTTGGGAGCCTGCTAGGATGCTCTCTGGGTACAGAGACCATCTCCGCACTTCCCTCTGCGCACTCCAGGGCGCCAGTATCTCCTGGAGGGGAACTTTTGCTCTGGGGTCCAGCTCTTTGCGCCGCTGCCCAGGACTGTATACAGTCCTATACACTCGCATACTTTAACAGGCGCTGCCTGAAGTCTGGCTTCCAGTCGCATAAACAAATATAACACGTTAGAAAACTCTAAACAAGAAAAATTGTCTTCCACAATCTCAGCAGCAGGCCTTGACTTTGTCATTTATACCACTCTCCAGTCCTTGTTCACATTTATTTTCAGAATCTGTATTGACTTTTACCTTCTACTGTGGTAATTTTAAAATACAATATTTGTTTTTAAAAAGATCTCTCTTAATGAGCTATGCATAAGCTCTACCAAACATAGCATTAGTTTCTAATACATATGTCATGAATAACTTTATGAATATCATAGGTTACCCTCCTTGTGTTTCTTGTGCTCTCCTGCAGGATTTTATGGGCAGTATTTCATTGGATCAAAATAAATATTTTATATTCATCTTTTCAATTCTTGCTTATTAAACTTCACAGATATAGTCAATGGTTCCCTGTGATACAATACTAAGACCAAACAATTAACTCATTTTATTTAAAAAAATTTTTTCTAGCTTCAAAACCTCTTCATGCATTTACCACAATCATTTGAGGATTTTTTTAAAGATCCTTGTTAATCTTTTGAGGTTCACTCATTAACTTTGCCAAATATAATATCAACAAATCTCTACAATAATTTTTAAGCAAATTTGGTTACTTTTAAAACAAGTTTGCAATGTTTTATTTATTTAAGCACTTTTGGAAATATAAAAAGACATGGGGCATCCTTGAAAAGCAACTATTTTAAAAACTTATAAATTCTCTGGTACATGAACTTTGTATTAATACTTGTATAAATGCATACCACTGCCTCTTCCAGTACCGTAAGGCTTAATGATTATGACCTTAGGGTAACATTAAAGTTTTTTTTTTAAGTAGGTAGTACCTGATATATTTTTGTGAACATTTAATTTTTCACTTGGAGGCAGGGTGAGGGATTGGTGACTCTGTGATTATTTACATCAGAGTAATTCTAATGGGTAGCCTTCCTTAAAGTAGATAAATTAACCTTATCGTTAAACCTTATTGCATTTTAAATGCTCTTTGTGGTCTTGACTGTTTGAGTTACATATACCACATATTTAGAAAACTCTAAATAAGAAAAATAATCTTTCACACTCTTCCCAGCAATCTCTGACGTTTTCATTTGTGCCACCCTCCAGTCCTTGTCCACATTTATTTTAGATAGTTGTCATAGAATTGTGAACATTCCAGGCTCTATGGCAAGAATATAAGGAAGTTATTTTTCATCAGACCTCTTTGCATCATTCTGCCCAAAGTTCACGAGTAAATCTTTTCATTACCTCTTTTTTCTGATCTTGTTTTTACTTAAAGAAATCTATTCCCATTAAAAAAGCTTACCCAGCACAGGTCTTCACTATTGGTTAACATCTATCTTTCCATCCAACAGTGTCCCATTTTTCCTGGTCCTGCATTTGGTATCCTATTTAGATTTTGTCCAAGTTTCACTATTACTCTTTATGCCATCCCTAAAAATTGTATGGCAGAAGAAAACATCCCCTCAAAATTGTTCAGACAAGATATAAATCCAACAGTTGGTTACTACAAAAAGCCATTTTCTTGGCATCTTAACTCCATTTCTGAGCAATTGAGAGCTCAACCAGATGGGACACAAAACAGAAAATATTATTAAGTACTATTCTAATTGCTTTTCACATATTTTAACTTTTCTAATATTCGCGATAACCCAATGATGTAGCTATCATTACTAATCCCATTTTGCAAATAAGGAGACAGGCAGAGAAAGGTTAGACAACTTTCCCAGTGCAAGCAATCTGGCTCCAGAGTCTGTGGGTTTAATCATTGCACATATTTTCTCTTTTATATACGATTAACATTGTCCACCTTGTTCTCGCTTTCTGCCGTATACATCCACAGGTCTTAGTCATATTTGAGAGTACCTAAATATACATAAGGAATGCCGTCTTAGAATTTTCTATAAGTCTTGAGCTAAAAAAATTAGATTACATTTCCAATATTTTAGATTTTAAAAAGAATTTCAGGAATTGTAATTCAACTTCAGAAGTATTTGAGAAAAGGTCAAGGAGATTGTTGAAGTATAGACTAGTATTTTTCATTTAATTGTAGTCTTATAACATGGTACAGCAGACAAGGAATTAAACTAGAAGTCGGAAGACTCAGCTCTGGTCTTGGCACTGCTCCTAGATATGTGTGTTAGTTTAGATAAGTCACTTTCTTTTTAAATTAGTTTCTTCATCTGATAATAAAAATTCCAAACAAAAATACATGTTTTGCCCATATCACTGTTCTGAAGACAAATGAGATAATGTATTGGGGGCACTCTGTAGGTTAGTCAGTGTTATGTACGATGCTACACAATGGGAGTTATTCTAGAATGTGGCTAAGAGCAGGCTCTAGTGTCTTTTTCATATACTTCCTAGCTATATTACCTTGGCCAAGTTCTTTAAACTTTCTAATATTCCATTTCCTCAACTTTAAAAAGTTATAAGAGGGCTTAATAATAGAAGAGACTTCCCAGGAGTTTTGTTTATTTTATATAAGATAACGCGAGTATAGTCTGAGTTTCCTCAGACCCTGGTCCTGAGACAAGGATTCAAGTGCAACTAATTTAGCGAGGTAGGGAAATGAGACAAAGCAGGCAAGGAAGCAATAAAAGGTATGTGTGAGACAGATTACCACCTTGGCTTACTGGGAACTTAATCCTGCTGGGGAGCTCTTGAGTCTGAGGAAGGCATGGAACATATACTTCAGAAACATGCAAAATCATTCTGCTTCATTTGGACAATTTCCATCTACTTATTTTCGAGTTAATTGATCCTCTCATTTCCCATGTCCACTCAGTTACCAAACCCATCAAATCAATGTTTGTTTCTGATATTCTATTTTCACTTCTAGAATTTCTACCTGTCTCTCTCTCACAGTTGCTATTTCTCTGCTTTAATTCTGCATCTGTTCACATCTCTTCTCTACCTGTCCTGTTTATTATTGCTACATAATAAATTACTCACACGCTTAGCAGCTGCAAATAACCATTCTAGTTTGCTCATGATTCTATCGTAATTCGGGAAAGGCTTAGCCTTTGCTGTCTCCCATGTGGTTCTAGGAGGATACCATCTGGGACCGCAGTCATCTGAAGGCTCAAGTGGGCTGGGTATCAAGATGTCTCAACCCACAATGGACAGTTGATGCTGTATGTTACCTGAGAGCTCAGCTAAGGCTATTGACCTGAGTACTTACATGTGCCCTCTCCAGGATGGCAATCTGAAGGTAGTCAGACTTCTTACCTGGCATCTGGCTTCCTCCAGAGGAAGCAACCAAGAGGATCAGAAGGAAGCTGCATAATTTTTTCTGATATAGCCTCAGGAGTCACATAGGATCACTTCTGCCTTACTCTGTTCAAACTTTATCAGTTTGAAGCAGATAAAAAACCTGTCCACATTCAAGGGGAGGTAAAATAGACATCACTTCTCAGTGAAGAGTCTCAAAGAATTTGGGGACCATGTTTTAAAATCATCACACCACTTTTACATCTAAATTATTTAATATATTTGTCATAGTCATTTTAAAGGCCTTTTCTGCTAATTCCAATATCTGTGTTGTCTGTGGGTCAGCTTCAACTAACTCTTTACTTAACTGTGAATGACGTTGTCCTGTCTCTGCATACATCCTGCAGTTTCTTACTATAGGCCACATACGGTGTCTAAAAGAAATGGCAGCCACTTATTTTTTTTTTATTGCAGTAACATTGGATTATAACGTTATATAACTTTCAGGTGTACATCATAATATATTTCGAATTCTGTGTAGATTACATCATGTCCACCACCCAAAGACTAACTAGCACATATTTTGTGCTTAATCACCCCTTCCACCCTCCTCCCTGCCCCCATTCCCTCTGGTAACCGCTAATCCAATCTCTGTTGCTATGTGTTTGTTTTTGGTTGTTTTTATCTTCTACTTATGAGTGAGATCATATGGTATTTGACTTTCTCCCTCTGACTTATTTCACTTAGCATAATACCCTCAAGGTCCATCCATGTTGTCACAAATGGCCGGATTTCATCATTTCTTATGGCTGAGTAGTATTCTGTTGTGTATAAATACCACATCGTCTTTATCCATTTGTCCCTTTATGGGCACCTAGGTTGCTCCCAAGTCTTGGCTATCGTGAATGAAGCTGTGACGAGCATAGGGGTGAATGAATCTTTATGCATTTGTGTTTTCAAGTTCTTTGGATAAATACTCAGCAGTGGAATAGCTGGATCATATGGTAGGTCTATGCTTAATTTTCTGAGGAGATTCCATACTGTTTTCCATAGTGGGTGCACCAGTTTGCACTCCGACCAGCAGTGTACAAGGGTTCTCTTCTCTCCACATCCTCTCCAACACTTATAGTTTCCTGTCTTGTTAATTATAGCCATTCTGACTGGAGTGAGATGATATCTCTTTGTAGTTTTGATTTGCATTTCCCTGATAGGTAATGATGTTGAGCATCTTTTCATATGCCTGTTGGCCATCCGTATATCTTCTGTGGAGAAATCTCTGTTCAGATCTTTTGCCCATTTTCTAATTGGATTGTTGGGTTTTTTGGTTGTTGAGCTGTATGGGTTCTTTGTATATTTTGGATATCAACCCCTTATCTGATATATGGTTTGCAAATATCTTCTCCCAATGGTTAGGTTGTCTTTTCGTTTTGTTGGTGGTTTCCTTTGCTGTGCAGAAGATTTTTAGTTTGATGTAGTCTCATTTGTTCTTTTTTTCTTTTCTTTCATGGTACTTGAAAATATGCTGCTAAGACCAATGTCAAAGAGAGTACTGCCTATGTTTTCTTCTAGAAGTTTCATGGTTTCAGATCTTACATTCAAGTCTTTAATCCATTTTGCATTGATTTTTGTGCATGGTGTAAGGGAATGGTCTACTTTCCTTCTTTTGCATGTAGCTGTTCAGTTTTCCCAACACCATGTATTTAAGAGGCTCTCCTTTCTCCATTGTATGCTCTTGGCTCCCTTGTCGAATATGAGCTGTCTATATATGTGTGGGTTTATTTCTGGGCTTTTGATTCTGTTCCATTGAGCTGTGTATGTTTTTGTGCCAGTACCATGCTGTTTTGGTTACTATAGCTTTGTAGCATATTTTGAAATCAGGGAGTGTGATACCTCCAGCTTTGTTCTTTTTCCTCAGGATTCCTTTGGCTATTCAGGGTCTTTTGTTTTTCCGTATAAGTGTTAGGATTCTTTGCTCTATTTCTGTGAAAAACATTGTTGGAATTTTGATAGGGATTGTGTTGAATCTACATATTGCTTTAGGAAGTATGGACATTTTAACTATGTTAATTCTTCCAATCCAAGAGCACGGAATATCTTTCCATTTCTTTGTGCCTTCTTCAATTTCTTTCAACAATGTTTTATAGTTTTCAGTGTACAGATCTTTCACCTCTTTGGTTAAGTTTATTCCTAGGTATTTTATTCTTTTTTTTTCAGTTGTAAATGGGATTGTATTCTTAATTTCTCTTTCTGCTACTTCGCTCTTAGTGTGTAGAAACACAACTGGTTTTTCTATGTTGATTTTGTATCCTGAGACTTGACTGTATTCATTTATTATTTCTAAAAGTTTTTTAGTGGACTCTTTAGGGTTTTCTATATATAAAATCATGTCATCTGCAAATAGTGACAGTTTCACTTCTTCTTTTCCTATATGGATCCCTTTTATTTCTTTTTCTTGCCTAATTGCTCTGGCTAGGACTGCCAATACTATGTTAAATAAGAGTGGTGAAAGTGGGCATCCTTGTCTGGTTCCTGTTCTTAGAAGGATAGCTTTCAGTTTTTTTCCATTGAGAATGATTTTAGCTGTGGGTTTGTCATATATGGCCTTTATTATGTTGAGGTATTTTCCATTTATACCCATATTATTTAGAGTTTTTATCATAAACGGATGCTGTATCTTGTCATGTGCTTTCTCTGCATCTATTGAGAGGATCGTGTGATTTTTATTCTTCATTTTGTTAATGTGGTGTATCACATTGATTGATTTGTGGATATCGAACCATCCCTGCATCCCTGGAATCAACCCACTTGATCATGGCATATGATCTCTTTAATGTATTGTTGTATTCGACTTGCTAGTATTTTGTCGAGGATTTTTGCATGATGTTCATCAGTGATACTGGCCTGTAATTTTCTTTTTTTGTGTTGTCCTTGTCTGGCTTTGGTATCAGGATAATGTTGGCTTCATAGAATGAGTTAGGAAGCCTCCCCTCCTCTTCAATTTTTTGGAAGAGTTTCAGAATGATAGGTAGTAAGTCTTCTTTGAATGTTTGGTAGAATTCACCAGGGAAGCCATCCGGTCCTGGACTTTTATTTTTTGGGAGGTTTTTGATTACTGTTTCGATCTCATTACTGATGATTGTTCTATTCAAATTCTCTACTTCTTCTTGATCCAGTTTTGGAAAGTTGTACGATTCTAAGAATTTATCAGTTTCTTCTAGATTATCCAACTTGTTGGCATAGTATTCTCATAATCTTTTGTATTTTGAGGTGTCCATTGTAATTTCTCCTCTTTCATTTCTGATTTTATCTATTTGAGCCTTCTCTCTTTTTTTCTTGGTGAGTCTATCTAAAGGTTCATCAATTTCGTTTATCTTTTCAAAGAACCAGCTCTTGGTTTCATTAATTTTTTCTATTTTTTTTAGTCTCTATTTCATTTATTTCTGCTCTGATTTTTATTATTTCCTTCTTTCTGCTGATTTGGGGCCTTCTTTGTTCTTCTTTTTCCAGTTCTTTTAGGTGCACTGTTAGATTGTTTATTTGGGATTTTTCTTGTTTGTTGAGGTAGGCTTGAATTGCTATAAACTTCCCTCTTTGACCCATTTTTGCTATATCCCACAGATTTTAGCATGTCATATTTTCATTTTTATTTTGTCTCCAGGTATTTTGTTATTTCTCCTTTGATTTCTCCACTGGCCCAATCGTTGTTCAGTAGCATTTTGTTTAATCTCCACATTTTTGTGGATTTTCTGGTTTTCTGCCTGTAGTTGATTTCTAGTTTCATACCTTTGTGTTCAGAAAAGATGCTTGGTATTATTTCAATATTCTTAAGTTTTTGAGACTTGTTTTGTGGCCTACTATGTGATCAATCCTGGAGAATGTTCCATGTGTATTTGAAAAGAATGTGTATTCTGTGGTTTTTGGATGCGATGTTCTATATATATCTACTAAGTCCATCTGATCTAATGTGTCATTTAAGGCGAATGTTTCCTTATTGATCTTCTGTTTGGATTATCTATCCATTGGTGTAAGTGGAGAGTGAAAGTTCCCTACTGTTATTGTGTTACTGTCTATTTCTCTTTTTATGTCTATTAATAATTGCTTTATGTATTTATGTGCTCCTATGTTGGCTGCATAGATATTTACAAGTGTTATATCTTCTTGTTGGATTGTTCCCTCTATCATTATGTAGTGCCCTTCTTTCTCTCTTGCTGCAGTTTTTGTTTTAAAGTATATTTTGTCTGAAATAAATATTGTTACCCCTGCTTTCTTTTCTTTGCCATTTGCATGGAGTATCGTTTTCCATCCTTTCACTTTCAGTTTGTGAGTGTCTTTAGGTCTGAAGTGGGTCTCTTGTATGCAGCATGTATATGGGTCTTGTTTTTTTATCCAGTCAGCACCCTATGTCTTTTCCTTGAAGCATTTAGTCCACTGACATTTAAAGTAGCTATTAACAAATACTTATTTATTGCCATTTGGCTACTTTTTTTTCTGGATGTTTTAGTTGTTTTTATCTGTTCCCTTCTTCTTCTCTTGCTCTCTTCCCGTGTTGTTTGATGGCTTTCTTTAGTAATATGTTTGATTTCTTTCTCTTATTTATTTGTTTACTTATTATAGGTTTCTGGCTTGTGATTACCATGAGGTTCCTATATATTATTCTACATACATAGCAATCTATATTGAGTTGATATTCTCTTTGCCTGACCTCTTTCTAAAAGCTCTACTGTTTTACTCCCCTCCTCCCAAATTTTATGTTTTTGAAATCATATTGAATCTCTTGTTTTGTGTGTGTCTATCCATTACCCTCTTATCATTGAAATAGGTAATTTTAGTACTTTTGTCTTTTAACCTTCATATTATCTTCACAGGTGGTTGATTTGCTACCTTTACTGTATTTTTGCCTTTTTATTCCCTAGTATTTTGTTCTTTTTTTTTTTTTTTGATAATTTTCTTATCGCTATTTGTGGTCTTTTCTTTCCCACTTAAATAAGTCCCTTCAGCATTTCTTGTAGAACTGGTTTCTTGGTGATATATTCCTTTAATTTTTGGATAGAGTATTCTTGGCTGTAAGTTTTTTCCTTTCAGCACTTTAAATATGTCATGTTACTCTCTTCTAGCATGTAGGGCTTTGGCTGAGAAGTCTGCCAATAGCCTTATGGGCATTCCTTTGTACGTCACTTTTTGCCTTTCTCCTGTCTCTTTTAGGATTCTCTTTTATCTTTAATTTTGGACATTTTAAGTATAATATGTCTTGGTGTGGGCCTCTCGGTGTTCATCTTGTTTGGTGCTCTCTGTGATTCCTGTACTTTCATATCTGTGTCCTTCCTTAAGTTAGGAAAGTTCTCAGCTCTTATTTCTTCAAATAGAGTCTCTGCCCCTTTGTCTCTCTTTTCTCCTTCTGGGACACCTATAATACAAATGTTAGTGGGCTTGATATTGTCCCAGATTTCCCTTAGACTGTTCTCATTCTGTCTAATTCTTTTTTCCTTTATCTGATCAGCTTGGGTGATGTCCTCTAGTCCTTCTTCCAGCTCGCTGATCCATTCTTCTATATCACCTACTCTGCTATTGAGTCCTTCTAGTGAATTGTTCATTTCCAGTATTGTATTCTTCATTTCTGATTGGTTCTTTTTTATATTTTCCAATGCTTTGTTGACATTCTCACTGTGTTCATCCAGTCTTCTCCCAATATTGGTGAGCATCCTTATGAATTTTTGTTTGAATTCTTTGTCAGGTAGATTGCTTATTTCTATTTCATTTAGTTCTTTTTATGGGGTTTTGTCCTGTTCCCTTGCTTGGAATGTGTTCCTTTGCCTCCTCATTATGCTTCTTTCTCTGTGCTTATATCTATGTATCAGGTGATTCAGCTGTGTCTCCTGATCTTGGAGAACTGGCCTTATGTGAGAGATGACTTTTGAGGCCCAGCAGTGTACTTCCCTCTCCTCACCAGCCCAAATGATCCAGGAGTGACCCCTGTGTGGGCTACTTGTGTCCTTTTGCTGTGGCAGGGTTGCTCTTACTGCAGGTACCCAGGGAGTCTGTCTTTCCCTCCCTGGATGGCTGTTTCTAAATTGGGTTTGGGGAACCCCAGCACCATTGGCTACAAGGTCTAATAGCACACTCTGGTAGCAATTTTCCTGTTAATTAAGTAGGTACCCAGTGTAGCTGGTTTCTAGGCTCAGGGGCTTACTGTTGCTACAGGCCTCGGGCCTGAAAGGCAGTTGTCAGCTCTCTTAGGATTGCAGCTGAGTGGGGCTGGTCTTAGGTACAGGAGCACCCAATAGTTTCAGGCTTTGGAAGGTGGGGCTGATCCTCTTTGTGGCTTTTTGTGAAGCACAGGTCTTCTGCCACTGGTAAGCCCCACCCCCCACAGGTCCACACACACCATCAACACAGCCCTGGTCCATACACACTTCCAGACCCTCTGGAGCATACCCTATCACCCCATTGCAGTGGCCCTCACCTCTCTACCAATGCCCCCCACACTTCACCTGGTCCTCACACAGACCCTCACCTACAGAGGTGGACACAGTCACCTGCCTGTAGAGGATCAAGGCACCCAGTCTATGCAGGCTGACAAGAAGCCTGAGGGCTTGCTATGGGTGTGGCCAGTCCCTAAGGCAGGCTGCCTGCTGTGTCTTAACTGGATTAAATCTGCACTCTAGTGAGTGTGGCAGACCCCTGGGCTAATAGGCCAGGGGAAGAACTTCAATGGCATCTGCCAGGGTCTGTGTCAGCATGCTTGTGCTAGGTCACAACAATGGCTGCCACCAAAGTCTATCTCTGGACAGGTCTCATCTCTCACCAAGATGCACCTAGAGCCTCCCAGGTGAGTTTCTTTTCACCAAAAGACTGTGCAGCTTTCTTTTTGGTGATTTTAGGTTGCTCTCTGAGACGGGTCAATTTGTGCATGGGTCCTTTAAGAGGTGAGTTTTTCAGTTTTCATTCAATAGCCTTTCTGGGGGTATTCCCCTTTGCAGTTAATAGCTGGTGAAGCCAGATAGTAGGACACTCATCTCAGTTGTGTTGTGTCTTAAGGATGCTTATAGCGGTAATGTGCCCCCACTAAGGTCCCCACTTCTCCAGGGACGGCTGTGTACCTTAGGGTGGCTCCTTCCTGGCTGGCTGTGAAGATCTGCCACCTGTGAAGCTGGCTTTCTTTCTCTCCAGAAGGAATTTCTGCCTCTTTCCCCTCAGTCAAGACTGTCTCTTGTTGTGGGGGTTCTTTTTATGCAGTTTTCAGTTTTCTCTCCACGGTAGTTTTTCCAAGAATAGTTGTAACCTGGTTGTGTTTATGGGAGGAGGTGAGTTCAGAGTCTGCCTATGCCGCCACCTTGACAAGATCTCCCCAGGGACTTATATGGATAAAATTACCCTAGGAATTTCACATGCTCCCCGTCAGAGAGGCCACTAGGTTGTGCTGGTGAGTGAGTATAATCTACAGTTGGGTGATCTGTCTTGGCTTTTATTTCAACTTTAGCTGGATCCAATTCACCACTGGCTTCAAATATTTCAATGGTGAGATCAGGTCTTTCCTGAGCACAGGAAGATGCTGAAGATCTCTACCTTATAGCCCAACTGCCAACATTATATATTGCTGGAACTTTTCTTTGCTTTCTAACTTTCTATCCTTCTTTCCTGGCCCCAGTTTTCCATGGGCCTATGCTTGGGGATGGTTGCATCCACCTCAGGGCCATCTCTCTGAGCTCTCCTGCTCTGCCCTTAGCCTCCAGAGGCCTGCTTCTTTGCACTTGATGAGGGTTCTTTGCACCTTGGGGATATACCTCTTAGCTTTCTTTCCCTGCACCTAGCTTTCACACTCTCTTGCTGTGCTTCATTGAAGGTCTCATGGGAAAGAACTTACGCCTATGTGTGGACTTGCTTTGTGACTGGGGTTTTCAGAAATCTAATTGCTCATTGCCATCTACATATAGTCATTAAAAGTTCATTGAAAATTTAGCTATTTCTCTTTACCTCTATCTATTGAAAGCTTCTCCCACCAAGGCCCTGGGGATTATAGCAGGCATAAGCATCTTCTTTCCTAAAAAGAGCTAATTTGTTTCCAGAATTAAACTTATTTGGATTTCTTTACATCCTCAGCTCTCTGAAAAGTTTCTGAAAGACTATGATTTTATAGTAGCGTATATGACGTGTTTTTGTTGTCACGGAGGGGAATGATGATCTCTTTCAATGTTCTACATTAGAAACTGATTTTGAATGGGAAGAACTTCCCTGCTATATATAGCATAACTTCACTTCACGATGCTAAGGTCCGCAATGTGATTCTTCTATTAGGGCTTGCTAGAGATTCCATACATTATATCATTTGACAACATATCCCTGGTGCAAGGCCATGAATGTCTATTTTTGTTCATCCCAAGTGAATGTGAAATGTTTTTGATCCTCTTTCTTGATTGAGATTGAAAAAAAAAAAACCCACTCCTATCAGATGAACAGTAGTATACAATATGCCAGAAACTATACTGATCTGTTCTAATAAAGATATATCTGGCATAGCAACTGTAATTGGGGCTACCACTTACTCAAGTTTTAAGAAGCATACCATTATCCACCATGGTCCATCTGGTTTTTGCAGGAATAACATCTGTGTGCTTTGGTTTTTGAAAGTGGCAATGATCTCTGACATTCTAGCTAAGATACTTCTGATTTACTATCTTGCATGGCACAATGCAGTTTAAGGGGCTTTCACATGGCCTTTCCCACTATAATGGATATCATTCCAAAGGTAAAGGAATCAATAGGAGAGTCCCATCAGCTACTAAATATATCTATCCTTTTAAGCATATTGGTATTAGATAAATAACCACAAGTTGATCCATGGACCCATTGAACTCACTGTCAGATGGACTTAGGTCATGGCTCTATTTTGCATCTGGCTTCAGTATACTTCACTCTAACTAGAGAGTTATCATAGCACTGATGTGTCCCAGAGGTAACCTCTGAGACAAGGTGAATTAATTATCTATTGTGTACAACAAATTATTGCAAAATATTATGTAAGCATTTATTATCTTACATAATTTCTGAGAGTCAGGAATCCAGGTGTGGCTTAACTATGTGATTCTGTATTAGGGCCTCTAATGAGGTGGTAGCTGGAGTCATCTAAAGGCATGACCAGGGCCAGGAGATCTGTTTCCATGATGGCTGATTCACATGGCTGTTAGCAGAAGGCCTCGGCTCCTTGCCACATGTACCTCTCTATAGAACTACTTGAGTTTTCACACAACATGGCAGCTAGCTTTCTCCAGAGCAAGTGATCAAAGAGAGACAGCAAGGAGTAACCCATGATGCCTTTTACCCCTACACAGAACGTCATTTCTACCATATCCTATTGGTTAGAAATAAGTCACTAAGTCTAGGTGAATTAAGGGAGGGAATTTGGCTCCACCTTTTAGAAGAAGGAGTGTTTAAGGATTGTGGTCATATCCTAAAGCCACTCCAAAAGGATTCGTGCACAAATAGTTTAGTCGGAAAACAATCCTAGGAAATATCAGAAGGAGACAGAGACAGAGAAGAAAACGATCCAATAAAGGGTATATTAACAAGAAAGTTACCATTGAAGATAAGTGAAGTGTAACACCACTGGGAAGCTTGGAAAAACACATCTCAGAGTTTTCTTACCCAAGGTGTGATAGAGCAGATTATTTGTGCAAGAACTCCACCAGTCACTAGTTAACATACAACACTTATGCTCACAATTTGTTTTCCATATCTAGTTACTGGCCTCAATCAACTTTAAGGAACCAGGATGCCAAGAATTGATGACCACAGCTCTTAAGAATCAAATCCTAACCCAGAAGAAAGAAGGGCCTAGAGTTTCTTCCACAGTGGCAGATTGGAGAGATAATGGCAACCAATAAGAGTCCTGAGGGAAAAAGGAATAATAAGGGGTAAACTTGGAGGTCACAGGGCCTGAGGGAGAAGACGTGCGGTCTGGGGGTTTCCCTATCCCTCTGTCACCTTTACCAATGAATCAGAGAAGGCCTGATCCAACACCTATAGATTGATTATGAGGACTCACTGCATGTTTCCCATATTATTAGCCATGTTATCTATTCATTTCACTAATTTGTAGGGTACTTAACATACAGCTGTCTTCACTTGGCCTACAGAAGAAGCAATGCCTGAAACTCTGCTGAGCCTCGTCTCTGCTTCCCATGGGTATTCCCATTTTCTATAACCAATGGTACATCCTTGCTTCCATAGAGGTGGTGATAGTAAGGAAAGGAAAAGTTCTCAGCCGTTGAACTTGGGCAAGACCAGATAATGATGAAACCCGTCTCTGTTATTTGCTATCTTTCTGCTAACCAATATATCTGGTTAATGAAATTCTCTATTTCCCACACCAGGCTAGATATCTGAAAATGTATTATATTGAGGAAATAAGTGTGTCAAGCTTCTAATAATCCTATTCATTTCCATCACTACAGGTAGAGTAGCTTTCAAACGAAATGTGAAGTGAAGATCCAGACCTTCTGTGATCATTTGAGATTTTATTACACTTTCCATGAGATTGACGTTGCTAACCCCAGTGCCTTGCTCAATTCAAATGAAAGTAATTATATTTTGTCTCAGTCACCTTTTTGAATTTATAATCTCAAAGGAAAATGATTTCTTTTTTCCACACATTGGGCTTTGATTTTGTGCATTTTTAGAGAGTTCCTAAGTTTGTCAATCACTTTAAATTTCACAAAGAAGTCTTGACTTTTAACCAAGAAAAAAAAAAGATGGGAACTATTTATTTAAAGAAGCCATAATTAGCAGTGTTACCAAATTAAACCAACATATTCAGCATTGGATTTTTGTGTGAATAAATGGATATTATCAGCCTCCATGTTACCATAGAAATAATCAGCAAAATACAATAAAAGATAACACGTTTCTCTAATATGGGGAAGTGGGAATATTAGCCAAAGATCTGGCAGGTTCAGGGCAGATTTTCCTCTAATCAAAACAGAATTAAATCTTGGAAACAAAGTAATGGGGCCAGACAGAAAACAGGTAATTTTTAGCTGACCAGTTTATGATTTACCTCGGAGTTATTAGGTTTTGTCCAACTAGAAGTTTCCTACTGAGAGGAAACTTCTTTCTGAGGGAGCTAAGTTCATATCAGTCCCAACTATCCCCTAGTTATTCTTCACACTATTATTTCACTTTGTAATATTATTCATCACAGTTAAGAATGATAATTCTTTGTCCTAGTTTATGACATATGACGTAGAAAGAAGAGGTAGGGAAAGTATGCAGATTGAATATTAGCCACAAAGATTTTGCTTTCACATATCATTAAATTCATCTTTTATTTACACTACATTGATGGGTCATTTCTTTTCTCTGTGTTTCCTGAAAACCTTCCTGAGAGCAGAATTGTTTAGAAATATAATTTGGTGATGTGTTTCTAAAATTGGCTCTGGAGATTTTGTTGAAAATATTGTAAATATTCCTTGCATGGGTCAACTTATTTTTCAAAAAGTTTGTAGTGAGAGTGAGAGCATAGAAAGGGGAGGTACTGAAAATATATGATAAGCAACAAGGCCTGGGCTCTGACCAATCAGAATGGATGTTACAACTAATAAGAACACGGGCCACAAACAGTGCATCTATATCTGCGCCTACTACACAACTATGTAATGTGAGGGCAGCGGTCACCAGGATAAATTGTTAGGATGTAGGAATAATGATGAAGGCATGTGTGTATCTTTTTAACATCTCAGCAAAGCTGATATAATGTAGGATTAAAAGCACAGTAACAGATATTACAATCCTCATTCTCTTACCAAAAGGAAAAATAAACACTGAAAGAATCTTAAAATAATAAGATGCCTGACTGATTTGAATGTAGAAAAATGTTTTATAATTACTAAAGTGGAATAATGGTCATCATTTCTAGTGGCCTTTAAATTTATGTTAAAAGATTTTATTTTGTATGCAATGCATACACCAACGAACTCATGTCCCACATCGGTAATCATTTCTCTATCAGATAACAGGATTTACACAGAGATGAGTTTCATGTGAAAACTGCTTTTGGTTTATTGCTAGCAATAGATAATTTGGTGAAGTCTCTAACTATGCAAAGGGGCCACCCATGATTAAAAGGGCTCATCGATGCCCCCTGAACAGTGCGTGGAATGCCTAGAATTCCAAGAAATTATCCAAATTTCAAAATGAAAAAATAATAGGATGACCATGGAAAAAAAAGATTATTTTGAAGTTATTTCAGAAGAGTAAACACCCTAAGCTTTCTTTTGTATACTCAAAAAAGAATCTAGAGAATTTGTTAAGATTTACATTGGATAAAAACAGGTCATGAGATTGTAAAGAAAAAAGGAACAAGAAATGAAAATGATCACTCAATGAACCCTCAGCAGTTTAAATTCTTGTTTCACAAAGTAACCACAAATTCTCATTTGACCTTCCATCACTCCCAGTCACTCTCTAGACACCTACAAGAAGAGAAAGTGCTTTGTCTAAAAGAGAATTTCTCTTTGTGAGATCCTGAACAACCCATGCCATATTCAATAGTCCTGTAGAAGATGGAGAATGTGTGTATTCTGAGATAATGGTGTATTTCATTTCCTTCCCTTTTTGTTAACTTTAACAGCCCTCTTTGGTATATCAAACTATTTACACACAGGAAACTAATATTTACAACTTTCTTGCCACTTAGGTGTGTGTCTACCCAGTTAAGATGACAATTTTCTTGAGTTCAATCATTGAACCTTTGTAAAACATACATTTATAGAATCATATTTTCATAAATCACTGTTTTTCAAGACTTCTTTCACCACAACTCAGTAAAAAGTACATTTTTCACTGGCCCAGTAAATGTATTCATATGCTTACATATACATGTAATTGAAACAAAGACCCTCACTATACAGTGAAAACCAATATTCTCTATTTTGTTGCAGTTGGGTCACTCTTAAGCTGCTACATTGTATGTGTTCATTTTAATCTCTTGTCCAGACCTACTAAATTGATATCACAACCCATCTATGGCTTGCTTTCTTCAATTTGGGAAACACTGTTGTGAAAATCTCAAAATGTTATCTAGACCCTTGTTTCAAATGGGAACAAATCAAGAAAAGGGACTCTCTCTTAGAAATGATAAATTCTGTGGGGAAAAAAATCACTCTTTTCTGAGATAACCTACCAAGCCAACTGAGCAGGAATCTGTTTCAGGCCCAAGGGCATGTTTAGCTAAATGCTTTTAAACAATCTCTGAAGCTTGATGGCGAAAGTCCAGAACCTCACAATGTGTAGAAACTCTATAGTACTGCACATGAATTCACCATGCAGTTCCCCCTTTATTGCTTCCAGAGGTGAAGTTATGCGTTAAATGTAGAAGGACTGAAAGAGGCAATTGCCTCTTTGTCTGGAATAAGACCTTGAGGAAGAACAGGGGCACCTTAAGGGCTGTGAGATGCCAGTGTGAACCTGATGCTGTGACGTTATTTCAACACCGTGATATCAATATCAACGTCAAATAGAATGGGTATTATATAGAGGGCTGACAGAGGCAAGAGCCACACAAAATGATCTCATGGTTCTATAAGCCTACCCCAAGACATACTTAGTACTATTTTTATGATATAACAAAAAAAGTGTTCAGAGCATTTTCCTAGTGTCTAAAATTGCTTAGCATTTATTTCATTTTAATTTGTCTTTGCTTTTTCTAATGTTCCACTGTACTCTTAAACCACAAGTTCCCAGGCATGGTCCTGTGTTTTAATCATACATAAAGAATATATATATTCTTTTAAGTTACAAATTAAAGTTTTATGGCCCTTGAAGCCCTTCGAAAGAAAAAATATGCACAGCAAACAATGTTTTTCTTCTCTTCCTAAAGAAAATGCAACAAAACAGCATGACTAGAAAATTTTTCCTCATTTAAAATATTTTTTTCTGGGAAAGGTATTATTCGGGTCAGTGTAAGGACTTAGTGGCATGGTTATTTGATATGGTCCATTATCTGGCATTATGCATTATTTTACCATGGAATATATTCTAGTAAAAGGAAGTAGAGGGATCATTTTTTAGAACCACATTATCTTATTCAGGCTTTTGAAGTGTTCATGCACATTGAATTTCACATTGAAGTGGAACCTCCCCAAAGGTTTAATGCACCCATATGAAATAAAGAAGAGAGTCTCTTCTTCCTGGTAGGCTTAATGTGGAGAGAAGAAAGACCAAGAGACAAGAAATTCAATAATACAAGTTACACTGAATTTAATACAAACATGTACAGTCATCCCAAATAAAAACATTTTGATACACCTTAAAATTCTAAGCAACTAAAAATAGCTATGCAAACACCAGGACCATCTTGTTGCATAAAGTTTGTGATCTCTTTGGCATAAAATAGGAAAGTATAAAAAGGAAGGCATATATGTAGATATGGTATGAATATACTCTCATCTCTGAATGAGATGGAGAAAGTAATTGATCGTTTTGCTGGCGGTTTTTTAAAGTCTTTTAGTAGATTATCTCAGTCAGATATATGGTTTATTTGTAATTAAAATTTTTATATTCAGCAGGATATATGTCAGTCAAATCAACCCCAAACACATTTTAAATAATCACTTATTCAACAGGTGACTTGATATTTATCTTATATCCTCTCACATCCAAAGTTTTACTATATATTTGAATGAAAGCTACTTGTTATTATAATAAATTGGAATTTTTTGACGTGTAAGTACTTATTTAAGAAACAAAAACTTGAGTAAAATTAATCTGGAGAGAAAAATATGTATTTGATGTGAATTTATACTTTAAATATATATTTTAATGTGTGTCTGTGTGTGTGTGTTTGTGTGTATGCTTACAGTGGCACTATTTTCTCTTTAGAGTAAAATAAGCAATTTTTAGTTAAAGATGTCATTAGCAATTATAATATTGCTGAAGCCAAATTTTCTCAACAGTAATATTGAGAGTTTTAGAGTTAGCTGAACATTGAAAACAACTTAATTACTTTAGTCTTAAAAGAGACCCTACATCATTTCTCACAAAGACATTTCAAGTCATGTGTGACTTGATTTCAAATACTACAGGTCCATATTATTAATCTTTGAATGCCAGACCAGAAATTAAAATTAAAAACCTCCCAACTGCAAACCTTTATCTTTAATCATTAGCAAATATTTATAACACAAGCTCGATAGAATATCTGAGTTTGCTACTTGTTAAAACAATTTTTTTAATTCTAGAAATTTTTCTTATTTTCTTAGACTATATAAAACATACTATTAATCAGTATCATTAAAAGACATCCATTGTGTGGACAGGAAGTATTAATACACAAGTGTCATTTGCCACAAATGACTCATGGTTGAGGAGGAGCTCTGTTTAGACACTTCCACATGGCCTCTGAGAAGGCCTATAGGAAGTATAGGCAAGCCCAGGTCAGTAAGGATTAGAATAGAATCTAAAGTTCTGTTTTCCTGGTTCTGTCTTTCTTCGGGGCAGTGAGAGTGGTGTTTTAGTACATTGGAGTGGCAACTTCTGGGAAGATGGAGGAAACGACCAAAATAGATCTCATGGCCTGCTTTGGCTTAGAGCTATTTGGGCCACAAGGTTAGGAAAAAGGACTCCTTCACACAGCCCAGCCCAGAATTCTTGGCTTTTGAGACAAAATCCCAGTTAATATAAAATATTACGTTGCCTACTTTGTCTCCTTTGTGCATGGATTCCTTCTGGGAGCTGAAGGGGAACTAGGGGTGTTTGGACTAAATACTGTGTTTGGCATTCAGCCCAAATATTATGCATCTGGCCTTGTTTCAGTAAGCCAGCAAGTACATGCCTAGGAATGGACATTTGGAGAAAAATTTACAATGTGAACAAATTTCTGTATCAGAAACGGCTTCTTCCTTTTAAACCACAAAATGAAAGTTCACTTTTCTAATATTTATAGGATTGGGAATACAGAAAATTCTGGGATTTTAAAGGATAAGCCATTTAAAAACCTGCTTATGAGATTCAAGGGAACAGGCATCTGGCCATGGCCAGAACAATATTTGTTTAGGAGAATATAGGGACTCATTCTTAACCTTCAGAGCAGAGGGGAAGTTGCTGTTCTTGTGGCCTGAATCCCACAAGGAGTCAGCAGAGCTCTTGCTAAATCCTCAGTGGGTATCATAGGCTGGAACTTGTTTCTAGTGTCAAGGAAGCCTCAATCCAAACCAGGAATATGGGTGTTGAGGATTTTGCTAGCCTGACTTAACTTTGTTTTGGTTATTGGTATATTGATTGGTTAGTTGATTGATCTATTTATTGATATAAAAAATCAGCACTGAGAACTTTCATATTTCTACATGGGAAGTCAGGTTATATTCCAAATAGAAAAAAAGATGTAGTAGACAAAGAATATTGAGTTATAATAAAAATGTTTTTTCATTTACTCAGCAGATATTTATTGAGCACCTATTATGTGCTAAAGGAGTGAAGCCCATTCATAGCCCAAGAGAGTTGAGATGAGTTCAGGAAATGAGCAGGTATGAGTTCAGGAGAAAGAAGGAGTAGGGTTACAGCTGGAGACCTGGGAAGAGGGTATATGCTTCTGATTTGGCCCTGAGGAGCCAGTCTTCTGAGGGAAGCATCTGGGAGCACAGCTTTTGGCAGCAGAGACTTAACAAGCTCCTTCAGATTTCCAAAATATCATAGGGAAGGGCAGACAATAGCACAATTAATCTCTTGTTGCAAGATTTATTTCAAATGTCTCGACATCTGGAAGATTGAGTGACAGCCTGGAAAAGCTGAAACCAAGAGACTCTCCCTGTAAATTTTCTCTATATTTCTCCTGTCTACTTTCTTTCCTCAAATAATGCTAATGCTCTTTAGATATCAACTTTAGTCTGGACCTAGATTTTCATATGTACTGACTTGAAGAAATTTCTTTGCTTGGGAGTGATAATTGTATAAGAGAATCAGCATTTAGAGTATAAGTTTCTACTTTTAGATTTTGGGGTCTTGTTGCATTTTGGGGATATTTATAGTTAAGTCACATAGATATCTTTCCAACGTTATAGTCCTATGTTGTGTTGACATTCTGGAACCTCAAAAAATTAGAATATATGAGAAACTGGTCATATTAATTAACTTTTCTTACACAACAAACAAACTGTAATGACTTCTATTTGCTCATGACTCTGGTTTGGCATTTTAGGCAGGGCTATCTGGGACAGCTTGTTTTCAAGTCTTGGCAGCTTGGCTCTCTCACGTGTTCATGGTCAGTTGGCAGGTGGGCCAGGGTCTGGCTTGCCTGGATGGCCTTGCTCACATGTGTAGTAGCTGGCATGGGCTTTCAGCAGAGGTGCTTCAATTCTTTCGCTCATGGCCTCTTCATATGGCTGATTCAGGCTTCCCCACAGTGGCTGGGTTTCAGGATGTCATGGCCCAATGCACAAATGCTTATCAAGCCTCTGCCTGCACCACATATACTGATGTTTAATGGGACAAAGTAAGCCATGGGGACAACCCCAGAGTCAATATGGAAAGGAATACACGAGAGCATGGATGGTTAGAGGCATAACTCATTGGGGTCATTAATATAACAATATGCCACAGTTGTGGTGGAATAATCCCTCTTTAGTGATAATGAAGGATCCAGCTTAGTTCCATGCAAAATGACATGAGCTAAACACACACACACACATACTTATTCACTTGAGGGGGACTCTTTTAGATAGAGCCAAATAGCATAAGAAGAAATGCTAAAGGTAAATCTTTGAATTATCATTCCATTGTGAGAAAAAGAGTGATCCATATGTAAGCAAGCAATTTCTGCTTAGTAGAAATAAGTCAGAAACTTGATTTGCCCTTCTCTGTGGAAACAGGCATTTTCTTGATACTTAAAGGAGTTTGATTGCATTATTTGGATATAGTCCCCATATCACAATGTGTAACACTGTTTGTTGAATGTGATTGGACAGCAAGGAGAATTATTCAAGACAGGAAATGAAAGAGATGGCAGATTCTTGACTTGATGCGGCCTTAGAGTTAGCTTAATGTTTTATCTTGACTGATTGCAGAAACTTCTGGAGGAATTATAAAAGATTTGAGAGTGTGGTGGTTTTTAAATATGTCCACAAATTCTTTGATAGCCCTTCCTTCAAGTGGCAGAGTTTCATTTCCCTCCTCTTGAGTGTGGACTGGAATTAGTGACAAATAGAGTGTGGCAGAAATGATGGGTAGCGACGCACAAAATCAGGATATAAAAGACATGTTGGCTTTCTCTTTGGTCTCTCCTCTTGGATCACACATTCTGGAGGAAGCAGCTGCCATGTTATAAGGACACTCAAGGGGCTCTACTGAAGGGTTCGTGTGGTGCGAGACTGGGGCATCCAGCCAACAGCTATGTGAGTGAGCCATCATGGAAGTGGATTCTCCAACCCCAGCCAAGCTTTCAAATGACTGTAGTGCCACCTGATATCTTGAGTGCAACCTTGTGAGAAACTCTGAACCAGAACCACCCTGCTTAGCCATTCCCAGATTTCTGTCTCTCAGAAACCGTGTGAGATAATAAATGTTTGTTGATTTAAGCTACTAAGTTTTGGGGTAATTTGTTTCACAGCAATAGAGTACAGAAGAGCTGAACAACCTCTATCGTTAATCCCTGATGCACAAAATAGAATACTGAAAGCACTCAAGAAAATCACCCCAGTGATGCAGGTTGGACTTACGGATGTTTGCTGACATCTTCCCCAAGGAGAAACAGCCCCACCTCAGCTGATCATAGACTCGACCTTTAACTCTATGGAGTTAGTTTCACAGAAGAACGAATGCAAAGATAACAATTTTGGCTTATGGTTAAAGAAGCTAAAACTCTTCCTCAACCCCTCTCCTCCTTACTCTGTCTTCAGGATGAATCTGAATCTACTGAAAAATACTCTATCACCAAGAAACAGCATGTACTACACTGAATTTCTGGGAAAGGAACCACTGGTTAATAAATCCGGCACAAAGAGGTGTGGCCCCATTTAGACAATTCCCATGAAGCCTAGGTGGTGAGAAGCCTGGGGCTACTGCCACAGAGTAGGGCCACGTACTCTTCACTCTTTCTTTCTACTTTTTGAGAAAAAAAATTCTATCCACAATTCTGAGAGAAGCCCAGAAGTTGTTTTCCCTTTAAAAAAATAATGCCAGCTGTCTCTCCTTCTCTCCTGCCTCTCTTCTTCTCTTCTCCTTCCTGGAAACTAGACCTGCACTCTTGTCTCACTAGGAGAATATCTGGAGTGAACTGCTTAGCAAAATTCCATTCTAGGCAACAGAGGCAAACATCAATCTCTAATTAATCTCTCTCTCTCTCCCTCATTGTGCTACTTTCTGACTGCTTTTTCTCAAACACAAGCACAGGTGTTGCCATCAGAAGTAAGATCCCAGGTTCCAAGGAGGGTCTGGAGGGGAAGTAGCCTACCACATATAGGGAAAAAGAGTTTTCCACAAAGCCCAGCCTACCTACTACAGCTTTACACTGGGTTCTAGAAGAAAAACCCAGCTAAGAATGAAATATCACTTTGCCTTCTTTGTGATTCTTTGTGTGTATATATGTCTTTGGGGCTTTCAGGAAAGGAGGCAGAAGCTAGGTTCAGATGTTTGTTGGTTCTAAGTGACAACTGTTATTTGTTGTTTTTTTAAATATATAATTACTAAGTGAAATTTGGGAATTGTTTACTTGCATTAATTGGGGGATCAAGTTAAGAAATGGATACAATGTCATCATCCTAGACCATCATATTGTCAAATTGTCAGTCAGGCTAATGCTCTGTAAAATGTGAGGAAATGAAGGATTATTCCAAGCAGGAATTGGGCACTGTAATAGCAAAATTCTGTACTGTCAAGTTCAAAGTGAGGCACATTGGAAATAGCAATTTAACATCCTTTGTCCTGATTTTGTAGTTTCTGTACCCAACTCCCATTATTTCAGGAGGCAGTTTGCCTGAGTATGAACTGTGGAATTGGATCACAGCTGATAAACTGTGGAAAAATTTAACCACTTGTAGAAAAAACGAATAAAAAAAGACCCAAGAGTTATCACTGTCATGATAGCTTAACGAAATCTTCTGTTTGGTCTGAAAAGAACTTTAAAAAGCAAAACTCTAGTCAGTCTAAAGAAGTGAATATCACATATTAAAAGTATCATTGAGTGTCTGGTATATGCCAAATTCACTATGTGATTATCTCATTTAATTTTCATTAAAAATGCCTGTGAGGGCAGCTCTATTATTTTATAGATAAGGAAACTAAGGCTTAAGAATTTAAATGTGTTGATGATCACACAAAGAGTCAGGAGGCAAATCTAGGTAGGCTGACCCCAGAATGTTCATTCCTAACCAGCCACTATAGTATCTCTAACAGAAAAGAACCACTAAAGTACCATTAAATACCACCAGCAAATTCTGCTAGAGAATTATGAGATTTCACTCATAGAAATACTTAAGACCTGATGATTTCAAAGGAGAGAAATAAAGAATATTGGTAATATTATAGTCTGTCTGTCTGTCTCTCTTCTCTCATTCTTTCTCTTATTCTATCCTTTTTCTCTGACTCAAACCTGGGTATCCAGGAGATATTCTTTATGTAGCTCAAAATTGCCACTTTCTTCCACATTCAAAACACAGTCTCAGGTCATTGTGGTCATTTCCTTGACCAACAGTTCCCAGCATCCCAGAGAAAATCTATATGCTGCACCCATCATTGTTGCCCAGCGAAGCTGTTGTAAAATGTTCTTCTCTTACCTGCATCACTGAACAGGCAGCTTTCTTATCCACTTCAACTGTTCTGGTACTGAATCCACAAAAACAGCATTGCTCTGAGCCCTCAGCTTTGTACAAGAATATCAGCGACATCTGCTGTTTGACTCTCTGCATTATCTCCTCCTTACTTTAGAACTCTGGCATTGAGCCTGAGGGAGCTAGCTAGACAATCTGAGTATCACTTCACCATGACGAAATGAAAGTGTGCTCTCCTCATGTCATGTATGAAATGTCAGGAAGATATTTCTTCCTCAAGCCTTATGATAATTAGGGAAAGGAGAGCAGAGATGGTTGTCAGCCCCGGGAACAGATACTTGTTTTCTCTCCACCAGGCTCCTTGGTTACTCATGAAAACAGCCCCTGGTAGGTCCACTAACCAACCCTCAGAACATGCCCAGATAAATCTGAATCTGCAAGAGACAGAGTTAGGGTATCATTCTAGCATTCTGAATACATTGTCATAAACCCATCATTAGTCAGTCACAGGACAGTCACTATATTATAACCTATTCAAGTGCCCATTTTTAAAATGTGTGCTTTAGCTTGGTATCAAGTAGTTTGTGATAATACTAAGTATTTTTTATGATTAAACTAAAAGCTCAACAATTCTGCATAAATTACAATTTTTATATTTAGGAAACCTTCCAATTTCATTTCACAAAGAAAATATTATAGAAAATTATAATATCATCAGTGTATTTGTGTGTCGATTAAGGTATAAATATCATGCCAGTTAAGCACATTTCTAATCACAGAGACAGCACTGATAAGATCTTGGTTCAGAAAGATGCCACTAAAATAAACCTTCTTTGTTATGCAAAAACAAGGTAACAATTAAGTATATATTTGCAGGGCAAGTTTGTGTGGGGAAGTTGTAAAATAACCTTTTTTCAATGAATCTAAGCTGTCTTTTCTGATATCCGTGGTATGCAAAGCTCACCAGTGGGAAGAATGGACAATATGCATAAGAAATGTAATACCTTTTGGGAAAGAACTTGAGAACCCAATTTCTGCTCTCCAAGACTCTACATCAAGACAACTTGGCAGAAGAGACTGAGTTGCCCTCTCTGAGATCCACTGGCAGAAATGGACTCTAAACCTCCCCAAAAGGAATGAACCAAGTGGGAAAAGGCAGTTTGGACTCTTGACACGGAAGCTCAGGGTTCACGGACAACAGTCCAGGGCTGGTTATAGCACAATAAATCTAGGGCTGGAAGCCCTTTGGGACCCAGCCAGCTTGCTTTGAGAAAAAATGGTTGAGGATGTCAGCTATTCTAAATCAAGACCTTTTGGTGCTGTGATCACCATGGGGCCAGCAAGGGCATCTCTTCAGAGTGGAACAAGCATTCCTAGTCTTGTGTGTGACCAATCTTCAACATTGCCACTGGTATGCCAAGCAACAGCAAGAGTAGACTCATGAACTTCCAGTTATGTCTCAGTCTGGCATTTGAAAATAGGATTGAAATTTCACTCTACTAGAACTGAGTAACTCCTAGAGTTCTTGGGTAAATTTAAGGTAAAAGGATACAAGAAACATCTAATGGCCTTCCAGCAATTAAGAACAGTTGGAAGTGTTAGTTATTAATCCAATTTATAATAGAATTATTTGTACATATATCCCCCAAGTTGTGAAGAGTCCTTATATTGGCTTTTCTGCTTACCCATCTTCCTGCTCCAGTTGTCTTACTCTTGTTTCTTAGAATCACCTCCCAAATGAACCACCTATAACCAAGTGTTTGTGTCAAGCTCCACTTTTGGGAGAACACAAATTAAGACAGGCACTTTGAGGAACAGTAGTGGAATAACTGGGTTCCAGGCAGGGGTGAAATCTTGAGCAAGAGCACAAAAGTGGATCAGAGGGTGCTACTAAGAGTGTCTCAGCAGATTGGCTTTAACACAGGCCTGGGAGGAATGCAACAATGAAGAGTGCACTGGAAAGAAAGCCTTCGTGAGAGCTCAGGCTAGAAAAATACAAATTGCAGAGTGATTTGTATGTCGAGCTGAAAAGTTTGGATTCTATTTTTTTAAGACATAATGATTCATAGAACAGTTCTGAGCAGCCAAATGGAAGGTGCAAATATATATTTCAGGAAAATAACTCCAACAGAAGTATGGAGAACATAGGAAACTGGAGAAATAGAGAGACAAGTTGCAAGACCACCAGTGTCCCACATGAGAAGACATGAGGCCTTGAACTAAGGTAGTGGTGTAGAAGTAGGAAGGAGGCTAAATATTTGAGAGATATTCAAGAGCTAGAATCAACTGGAAGGCAATGTAATGTGATGGTTAATAGTGTAAACTCTGGAGTGAGAGTGCCTGGATTTCAATCCTGTCTCCATCATGGCCCAGGTGTTGTTTGAGGAAGGATTTTAAACTTTCTAAGCCCTAATTTCTTCATGGGTAATATGGGGATACTAATAGTAAATGCCTGATAGAGGTATTGAGTATTAATTGAAATAATGTTGAGTTCTTGGCACAATGCCTGGCAGATCATGATCATCACTGACAGTATAGAAAGTCTGATAAAAGCGTCAAAGATAAAGCTATTATTTCTATTTGGTCAAAAAGGATTAAATTTTTTTCAAAGCTTTACATTACCATAATAAAATATAAAATTATTTCTATATATATCTCCTCCTAGAAACACTTGAAGTCAAGTGTTATTATTCCAGTTAAGATTCACGTAGAAGTAATGTCTTGCCTAAGGTCACACAGGCTGCAAGTGGCAGGCCCAAGATTTGAACCATGATCTCTTAATGTCAGTATCACGTCTTGATCCACTAACCTAGAAATGCCCCTAGGCACCAGCATGTACATGTGTGATAGGATATGGAAGATAGGAGTTTCCTTCATATAGAAGCCATTTAGGAAGAGCCTACTCTGTTACTAGAAAATCTCTTAGAGGCTAACTGCATAAGACCTTGTACCTGCTCTGAAGACTGTCATAGCAATGATTGGGATGGAAGGATATTGGACATCTATAGTTTCTTGTGGTATCTTGGTTAATTCTCTTAACAATTCAGTGAGGTAGACATGTTCATCATTATTTTCCAGATAAGGAAATCTAGGCTGAGAGAAATTAATCTACTTACTCATAGTCATAGGAGCAAATGAGAAAGCTGAGATTTGGGCCCTGATCCGCATGATTCTAAATCATAGTTTTTCAGAGTTTGAGATCTTAGAGATGTGGTGTTCCCTCCTAGGAGATCACAAATTCTAAAGATGCATTCAGATGAATACAGACCAAAGTGGTGTGGAGATTGAGAACTTTGAAATTGAAGATACCAAAAACTGATGAAAGTAGATCAGAAAGTAAATGATGAAAATCTAGAGAATAAAGGCAGAAATTGTCATGGAAATCAACTCATATGGGTCAAGTACGGATTATTGAAAACACAGGGACAGGTCTGTGTGAAAGAGAGTGAGGTATGCAATTAAACAAAGGCAGACAGGTTTGGCAGACGGTTTTATAAGTGGATAGTGGGATTTGAAAGAGGAATTATTTTTCTTGATGGCAGGGTAATAACTTCCTAAAGAGTTAGGGATTTCTTGCCACCTTACATTTAATCCATGCCTTTTTTCTGAATAAAATAATTTTATAGATTATATTGTACTGAGTTTCTGCTATTGGGAAACAAAAATCTATATCATCTTATAAATTGGAATCTGAAAGTACTAAGTTGGAGAACAGGATACTTTAAATTCCCATTGTTGGCTTGGAAATTAACTTAATAATTTTCTTATATTTTATATTAAAATAACAGTGTGATGGTATAATGACTGTGACAAGGTTGTTAATTGTCTTCCCCCAAATCCATTCTCTCCATTCACCCTCGGTAACAGAACTCAGTTTTGTTTGGGTGACAAGGTTACTAGTTAAAAGACTACAAGTTGCATATTTTCTTGTGAAAACATAGAGCTCAAGTCAATGAGATGTTAGCGGAAGATTTATGTGAGACTTCAGAGAAACTATAGGTTGCCTCTGAAGACTCTAAGGATGGCAGAGTAGCAAGATAAAGGGAGACTGGATCCCTGATAATCCTAGAGTCATCACAATGCCAGCGGCTGCCTACCTCTAGACTCATCTATGAGCAAGTTAAGATTTTCCTGTGTGTGAAGCTCCTATTACTTTGGGTTTTCCCATTTTATATGGCCAAATCTGATCCTAACCAATATATGACTAATTAGATTGACTCATCACTGAGTTAGGCTGTTGTTAAATATTAGATCATTTTAAATTAAAATTGAAGTAAACAATGACAAGCTGATGATTCAAGTAATTTAAAATTTACAAATGGAGTTTATAGCTGAGTTTGGTCCATGAGTATCAAATGTAATAATTATTTGAAAGTTGTTCTAAGAGAAATGAGTCAAAGTTAGGTGATAATAGATAAAAATTGCCTTGAATTTCTTCCCCATTTCCAATATTTCACATACAGAGCATAAGCAACAAAGTGTGTGAACTATTTCCATACATAATCAATGTTCTTATGCTAAAAGGAAAGTGTTCAAATGCAACAGCAATGCAGGAGCTCATTTTAATCTCCAATATACACTGAAGTATCTATACTTTTCTGTTAAATTATATTGTTGAATAAAATGTGCTATATTTAAAGGTAAGGTGATTCTTAAATATAAATCTTATGATAATCCACTATACATTAAATTAGTAATAAAAGAAATAGCAGACTGTGGAAGAGTCATGAACATGCTTGTTAAAATCTTTTCCCAAAATGTTGCTATAGTTTGGCTATAATTCTTCTGTTTTACCCTCTATGTGGGTTCCATACCTGACTGGGTAATTCCAGACTGAGAGAAGACCTTAGGAGATATTGATCCCAGCATAGGGTACTTCCAAAAAGAAGGAGAGGTTGGAAGGAAAGGATGATGGCACAATACTAAGTGGGATATCACGCATACTTGTTAATTGGGAGAATGAAAAAAATAATAATTAATGATAGAGAGAATGTAGACAATCAAGCCCAATTTCTGTCAAGAAGTAGAGAAGGGAACTCCAAGTAGCAACTTTCTTAGCTTTAAAATGAAAACAGATCCACTTAAAGTGTCACACTAGTCAGAAAGTATTGCTTATGCCCTGATTTTATCTTGTTTTATGCTTTATTACAGAGTAATTTATGTAACCCCACAATCTCAATAATCACTTCTTACAGATGAATCTCAAATGTCTCTCTCCAAGCCTCATTTTGGCCCTGAATTCCAGACTTGAATACTGTTATCTTCATATGGACATGAAATAGGCATCAGCAACCCAAAGACATTAAAAATGAAAAATAACTATTTCCCTCTGCCCTGCTCCCAACTTACATGAGCTCTACCTAGGTTATGCCATCACCTTTACTACCCATTTTTACCTACTCTCTCTTGCTCGTCCCTAAATGGACTTACTCCTGCAAGTTTCCTTTTATTTATCGCCTCCTTTCCATTGTCTCTGCTAACGATCTAAATTAGCCACCATCACCCCCCAACACCCACTCAGACATCCAACAGGACATCCTTATAACTGATCTCCATCTTTTCTGTCACATTCCCCTTCAAATGAAGACAATGCATTTCCTGAAACCCAGATCTGACCATACTTATTCTCTCTTTAAAAGTCTTCAATGACAATCTATCCCTAACCACCTTTACGTTTTCACCTCCTGTCATTTATTTCCCATGTCCTTATAGTCTGATGACATGAAGTAATTCACATCTCTTCAAACAACATCAGCTTTTGGGGCCTTTATGACTTCCTGGTGCTCTTTCCTCTGCATGAGATGCACTGTTTACTCCCCTTCTGTGCCTGTTCATATTACCCATATGTGGACGTCTGTGGCACCTTCTTTGGCCTTCCCTTTCAAAATGAGTTGTTCTCTCTTCTTCGTATTCTTAAAGCATTTAGTACACACATCTATTAAAACATTTATATTTTGTGTAGTGCTTAATTTTTTACTTTCCTTTCCATCACTAGGCTGTGAGTTCTTTGAGAGCAAAGACCATATTTTATCTATTTTTATATCCTTAATATATAACACCCTATATTGTACATAGTAGGTGCTTGATTTTTCTGAATTGATATAAAATGTGCTGTCATGTTACCCAAATAAATGTTGTTTTTTTGTTTTAGCGGCTTTCCTCTCTCCCTGAAAAAAAAATATCCATTACTTTAGCTTTATTCTCAAGAGGTAATGACCTAAAGCGAGCAGAGAATCAAACTTGGGAGATACTCATACTACTATTGCATTTACATGGCACATTTTAAGTGCACCATAATGCTTAGTAATCACCCTAATTATTTATTAAAATTTACCTCTCTTTTCCAGTTAATTAAACTTGCATTTGGTAAAGCTATCCAATTTTGGCAGATAAGCAGCTTATTTTATGCGTATGTATGTGTGTTAAAGGCTGACTGGATACAATTTTTACAGCAGTAGAAGTTTTCAAATTTCTCTCCCTACTTAAATACATGGCAACATCCCTTCTTTAATAGAGGAAGGCTCTTCCAAAGAAACAACGAGACTTAATCTATTGACTCTAAAGGGGTAAATCAAATAATTTAGAGAGTTGCTGGTTTTTTCCTTTATATATCCACACACTTATAGATTAAAAGTACCCTATTTTAAAAAACAAAAACATAAATATTAAGAGTTTATAGCATGGTTTTTGGTTTTCCTAAATAATTTTTCCTACTATGAGTAAATGATCTACATTTTATGCCAAAAAAAAAAAAGTAGAGCTCTTATTACTTTAGACATTCTCATCTTGGAAATGTACTAATTCCAATATTCCTTTTCTAGGAGCTATTTGCCTTCCTCTCTGTTTTTTGGATGCAGGTGCCATTTTTGGAGTACACAAGCAGAAGCAGACACATTTTACAGATGTGCAGAGTCTCTGGAACTGCTGGTATAATTCTGGAGCTTCAATCACAAAAATATCACACTCTAAAAGAGTCAGTCTTCTCACGGCACCATTCTGTAAGGGGCTTCCTCTGGACATCCAAATGGAAATGGTATTGAAACTCGATTACAAGTTTTATTTTTTCAAGGTAGGGGGGCTGTAATTTTTTTCTTTTTACAACATTTTTGTTATGTATATGTGGAATATTTTAAACATACCAAAGATATACAGAAATTAACTTAGCCTTCTATATAACCATCACCTAGATTTGACAGGTGTTAATATTTTGTCACCGTTTACTTCAGATTTTTTAAGAAATAAAACTGTATCAATATATCCTAAGTCCTACTCCCCATCCTTTCTCCATCTCTCTCATCTGAGTGATAATACAGATAATAATAGTGTATTTTGTTTATGGATGCACCTACATGAAAATATAATGAAATGAAAATATAATGAATGTATGCAGTGTATGTGTGCAATGTAATGTATGTAATGTAATGTAACGAATGTAAATGTAATGAAAATATAAAGGCTTCTTTTCACTAGAAACTTGACAATTACAAGTAAGAATATATTCATCCAAAATCTGCGAAACCATATTCTAGAGTCTAGAGCAGGAGTTGACAAACTTTTTAGGTAAAAGGCAAGATAGTAAATATTTCAGACCTCTGTTGCTACTACTTGACTCTGCTTTTGTAGTGCAAAAGCGGCCATAGACAATACACAAATGAATGAGCATGGCTGTGCTCCTATACAATTTTATTTAACAAAATACACGGCAGACCGGATTTGGCCCACAGGCTGTTGTTTGCTGACCCCTCTACTAGACAGTCTGGTTTGACCTATTTAATTTTATTAAACAGTTACGTGAAACACAATTATATGTAGAATAAGCTATAAATAAATAATATTCACTATGGTTCTTGTAACAACATCTCTAAAAGAGATCAAAATTGTCGCCAATATCCATTCTCCTCTTCTTTTATAATGATATAATTTTTAGCATATGGTGGTCTGGAATAAAGCCTGATTTTCCCATACTCCTTTGTAGTTTGTGGCCATATGACTAAGTTGTGCCCAATGAGCTATAAGGACAAGAGCCACATAGCAGCGTCTGTGAATTCTCCTCAAAAGAAAGCTGGCACACACCCTTTGATACGTTTTCTTTTGCTTCCTGCATCCTGCTTTGCAATGCAATGGCAGTCACTGGAATGCTGTCTTAACTCAGGAGGCCATGAGCCTCACCCTGGCAATGGGAGAGCAAGGAGTTGGAAGGAACCGGGTATTTGAGGACTCGGTAGGAGCAGATCCTATGAGCCATATTATCCCTCAAATGCCCATGTCAATATATTTTTTGATGAAAGAAATAAACTTTAATATTATTAATCCACGTTTATTTGAAGTTCTTTCAGCCATACCTAATTCCTGATGTAACTTTCAGGCCTATTCAGGAGGCAATAGGCAAAACTCTCAAGCTCACCCAACATCAATGTTCTCATCTAACATAATCTCCTCCCTCCTCATCCAGATTCTGCACTGCTCACTTCTCTTCATCATGGAACCTGTGGAAGACTGATCGTATTTACTTAGAATAGGAAGTTATACAAAATGTAAAGAAGTATCAACATGCTCTCTACAACTGTTCAAAGCATAGACCTAAAATGCTATGCAGAGACTTTATCCCTTTTATTTCCCTAATTCTGATTAACACGAATACCTACAGTAGATTCATACAAATGTTAAAGATTTCACTGTGCTTTGTTTTAAATGTTTGTGCCTATTACCTTGGATAACTCTCTTTAGCTGTACTGCCAAGTGTTTCCCCACAGGCGCTGCTATAATGGTAGTTGTTGTTGTTATTTGTCCTGCCATAGCCGTGGCTGGAAGAAAACAGATTCCAGACTGGACAAAACCTGAAAAGAGTTACCCTGAGGCATGAAAACCCTGTAAACTGTATGTAATCCATACCATGTAAACCATGTAATCTATACTTTGAACTTCCTATCATATGACCCACTAGATATAACATCCTGGGTTTGGAGTCATTCGTTTCACATGTGTTTTTATATAAAGCACTTTTGCTCATCAGATCCTAGATGATGACTGGAGGAGGGAAGTTGCAAAGGGAACTACAATCTCAATTTAAATGCAATTTAAAATAAGAGAAAGATAAGCAGATACAATTAATATTTCTAACATGGGAAAACTACTGGTGAGAAAAGAATCAGAATGTTAATGCTGCTTATCTCTGTGAAGTTATAGATGATTTATTTCTTCCTTTTTATTTTCTAAATATTCTACAACAAACATTTATTACTTTTGAAAACAGAAAAAAAATTTATACTTTAAGTTCCTGAAAAACTTGATTAAATTAAAAAAACACATATAATGAAAAATATGAGGAAAATCAACATGACACATAAATTAAGAGCAAATAATAGACCAACAGTTCTCATTTATTTGCATTAAAGGAAGGCAACCAAGATATAGCTACCCAAAGAGCAAATGACCCAATGTTCAATTTCAGTTTGGTTGGTTTTGGAACACTTGTGCGATTAACCCCCTGGTCTCTTCTTCTCTGAGCCCTTGAACCTCAGTTTCCTCCTCTGTCAAACTGTAACCATCTCTCAGAGCTGCTGAGAGGACTGAAAATTGATGTGAAAGCACCTGGATTTCAATTTCCAGCAGACGAATAACCAGTTCCTATTATTGTAAACAGCGATGTACATCTGTATAACAGATGGTCAATAAATTCAGGAACTGCTATGTGAGTGCACACTGTGAGCATCAGTGTTGTGTGGGAAACAAAGTTCATCTTTGTTTTGGGAAAGCTGCTCTGCACTCAAAGACATCACAATTGAGTTGGAGGAATAAGACATATATCCAGATAGTTACCATACCATGTTCCTCGTAAGAGAGGAACAAAGTACAAAGAAGTTCAGAGGCAAATTAAGAAAGGTTTTACAGGGCAGGGTATTCCAGCATAAAGATGTAAAGAGACATTCTGCTAAAGGACGTAAAAATCCTGAATTCTAGAGTTGGCTGCCCCAGCAACTATGTGAAAAAGGACAAGGTTATAAACCCTGTCTGAGTTTCAGATTCATCATTTTTCCAATTAGGAGAATTTTCCCAGATGATCTCTAGGATAACTTCTGCTTTTATAACAAATATTGATATAGTATTTTGTGCAAAAATTGATCTAACTTCTTCATAGCTATAGATATAGATAAAGATTTTCTGTGTGTGTGTATGCGTGTATGTGTGTGTGTGTATGTGTGTGTGATATAGTATAAGGGCACACATATAAACCTAGGATACAAATACAATTATTACCTTTCCCATATTTCAGCTGAGGAACTGAAGCACAGAAAGATAAAGTAAATTGCCTAAAACCATGCAAGTTGGATTCAAAGCCAGGCACTCTCCAGTCAGTACCATTTGAGTGAAGCCTTGAAAGGTTTTTAGGATTTTATAAAAAATAGCAAAAAAAGGAGTACTTTCCAGAATGGAAACGCACTATCAGCAAAGGCAGAGAAGCAGGCGAGTCAGAGAGCTTCAGGGAGGCAGCATGTGATCGAGACGAGTTGGAATATTTATTCATGTTGTGACAGTGATAAAATTACTTAAATACTACAAGCTTTAATTTCTGTAAGTTAGGGATAATGACATGCTCCTTGTAGAGTTGAAGTGAAGATCAGATAAGATAATGCATATAAAATGCTAAACACAGTGGCTGGCACAAGGTGGGCACCTAATAAATTGAAGCTGTTACTAATTACTAATGGTGTGAATAGCCTAGTTTGGCTAAAACAGGTCAGGATAGGGTAAGACCTGGACAGTAATTGGCTACAAAGGTAGTTCAGGTACAACTTGGGAAGATCTTGAATGTCTGGCCAGGAAGTTTGGATTTTTTATGAAGTCACTTAAAGTTTTCAGAGGGAATTTTGTATGTCTACAGCCACTATTAAACTTGTTTGAGTTTCCTGAGCACTCATTTAGTGAGCAGGAGGAAAATAGTACTATGGGAGGATCCTAGGCTAAATAATAAAGATGTATGGAAAAAAATCCACATCCATTTCTAAGGACACTGGCTCTGACCTCCCAGTTTGTGAGACTGTTCAATTTTCTAGATAAAAAAATATATTATTATATTCTAGAAGTACCAATTTCTAAAAGACTGAAATTACAGAAAGAAATTTTTAAATAGGAAACGATTAAACTGCCTTTATTCGTTTATCATCCAGAGGTCAATGCCAAATCTATGACTTCTCATTCTGAGCCAATGAGGCTGTGTCAAGGAAAAAAAAAGACAGACAGAAAGAAAATATGAACCAAATAAAAAGTCTGAATCCAACCTAGTTGAACATTCACAGGAATAAATGTGAAGTCAGGCAATTTCATTGATAAGTAATCAACATATTTATTGAATATGGGCTATATGCCTTACACTTTGCTAAGAGTTCACATGCTTTATTTTGATTAATTCCCATAGCATACTCATAGCTAAGTATTTTATTATCACCATCTTTTAAATAGAAAACAAAGTCTCAGAGACATTAAGTAATTTGCCAAAGTACACAGAGATGTTAAATGACTTGAACCAAGATTGAAAAACAGTATTTGCTGCTCTATTATTTAGTGCAAACTAATAAAATCACCACCTCTACCCACATCTCCACCACCACCACCATCACAACCACTAGCACTACCACTGTCACCACTACGATTACAACCACCACCTCCTGCAACACTATTAACACTATCATGACTATCACCACCACGACCAAATCACCAGAAATACCAACACTACCACCCATCGGGACTACCACCACCTCCACCAGCACCATCACAATCACTAGCACTATCACAATCACTAGCACCACCACTACTACCTTTATGTCTACCACCACCATCACCACTGCCACCACCACCAACAGCAACATCTGCCCAACAACCATACCACCACCACCACCACTATCTCCACCACGACTACCACACCATTGTCACAACTACTGACACCACAACTATCATCACCACCACAACCACCATCACCACCAACACCACAGCTAATACAAAGCACCTCCACCACCACCACTCCCTTCTGACTCTAAAGAACACTAGTTCCTTTACACCGAATATTGTCCCAGGAAAAATATTTGATATCCATAAAATCTCCCAAGAATAGATTTGTTTCCCAACTTCCTTCTACATGAGGGGCTTCTCCTCATCAACAACACTCCCCTCCCAGGACAACTGTCTACTACAGATATTTCTGCTACAGATAGTTGCCAAGATATTTTTGAGATCGAGAAGACCAGAATCAGTCCTATTTTCCATGGTCATGCACTTATGTATTTTATAAGGAATATTTCTAAATGTTAAAAGAATAAAGTTTATAAGATGAAATGCATATTTGAGAGGAATGATTCTAAAACCTTGCAGCTTCAAGGATGATCCATAAACCAGTGTCATGGGCCCGGGAGCTTGTCAGAAATGCATGGTCCCAAGCCCTGTCCCTGATCTGTTAAATCAGAATCCGCATTTTAACAAGATGCTCAGGCGATGTGCCGCATGTTAAAATTTGAAATGTACTGCCCTAAACCCCTTAACCAAATCTATCATCCTGCACACAACCATGGGAGATTTCTGTGTGTCCACTTGTTTGAAGAGCTCAACTCCAACTCATAAGAAACATAAAAACATTTCCTTTTAAATAATAGTATAGAGTTGTTTTCAAAAAGCTGAGAATCTGATCATCGAGTGACGAAAATTCTTTCTTAGAAAGGGTAAGGCAGGTTGCAATAAGTAGGAGTAGAAATTTTGAGTGGAAGGGAAAGAAATATTAGAAAAGGGTTAAAAACAAGGTAAAATTTGAACAGATATTTGAAAGAAACAATAACAGAGAGAAAACGTTCTTTAAATAGAACAGGAATAAAAAGGACATGGGAAAATGCTGCCCCCCTTTGAAGTAGAGAAGGGAAAGCTGGTAAATGCTGAAGCTAAAGTGCCAGAGGCTGTTAACGAGGTTCTGAAGATGTGTTTTTCACTCACCCCCCCCCATATATAGAGTAATCTGTAATCAATTTAGTAATCTAATCAATTTAGTATTCTGTAGGAAATTTTTAAGAACAACTACAGTGACGAGGGTAGTTTAGGAATCACCAGGGATGAAATACCTGATCTCTCAGAGTCCCTTCCTCCCCTTTAACCCTTGTTCCTAGTCACGCTCTTTCTCTTTATGCTAAAAGACTCCTTTTTCTTTTCAGTTTCCACCTTTGAAACATGCGCGCACCCTGGTCATCATCTGCCTCTCTGAGTAATAGAGGCAATTAAAATCAATTTCTGAAGTATTTATAGATGTTTACCATAGGCCTATCCTTTTGTCATTTAGAATCACAGGATTTTAGGAAATCAGAGAGTCCTACCTGAAGTGAAGCGGTCCATCTGATTCTGTGTCCCTTATAAACCAGTGTCTCTGTTCATTCCCTCTGTCTCTCCCGCCAGCTGGGATTGGTGCCGGTGGGGCAGAAGATTCCAAATTCTATAAAAACATTTTCATACATTTAAGGCCTCAATTTTAGCAATTGGGTCAATTGTTTCTCTCCCTATTTTTATTTTGCCTTAAAAATATCTTTTCTCAGTGTCTTAGACTGATTCCATTTTATTCTACTCTTTAAATGCCCCGGCCATGCATCAAAACAACATTTTTGCTTAAACTATGAACTGGAAAGAATCCATTATAAATGTTTAAACACAATATCCAAAGAAAAGTTGTGTGGACAATATATTCTACTGTTACAAGATTTCATTCATGTATATTTACCATATAATTTTAAATGTCACCTCTTATTTTATACTAAAAAAGGTAAATTCTATTTCTGGGGCACATAAAGCTCCGTGTTTCTAACATTAGCCCACCCACACCAGAGTCTGTTAGTGCCAGAGTATTAGATTTCAGAAAGACGATAACTAGTAAAAACAAATCTCTTCCCAGGCAGAATTAATCCCCTCTTTTCTGAGCTCCCAGGGCACTGGAACATACTTCTGCTGCAGATCTTTGAATTATTATTAATTGTTTAAATGATTTGACTCTTCCATTAGACCATACTGTGCCTGGAAAGCAAAAAATCCACTGTAATTCAGATGGCTGGCTGTTCAGTTTGTGGTTGGTTGAAACAGAAATTATTTTTTGAAAGATTTTTTTTGGCTGTCACTTAAAAATATGTAAATCTGTATAGAATTGCCTATTAAAATAATCTTGTGCCTCACTATTTTCTATGTATAAAAGTATATCTCTGTGCTAAGTAGTTACTGAATCAAGGCCAGTCAAATAGATATTAATATATATATATATATGTATATCATGTATTAGACTGCCTGTGTTAGAATCTGGGCTCATTTGTCCAATCATTTCACCCATTAAGCATCAGTCTCTGCATCTGTACAATCGGGATAATAAGCGTGCCTGCTTCCTAGAGTTAAAGTGAGATAACGCGTTAAAGTGCTTAATACAATGCCTAGCATACAGTAGGTGATAGATGTTCAATAAAGCTGTTGATTTTTAATCAGAAAACAGAAAACTCAGAATCGTGGATATTAAACACAAATCAAAGTTTGCTTTAGTTCTGAGGGGAGTTGTACATTCTCTTGCATTTTAGCACTCTGCCAACATATCCTCAGACAACCCCAGCTGCAGGGCCAGTGCCATGTGAGGGTTCTCTCCTAATTTAACTTCATGTGGATAGTCCAAAAAGCACTGAAAATTACCACGACCTATGTCACTCAGTGCAAGCCAAATACCTCCCATTTCCTGGATTCCTGATCACAGACTAAATACAACCAAATTACAGAGAGCCCTTTATACATACACACACTCACACATATACACATAATCACAAAAGAGTAGATTCCAGACCCTTGTGGTATTTATTTTCATTTAATGAGGGGCTGGGGGAGGTGAAGCAGCACTGTATGAGAATTTTACTAGGGGGCTCAGAATGGCTGGTTCCTTCTCATCCACATCCCAGCTCAAGGAGGGCCTTCCCTGAGCATCCTAGGGCAGTGCTATCCCATACCCGCCTCTCAGTCCTCTGTCCATGATCTTCATGGCATTGTCAGTATCTGAAATCAACTCATTTCTTATTTTGTTTATTATCTATCTCCATCCTCCCATGAGAATGTAAACTTTTTGAACTCAATTATTCATTATTTATTAAATGAATTAATGAATGGATGCATGCATCAATTTACTTCTGCAGTTTTTCTCCTGGCTCCTGTGTTTACCTCTAGAATTCTCTCTAGAAGCTAGAAAATATCTGACTATTTCCCAGCTTCATCAGAGATGGAGGAATTAGTTTCCACTGCTACTTAATGGTGTATGCCCCTGCCATCCCCTCCTAGCCTGAGTTATTTATTCATAAAGTTAACAGTTAACCCAAGTGAAGTTTATATAAGTACAATCTGGAAAGACACTTCCTAGTTTAAGTGGAATTTGTTTTTTCCTCTGCCAGGAGACACATTCTGTAGAGAAACGCAATTGTGTTATACCCTTTGAAAGGTGAAGGGAGAAGAGAGCCTTACAAGAGCATCATCTCCTATTTCAGGAAAAGAGGCGGAAAATCGAAGCACGAGACTACCCTCAAGAGAGCTTGATCTATCAGGTGGAAGTTCAAATTATTTCTAAAGGAAAATATTTATTTTTTGCCAAGGTGAATTATTATTCTGGCATGATGAGATCTGTAGATCTGCGAAGAGTAATTATATAAAAGATAATCGCCAGCTGTTGTCGATTTGGAAGGAGGCTACAAGAGGAAGAAACAAATGTCCTCAAATAGATTGTGGGCTCACTGAGGATAGGGGCTGCATATTATATTTTGGGGTCCCTCATGGGTGGCTAGCTCAATGTGTTGTGACCTATGGTAACATTAAATCTGCATTAAATTGCAGACACATACGTATGAGGAATTGAGCTGCATTTCTATGTGAGGAAAACTTTGCTGATCAGGGAGTTAACAAAGGTAGGAAATGGATTCCCGAGAGAGGCCAGAAACTTTTTCTTTAAATTTCTTTTCAAAAGAGAACAAACTAATCCGATAAATCTTTTTTTCCCCAAATATAACAAAACGCATACATCGTTTTAGGCTGACTTTTCTGTCCCTCCACATGACCTTCCCACGTATTACCATCTTTAACAAGAACAAGTTGTAGTCAAGTTAGTTTTTAATAAAGGGCAATCTTCCTTCCATTCACTGCAATTCAAAAATTTCATGATTTTATGGAAAAGTCATCGGACTCTAAAACCATAAATGGCATTAAAGTGATATGGCCCAAACCTTGGTTTTGCAGATGAGTAAAGCTTGTTCTGGAGAGACAGAGTTGAGACGTCACACAGCTCTCCCACGGTGACTTACTTCCTCAGCAGTGAGAATAGACGGTTTGAGGATAGAAGGAGAGTTTGCATCTAAAGGCTGTTCTTTAGTACCCAAACATGGGAGACAAGATCTACAATAGAATTCTCCCTAAATTAATATCTTCCCAATGGGGAAAATTTTTTTAAGGGGGGGGGCAGAAGGAAAGAGGCAAAGTCTCATAAATACAGAGAATTTTATAGTCATAAGTAATCAGTAAAAATACCAGAAATGTGTGATTACCACATTTTAAGATGCTTATTTACTGAATGCCCCTTTGATGAACTAATTTCCTTTGGAGGCTTATTTGTAATTATAAAGTATTCTATTTGAAGACTAGCTTATTATAACCGAGTGTCTTAAAATGCTTTTGATTGTGAGTTGCAGAAACAAATATACTTTACTTGCATCTCAGTACACACACAGAAGACACACAGGTTTCAAGAAACCATGCTCACACTCACCACAGGAGATGCATTCTACTAACTTCTTTTCTCTTCCACCTCATTTTTAAAACATTGTTTGTGCCTACTAAATTGATTTCAGTACCCACTAGTGGGTTCCACGGCATTTCCCCAAATGCTACCAATTCCTCTTACCAGACCATCCCCAGGGTAATACCCACTCTCCAAGGATTTACAACACTGTATCCACATAGAAAATATTTTAACAGTGTTAAGACAGCAGTAGAGTTAAATTTCTGTAAATTCCAAGTGCTTCTAACAGGTGCAAACCCCTTCGGGCTCAATAAACATGTGTTGCTGATAAAGTCAGTTTTATCCTTTCCAGAGACCAGAGAGCCTCATCCTTGATCCACTTCTACTCTACCCTTCCCTGAAATCTTCTTCCTACAGAGTGCTCTCCTTTTTCCCTCCAATTTTGTCTGTAACACAATTAGCACTTTAATCAGTCTGGGTCTTTCGTGCTTCTACCGCACACAGTTTAAGGTTTATAATACACTCGTGCCCTTTTTCTCACTAATTCTTAGACTTTTGTTTTGTCTCTCTAAGTTAAGGTTAAGGGCTGTGTCCCACACATCTTCAGTAGCTGTGTGGAACCAAAACCGTCCTGCCTTCCGAAAACTGGTTGTCATTCAGTGATGTAGGATGCCCTAGGTTAACCTCCAGCAGAGAAAGCTCCCTGTGCTTGCTCGATCACGCAATGCAGAGGACAGCAGCACCCTCCATTCAGCAAAAATCTCCCTGATTCAAAGTTATTTCTGTGATTTGGGCTATGACGGGGAAATTCTCAATGTTTGGCCTCCAGCACTTGACCATAGGAGACACTCAAACAACTTTAATAATTTTCTGCTTGTTGGCACCGAAAAAGGGTAATTAGAGTTGTGAAAGAGAATTCTTAACGGAGAGCATGGTCCGGTGTTGGTTGGTCAGCAGCAGCTGGGAAGCAGGGAGCTATCGAACCCAGGACAGATGTCAAAGCACAGAGTGCATATTTGCATCTAAATGCTGAATTCAGAGGTTTCTTGCACAGGTTTTGTTTGTGTTATTGTACATGTGTGTGTTGTGTGTGTCTGTGTGTGTGTCTGTGTGTGTGTATGTGCTCCTTTGCAAGATTTCTCTCCCAATTGCGCAGCTTCCTTTCCTGGTCACATTTTTTTTACTGCTAACAACATCATTCCCACTTAGATCCCCCGAATAAAGGGACGCTAGAATATTCCCCTGCAGTGGGGCGGTGCTGTAGGGTTTGAATGCATGGTGAGTCACACGCAGCCCTCTGGGTCACCAGACTGGAGGTGGCAGGAAAGGGGGGGGGGGCGCCAATGGAGGTGAGAGAGAGTCTGGAAAAACAAAACCCCTGAAAGGTCTGGTGGGAGACCTGATCTGCCCCCGGACTCTGTCTTCTGTTGGGTCCCCTGAAAGCCCCCAGTCACAAGAATTAGGGGTCCCTGAAGTCCCTCTGGGATGGGGAGTGGGAGCTCAAAATAGGACAGAGACACACGCACCTTTTGCTATAGAGTAACTAATCTCTCCAGAGAAGGTATCCGAGCACAGATGGGTGCAGGTTGCAGTCCCATTCCCAAGGCATTTCTGTCAACTTGGTGCTTAGGAGAAACTCAGACTGCCCAGGAAAGTGTGCTGTGTTGCCATCTGGCTTTCTTGCTGTCCTGTTATGTTGTTGTTACCATTATTTCTTTTGCTGAGCACACAGTGTTGGTGACCTGGACGGTGCACGGCCACTTTGCAGTCCTGGGATGCGCGGGATACTGCTTTCTTAGCCCAACGCCCCTTGAAAAGAGTTAGGAAAAAAGTGTCCGCTGCTGCCTTGCTCTACCCAGCGGTGGGCTAAAAGATGTTAAGGGCTGTGCGTCTTTGAAGCCAACTTGCCCGCTTCCCAGGGCGCTCCCGCCAGCCCGGGTTGCGTCCTGCTTGGAATCGGACAGTCCCAGGCTCCTCCTGGCATCAAGGGCTTTAGGAGGAAGAAGGAGGAGTTGCAGTCTCCGACACCAAGTCTAGTACTCGAGACCTTGGTCTTCTCACGCCGTCCTCACTGCGCTCATTCACCCTGGGCTACTATGCCCATCAGCAGCCCCCTACGTGGAGGGCGCTGTTCCCCAAAATCCAGCCTCCGCCCCCTGCTCCGGACAGCTGCCCAACTCCGGATGCTTTCCCAGGGCTTGCCGGACCCCTGTAGCCCCTCTGCCTCCTAGCTCCTTTTCTTGCCTCTTCCCAGCACCCCAGCTCCTAGCCAACCGTTTTCCCACCCATCCCCGTATACTTTCACTACCTCGCCCACTACCGACTGTCTCCAGAGGCTCCCAGGTGGTGCTGTCCCCCGACTAGTGGCTGAAGGAGCCAGGGTGGCACGATCTCTGGGTGTGGGTTCTTTTGGAAACTCACCTCCCTCCGGAATTTGCATCCTCCGGGGAGAGGACAGGGCTCCCAGAAAGCAGTCTCTAGGGACGGGCTACGAATCTCGCAACCCAGACTGTCGCCCCCTACCCATCCCTCCCTACTCAACGTCTAACTCGAGTCCCTCTCTTGCTTCCCGTGTTTACGCGGCGTTTTAGTCTCCGGGACCCGTGGGGTGAGCCCCGGCCGGGACCGGAGGAAGGCAGCCCCCGCGGGCGCAGCCCCATTAGCGGGCCGGGGCTAGAGGGGCTGGAGCGGAGGCGCTCGGAGCTCTCCTGCTCGCCCCTCCCTCTCCAGAGACAGGAGCCGGCTGACGGGGGCGGGAGGGCAGGCGCTCATCAATTCCGCAGCCACCTCCTCTGCTGCCCACGGGGAGGCGGGCAGGGGTGGGGCGGGAGCGCGGGTGAATATTAAGACTCTTAAGTCGGGAGAAGTTTGCGCACAGCTCACAGCTGGGCGAGGGAAGGAAGGCGCCGGCAAGGTGAGCCTCCTGGACTTTGGGGAGGTGGAAATAAAGCATGGGGAAAGAACAGTTGCCTGTTAGCCTACAATACAAGCTGGGGCTGGGTTTAAACCATCACTTAAGGCAGAATTAAAGTGTCAGGAAATCGGGAGAGGGGCAGGAGACAGAGGGCTCAGGACTAACGCAGTTTGTTCTCATGTCAAATTAGGACGGCCAGCCCCCCAGACGCTGGGTGGGCTGTGCCGCGCGGCTGGCGGACCTTCCCGGGTTGGAGAGGTGCACACCGTCTGCACCTCACCCCGCGGCTGACAGCTCCTGCTCAGGAGATGAGCGCTGTAGCTTGAGTTCCTGAGTCTCTGGAGCCACCACTTGCGAATGTCCTTCGCTTCTACTGAGCTGTGCCCAGCCGCTAAGTGAGAGTATTCCAGGTAAGGAAGGTCTGGGAACCAGCGGGACTTAAAGCTTTGGGATGTTCCCGGGGACGGTTAACAGTTCAGGTGTGCTACGTACTTTGTTGTTTGATTGCAAAACTGCAGTTTGGCTGTGGTGTTTGTAGGGTCTGATGTAGGGTCAGCTTAGTCTCAGTCGCTTCACTTTACCCTTGATTAAGGAAAAGATAGTTGTCCGAAGAAGGTGCTACAACTTACGGGTTCATATTGAAGTCTTCTAAATTTTTGAGACTTTTACTAGGGTGTTAGTATCAATTTTCCTTCAAAAGTTTTATTCTCCAGCTTACTGGATATGAAAATTACGGGGCTGAAAGTTGTGGACTTTTTCCAGAAGATGTTTACTAACTAACAAACATAATCTCATCTATGTGATGTGTCATGGTTGTTCTGGATATTGGGAATGAGTACAGTGGTGAATGGAGTTGCTTGTTAAGTCATGTTTTACAGAGAATTATTTTCCAACAATCATTTATGCATAGCAGCCATTCTTCACACCTATTAGGAAAAATATGTTGTGTGCGTAGTTTCCAAAAGGGACTCTTTTTTTTATGATGCTCTTTCCAAGCCTGGGTGAAAGACATCAAGAAAAGCTCTGGCAAATTAGTTCTTCTTCCCAAAACATTCATTTTCCTTGAGGTCCAAGGAAATCCAATCAAATTCAAAATTCAACAATCCAAATTCGATGTTTCTCTTTATTCAGACTTCATTTTGCAAATTACCTAAGACAAGTTCTATCTGAAAGCTTGAACCTGTTAATATATAGTAACTGCAAGTCTAGAAGGCAGGGTTCTAGCTACTGATCTTCTGGAGACCCTGACGATTTCCTGGCTGTGGTTAACCTGAACCAAGTCATCTGTTCAAGACTATTTATTGAAATTGTTGGGTGATTGAGAGTGAAATGTTCAAAATAAACCAAAATGTGACGACATAGTTCCTGAAACTAATCTTTAAACAGCAGAGTGTCCAAGTTTGTGTGTCTTAAATGATAATAGAAATCAAATGTTATATACGTTAGGGCCACTTTGGCTTACCGTTAAAGACAAGGTAGCAATGCTTTTGGTGTTGTGGGATTTATAAAGTATCATCTGTAGTAGCATACTGCTAGCCTACTATGTGTTCTGGTAAACAACTCAGCTTTGAAAAGTCAAAATTGCTCGTTTTCTACACTAGCGTTGTGAGAGGAACTCATAGGTGATTAGATTTGCAAAAGGTCTTTGCAGTTGAAGTCAGTATTCTCAGTGGGCACTGATTTCTACTCAATATTTTAACTTAGCTCCAAACATCCGTCAGTCGGGATTTGTTTTGGTTCAATGCCTCTAATCTACAGTTAATTTTAGGAACTATAGCCACAAGAATAATATTGAGTCATATTGTAAAATGCTCCAAGATTGTTTACTGACCACACCAACACAATGAGTATAGTAAACATGAAATCCTTATTATAAACTTGTTCACAAGAACACATAAATAATCTTAGAGTTGCATTGTTTCATGATGCTTGGAGTTGAAGAAAATTAGCTTAATATGGCTTCTGCTTCCCATTTTCTTGTGTCTTTGGAACTCCGGATAATGAATGATGATGAATGGATAAAGATAGCATTTGTTTCAATCAGTTAAAGAAATGAAGCTAAATCTTGGAATAGCAGTGCTGTGGCTGCTCTGTTCTTGGTAAACTTCTCAGACTCTTCAAAGTTGACATGAATAAAGATATTATCTACTGTTGGTTTTTACTGCAGTAAGAATAAAATGGAAATAGGAGACGTGATATTTTCAATGATAACCCAACCAAGTGTTCTTACTCAGGCTCCAAATTAGAATCAACGGGAGAGCTTTCAAAAAATATGGATGCCCAGACCCTATCCCAAACCAATTAAATCAGAATATCTGAGGAAGAGGTCTACATTTTAATTTTTTCTTTTACGTCATTGTAATGTGCAGCCATGATTGGGAACTACTGACCAAGATGGTTCCTGTCGGATTTGGTGGAGCCCGTTAATATCGGAGAGTCTTGGTGAAAATAAATACCATATGTTCTATTCTTGGTCTAATCTTTTCTTCTTTAAAAAAAAATACAACTTGATTTCCCAATTAGAAGAAAGAGATTTTTTTTCTTTGATGGTAGATGTTTAAATCATAACAGCTTCAGGCAAAAAACATTTTTTCCCAGAAGAACAGCTATTGAGTTTGAAGCGTATCTGACCATTCAGAAAATGCTTTAGTAAATTAACTCTGGTTTTAAGAGATGTTAGAAATAATGCTTTATGAAACACAGAATTTCATCTCATTTTGTTAAGACCTGCATGATGTGTAATGTGCAAGTATGTACCCTTTGGAAAGGGGAGAAGGAGGAAAATTGTACCATTCTCCTTGGCAAACCAACTAACATATCCCAGGTGCTGATTATGTTCTAGTATTTTCACATAAATTATTTTCTTTAAAGCTCACAATAGCCTTGTGAGGTACCAGCAATTATTCTGATTTTACATATGAGGAAATTAAGGACCCATTAGGTTAATGAACTTGCTCAAAGCCACAAACCAAGTAAATTTAATATGTATTTGAACCCAGGTTTTTTTATTCTAGGTTCAATATTATAATAAAATATATATATTTATATACATAGTTCTATATATTTTTTTAATTTAAGGACAGCATTTTTTTAAAAGCAATATTGGCTAGGAACATAGATTCTGGCATGGCTCTGCTTGGGTTTCATTCCCGGCTCCATCACCTTCTAAGAAGCTGTGTTCTTTTGAGCAAGTAATCTAACCTCTCCATGCTTTAATTTCCTTTGTAAAATGAGGTTTTTCTAATGAGAATTAAATGAGTTAATATTTGTAAATTATTTTGGGTAGGTGCCTGGTGCATAGTAGGTTCTATGTAAGATTTTTTCTTAAATGTCATTTATTTAAAAAATATTCTTGATTGTTTATTGTATGCCAAGCATTGCATTAAAACTGAAGATGTATAGACACGGCATGCCCCTAGCCTCCAGGATTCTGTGTCTACTTGAAAATAACCAATACATAAATAATATTCCACCTAGGTATGAGATTTTCTTCCACTTTAATTATAATTAAAATCATTATTTTGTGTGACAACTGTGTGCTTTTCAATGTTAATATGATCTTCCAGAGGCCCATGTAATGAGTATTATGAAACCAAGTGGTAATATTTTATGTTATCACAATGGTATTAACTTGTTTTCAATTCTACTATCAAAACACAGAAAATAATATTAACATATGTTTCTGGCTTCAATTTATAAGTTCAGAAAACTGGTAATATGGAAAGGTTTCGAGACTTTAAAATTTTATTTTAGAGGGGAAGCATTGGTAGAAAATGTCATCAGACTCAATTCCTCAGTTCTTCTAAGTGCAATTTTCTTGAATTGGTTTTCCGAAAAGAGCATTGTCTGATTGGACTGTAGTGGGGTTTTTTAAGAAAAATAATTTTACAGTAGGAAGAGTGGATCAAGGAGTACAGTTAAAGGTCTCTGATATGGAGCTGGCTTGGCCAGAATATACATCATCGGAGCCGGCGATGCTCTGGCTCCATGCCACTGCCCAGTGTCGCATGATACCTCCAGGGTACCCGTGGATACCTGAGGTCTAAGATTCTGTCTTTGTTCAAATGGAAAGCCTCTCTTTATTAAAAATGGCATATGAATTGGTATTCTTTGTAAAAGAATAACATAGACACTCTAAGCCTAAGGAGCAATTTCTCAAAGAAATAAAGTACCTGGCTCTTTGAAATATTTTTTCTGATTTTGTAATCAGTATTTAACCATTCTATTTCATTAAAATTTCTGTTTGCAAATGTGTGTCTTTCTTCTCTCTTTTGAAATCTCAAGGCTACTCCCAATATTTCCCATGGATGCTGCATTTTTCTTCCTTGTAGTTTCACTGCTACCTCTCTAGTTTAAGCTTTTATTACCTTTAACAAAATAGTTAAATATGCTCCTAATAGTCTGTCACATTCAGTCTCTCTGTGCTGCATTCAGTGTTATACAACACGGTCAGATTTGTTTTCCAAGCTCCCATGTCGTCACCCTCTATTCATAATATTCCGTGATTGCGCAGGAACTAGCAGACGTAGAACCACTCTTCAGCCTGGCATTTAAGATGTTTCATGACCTAATCCCATTTTATCTTTCCTACCCAAGTCAGGTAGAAAACCACAACAGATGCCTAATTCCAGTGCTGAAGCCATAGTGACGCCACAAAAATTGACTCCAGAGTCCATCTTACTCTTTCAGCCCTATGCCCTTGCCTGTCAACCTCAGTTTGTATTCTATTGCTTCAGAATTGGGGTGTGTGGTGGGGGGAGCCCTATACATCAATGGTTCAGCTGCAGAGCTATTTTGCTTTGATTTTGGTTTCTTTCCGAAGCCATAGTCCCTATCCCCGCCTTTTATCTGTCTGGTAGTTCAGAATTTTGGCATTTCAAGTCTTACGTTCCTCCGTCCTTCAGAATATATTAATTATTCCTCCATAAGACATCCAACAAATTTCCATCCTTGTAGCTTTGCTCATATTTTAAAACAATAAATATTTACTAAATTCCTATTACAGTTCCTGGCTTCATGAGGACTGTAGTAGACAGACTAACCGACAGATAATTACACACGTGTGTGGTATGGTAAGTACTCCAATAGAGAAATGCCATGAACATTCTGGAAGCAGGGAGGGACAGCACTGAGCTGGGCATAGGGAAGCAGTCTGAGGAGGTGACCCTAAAGGGGATATGACTCAGCATTGAAATGACAAGACAGAAAGAAGCAGATAAGGAGGGGAAGAGTTGAAGCATGTTACAGGTAGGACACCAGACTGTAAAAAGCCCTGGAGGCTTGAAACAACATGGTGATTTAGGGAAGGTGTTTGGGTTGGTCCTGGTGACGTGTTCTGGGCACTAATCACAAAGAGGCTTACGTGCCTGACACACTAAAGGGTTTGCATTTTGTCATGAAGACAATGGGTCCTGGAAGGAGTTAAGGTAAGGGACTGAAATAATCAGATCTGCCATTCTGGTAGATCATTCTGGTGGAAAGATAGGAGGAATATTACATTGAAAAGGGAATGGATACAAATTAACAGGAAGCCCGGAGCCTTATTGCAGTAACAGAGGGGAGAAACAATTAGGAAGAAAAACAGGAGAGTTTTGTAGGAGTAGCTGGTGAATGATAGAAACTTGAGGTGGGATGAATGAGGGAAATGGCCGATTGTGTGATGAAGTCTAAGTTCTTTCACAGATAATAGCAGAGAAGGATGTCATTCACACAGTCAGAACAAGTAATATTTTGGGGAAGGAAGATGAATTTTATTTGGAACATGATGCATATGGCGAGGTCCAGTAGAAGTAGACACAGAAATTTGTGTCTTAAGAGAGAATTCTGTACTAGAGATATAGATTTGGGAGACAGAAGGGTATCTATTTCAGCTGATGATGTAGGAATGGAGGATATCACCTACAGAGAAGTAAAAGAAGGAAAGAAGAAAATAAAGGCAGAAAATTTAAAAAAGAAAGAAAGAAAGAAAGAAAAACATCTAAGATAGACCTTTGAACCTTGGGGAGCACCAATTTTTTTTAAAGAGACAAATGGAAAACAAGCCTACGAAAAACACAGAGATGAAAGGAAAAAGCACAAGAAGAAGGGATTTTATGGAAACCAGGGAGAAGAAAGTGGGCACCTAAGCAGGATGTTGCAAGTAAATCAAGTAGGATAAGGACTGAGAGATTGCAGGTGGATTTAACTAAGCACAATTTCCATAGTGGGTTGGGTGTGGGTTGACAAATAAATAGGAAGTAAGGAGGGGCCAGCCCAGTGGCACATTGGTTAAGTTTACACATTCCGCTTTGGCGGCCCCAGGGTTTGCAGGTTTGGATCCCAGGTGCGGATCTGCTCACCGCTTGTCAAGTCATATAGAGTAGAGGAAGATGGGCACAGATGTTAACTCAGGGCTAGTCTTCCTCAGCAAAAAAGAGGAGGATTGGCAGCAAATGTTAGCCCAGGGCTAATCTTCCTCAAAATAAAAAAAGAGAAGATAGGAAATGAGGAAAGGGAGACACTGAGTATACATAACAACTTCAATCAGTTTGGCCATGCACTGCTTACTTTATGTCCCCTTTTTGAAATCTTTGTTGTAAATTCCGTCAAGTCAATTCCAATTCCTAGCTACAGCAAAGTAGAACCCGGCTGGTATTTTTGCGGCATCCTCAGAAGTTGGCGGCCAGGTCTTTCTTCCTAGTCTGTTTTAGTCTGGAAGCTCTGTTGAACACTGTCCATCATGGGAAACCCTGCTGGTATTTGAAATACCAGTGGCATGGCTTTCAGCATCGCATCACCACTGCAGCCGCTGAAGTAGGACAACTGAGAAACAGGTGGTATGGTTCCCTGACCAGGAAACGAACCCGGGCAGCGGCAGTGAGAGCTCCAAATCTTAACTACTAGACTACCAAGGCTGGCTTTTGAAATCTTACTGTCCCCTAAAGTTTAACTTAAATGCTGCTTCCTTTTTTTAGCCTTACGTGGATGGTCAATGACACCTGCCCGGTAAGCAAGATGTAATATCACATCCTGATATCTCTTTCCTTAGAGTTTCCCGAGGTACCATGTGTGCATACATGTGTGTATATTCCTCCACTGTGTCATTCATTCGTTGACATAAACTCTCTTGATCTCTTTATTATAATAGTGTATTGGGGAAAAAAAATATCGGTTTTATAAACCCCTACCCTCAAGGATTACAATCTAGAAATCCCAGCATTTCAGCATACAAATATTTCTCAGAATGTTTGTGCACTCAAAAATTCCACAGATGACTTTTTCAGGGAAATATACCAATGTGGAATCACAAATTATACCATTTTATGCTTGTGTTATGGCTGTTTATTCTCCCTTTTCTGTTAATTTTTTTTATTTCCCTACTAGATTAAAAAAGACGGAGTCACCCTTTTATCTTGTATCCAGCACACACAGGAGACATTCTCTTCTCTTAGTGAAATGAGTTAAACTTACCTAAATGTGGCCATAAATATGGTGCTTTTTTTTCCTAAAATGATTTTTCTCATATTGAGGCTTAAAATTTTCTTCTTTTAAGTATCAACTAGCTATTGCCCCAGAGATTTCAGCCTCTTCTCTCTGGTACTTCCTCCAAATCAATAATCCATTCACATTTCTTACCTTGGCACTCTTATTTCCGGCTTAAGTCACTGTTGACTTGAGAAGCCACCTCTGTTTTCTTCATTGAGCATTTGAAGCATAACTTACATACTCAGAACACAGCATTCAGTTTGAACAGAACTGGTTTCCATCAGCCTCTTTACCTTTTCTTAATCATAAAGTATATACCTATTCCTACCCCTGCCTCTTGCACTAAGTTGGAACTACATAGGTGGTATTTATACCTCTGTAGACAAAAAAAAAGAAAAAAAAATGGGACTTTCCTTTTCATATTCCCAATATGAACTGGAGCCCTGGAAGCAATTAATCCTAAATTATTTGAATAACTGATCATCAGTAAGTTAATATCTCCTAGACTTTAGGAATATAACTAAAATAATAACAAAAACAGCTACAATTCATTGAACCCCTATTGTCTGCTGGATACAGTGATGCTCAGTCACTTATCATGACAGTCCTGTGAGATATTATCAGGCCCATTCTGTAGGTGAAGAAACAGAGACACAGAAGGCTTACATGACATGCCAAGGTTCACATATCTCAGAAGCTGCAGAGCTAGAACTCAAACCTAAGTTTGCCTGATGCCAAAAGACTATGCTCATTCCACTACTGCAGTCAAGTGACACTTTGATGGTGACTTAAAGATCTTTTTGTTGTAATTGATATTTATTAACCATCTTGAATGATCAGAGCCTTTAATAACAGATGGAATTAGGAACCCCTCTCCGTGGACTTTTAAGTCAATCTCTCTGGAGGCTTTAAGCTCAGCTTTTCAACCCAGTGGGGCTACAGGAGCCATGACTATCCTGATGGACAGAGCCCAGTCTTTTGGAACAACCCAAAATGGTCCAGGCTCATGACATGTGGCCAGTGGACATTTTAGGTCGCCACGTATTTAAGCAGGAGCTTTCTGCACAGCAGTGAAAATGTGAAATGTGAAATAGTTCTTCTGGGAATTTAGACTTTCATGTCTGACCCAAATCTATTTCCATTAAGTAGACACTAAATGAATTTATTGTAAATAAATATGAATTTGGTGTCAGCCAAATATGAAAGCTATATTTATCCTTTCCTGGAGCCCAAAAGTAGCATCACTTGTCCCAGGACTATACTAGGAAAAAAATATCTCCTTGATAATAACAATTTTTAAAGGAAAGTTTTGCCATTTGAGGAAATTTCCTCTCTGGCGGGCTGTTCATAAAGTCAACCCGGACAACAGGGGAAAAGGAAAGGCAAATTGCACTGCTGCCAAATTTAAATTTCAAATTGACTTGACTCACCCATTAATTAACCCAAACTTTGGCATAATTATTTGTTGCTGACCTTAAGTCTGACACAGAATTCTTGCAAGCATTAGGGTGTGTTGTAGAAAATGTTGGTGTTTACCAACATTGAGATGGGCTCTCTTTAGCCCAAGATTCAAAGAAGTTCGTGGCACAGAGAACACATAATGCAAATTGCTTCAGCACCTCCATCCCTGGCCTACAACAGGGCTAAAAGGTCAGGACGATATTAGAACACTTTTTCATTCCCAGCATCATATAGACTGCAAAGATGGCATTAAGGCAGAAGCCCAGTAAAGTGGTGAACAATCATTGTTGCTTGAGGGCTAATTCAGGAAAAGCAAGAATTTACTGGGTTGTTTTTTTTTTCCTATTCACAATGAAAATAATTTCACTGCATCCAATGAGAAAAATGTATATTCTTGCAAATTAGATATTTTTTAGTGAATAGAAGGTCAATGCGAAACATGGCATTTCTTCTTAGCTACTAAAATATTAATAATTTGGGCAAATTTAGGGAGTAGCAACTTGGAGTCAGAAAATACCAAAACTGGGAGTTGTAATCTTGTTGAGCTGCATTTTAATTTGTTGAAGAGGATTCCTAGTATTCGAGGTGATGCCATACATTTTCTTGGAAACTAATATTTTACCCTTATTATTGACCAGGAGTGTAATGTTTTCATTAAAGAGGAGACTGAGTCAGAGATGGCATATTTCCCCATCAGTAGGTGACAGTGCTGCCATGAGCACTCCAGCCTTCTGACTCCTAGTCCAGTGCTGTCCCTGAAGAGTCTACAAAGTTTCAGGGAGTCATGAGCATTTGCAGAAAAATATTTGCATGACTGTACTTATAGATGACCACAAGGAGAGTAAACACATAAATAAGGCTGGCCCTAGACTACATTGCATAAGAGGTGGAGCCTGACTCTGGTGTCCCCTCTCTTCTCTTTGTTTCTCAACATCTACTGCTTGCAGTGTTCCCATTTATTCCAGAAGCCTGCTTTCTTAGGGAAAAGCCCCGTTGCTTGAGTCTTTCCACAATCTCCCCCTCAACTCCCTTTTGCCTGCCCAAATTAATTGCTTTTCTTTTACCCTATTCCTATAAACCATGCTGTCTGCAGATAATGTAGTAATGGCATAAACCTTTATTTCCTTCAGGAAAAAAATATTTGCATTAACAGTGATCAGGAGATGATCCTTGAGCCTGACATTTCCTGATGTGTTATTTGATCAAATCAGTTTGGATCTTTATTCTCAAACTTGAAGCTTTCTACTACACATAAGCGTATTAAAAGTTATGAGAAGTCCACTTCAGTGCATGTCCACCACTTGTACTGCAGCCCACCCGCTGCCACGTCTCCGCGGACCACTCCAACGGCCTCCTGCTGGCCTGCTCACCAGCCCTTGCACCCATCCCCTGCACGTTCTCTGCTCAGCACCCAAGTGAATTCCTAAAGTGTAAATCAGATCAGGTTTCCTCTCTGTTTACAACCGTTTAATGGCCTCCAACCACACCTGAACCCATGCTCACACCCTCCTCACCATGGCCTCAAGCTCCTCTGTGATCTGGCTGTCGCAGCCTGGGGCTCCAACCTCATCTCCCCAGACTACTCACTCCACCACACTGATCTTGATCCATTCACCAGAACACACCACATTCTTTGCTCGTCTCTCTGTCTGGGATGCTCTTTAACTCACTTTCACATGTCTAGCTTTTTCTCTTACTTCAGGCTTTAGCTTAAATGTCGCTACCTCTAATGTGTTGTCCTGTCAATCTCTATCTCAGCTCCTTGTTTATTTCCTTCATAATACTTAATACAATGTAGTCATCTTACCTTTTTGAGTCCGTTTCTTTTATGTTCTATCACTTGCATTAGAATACAAATTCTATGAGGTCCGTTTTGTGGACTCTTTAAATTTCCAGCACTCAGTAAATACCTGTTTAATGAATGAAGGAAGATATCCATCTAATCTTGTCCTATCACAGCATTTCTCAATTTCTGTGACCATAAGACCCTTTTGTGGGGCACCAACTCTTAATATCCTGCTGAAAATCTTTGGGAAATCTGCCTTTTCTGAAAGAAAGTTAAGATAATAATGGGGGTTTTAAGTGCTGAAACAAGTGTGGCTTAGGGCAGGCGGGCCTTTTTGGTAATTTGCAAATCTCCCCGTAGATGTGGTGACTCACAGTGGGATTGACCGTCTGGTTTCGTGTTTATGAGTCTGAATGGGCCCAGTACCTGCTGAGGTAAAACGGTACCCAAGTCTTTAAGGGCAAATTTTAATCTATATCACTCTTGGAGGTTATGGAGGTTTTTTAAATCTAATGACTTTTATAAGTTATCATAACGACATCTACTGTGCATGGCCTCTGTTGAATCTGCAGTTTTTACCAACCACAGTTGTCACGTAGCTGCCTTATTGCCTATACATAAAGGTAGGAATTTCTAAGTAAAATGCTAAAAAACTTTGCACAAATTATTAGGTTCAAATGGGATTTTTTATAAGTATCGCAAGTTGCAACATGCAAAACCAGCTGAAGTCAGAAGGGCACTCCATCAATCATTATAACTAACTTGTACATGGTAGAGTCGTAGAAATTAAGTGATGATGTTGGAACTGACCAGATCATAATCGAAACAGAGCCAAATGTGAAACTTGGATCAATATCCAATTCCCAGGAAAGTGTAATTTCCAGTTTTTAAGAAAAGCATGTTTTAAAATTTTCAAGGAAAATTAGACGTAAAATAAATTAATAAATTTATTGAAAATTTCAAAAATGATAATAATAATGACAATAGTAGCTAATGCTTACATAGCACCTACTATGAGCTGGTAAAATTCTGAACATTTTGTAGATATTAATATACTTAATCTTCACAGCAACCCTCTCAGGTAGGTGCTATTATCCCCTTTACACAATGAGGAAACTGAAGCACAGAGAGGTAAGCAACCTACGGAAGAACACACAGCTAATCCATGACAGATTTGGAAATAAAACTAAGGAGATCTGGCTCCAGAGAGTAAGTAAATCTGAAAAGGGAAATGTGCTGATTATAAATTTATGTTAAAAGCTTAACAACCTAAGTTTTGTCATTATGATGTAAAGTGGCTTGCAGTTTTGCATTTTTGAGTGTCTTTCAACAGTGGATCCATGGGTTTCTCTCTTTTTCTTAGAAAATTAAAGGAATCAAGTAGTGGCTTTCCTTATTTGTTCTAAATATTAATCTCTCCAGCTGTCACGGGATGTACCCATGCTAATAGTATTCCACTCTGCCCTGTGGTTTACAAGAAGGAGAAATTGTATTTTGCCAAGTTGACACCTCATTCATAATAAGCAGAGTCAAATGCAAGAACTTAATTTTTTGTTGTTGTTTTAAAGGTGCAATTTCTACTAAAAAAATACAAAACACAACTCTTGACAAAACATGATTGTAAAGGGCATTTCAAAACTACATTTTGATTATTTACAGAAAAATTAGTCAGAAATCCATGATCTTTATGGTTGTAATGGGTGAAGGAAAAAAAGTGGTCTAAAAATGGCCAGTTGAATTTTAATTAGTCTAAAAATGGTCAAGTTTCCTACTCACTCACTTAGCGATGATAAACTTTCCAATATCTATTTTGGAGTGTGGCAACTCTTTTCCGTGTGTTCTGCAGGGTCTCATTTCCCTCTGCGATGACTCCGTTGGCACTCTCTGTACTTGTGCGACGGGAGGGATCTGTTCAGATGCCCAAAGGAAAATCTATGTGTACTTCCATGTTCAATTACTCAGCCTTTTGCACATGATTTTTATTTACCATCCATGATATGTTTTTAATTTATTTACCAAATCTGCAATTATTTTCTTTTCTAGTATTAATTTTAGCTCTTATATTTACTGTTTTAAAATTTTTCATGCATTTTATTCTGCAATACGTTTTAGTCTAAAGCTTTTTTCCCCTTCTGCACTGTTAACAGCTCATCTTAAGACTAATGAAAGGAAGAATGGAAAACGTGTGTTTCAGGGAGATTTCTCAGAATATTGATCTAGAACCTAACTGCTTTGCATTAGATTATCCACTTTCCCTGGGCATCAGGTCATTTTTCCAGCAGTAGGTTATCATTTTAGAGGCGAGGAAATGAATGCACTAGAAAGTGAGAAGATTTTTATCTTTCAGAGTTATATAAAAGTGTAATCAAATTCATGGAGAAAAAGAATGGAGAAAAAGACATGTATACAGCACAAGGAAAAACTGTTTTATTTCAGTCTAGTTGGAAAAGAAAATCTTAACATTTCTTCTCTTAATATTTCTTCTATCAATTTGATATGATGCTATATTCTAAGTATTCAAGAAAAAAATAGTTCGAGATCTTCTTTGCCCTTTATCAATCTCAAAATATTACAGAATAATATTTATATTCAGTAATGCAAAATATGCTCTGAGGACAGGGGGGAAAAAAAGCACCTGATCTTTAACACGGAAATGTGTAGTGAATGCTTTTGCAGATTGATCAGCGTCTCTAATAGAAGAGAAGCAGTCATCATTCTATTCAGTTTAGGGAATCTTCAAATAACTAAGTTAGTCAATCAATTTACCAGAAGCACAGAGTTTCATAAACATTGCAATACAGAATTCATTTAGACCCTGCCCGAATGTTTCCCTGCCAGAAAGCCAAACAGCAATCCAGTCTACAAACTTAGGAAGGTTCTAATTCAGAGCAGACCGACTCTGGCAATAGCACGTTGAACCTCAAAAGACAAGATAGAGCCTGCTTTCTTTGACTTCTTTATTGATTTCACAGTCATGGATTTTTCTGAGCTCCCTTTTGTTGTTTGATATTTCCAATCTGTCCCACTTCTTAGCAAAACAAGAACAATACGTTTGAGCTCCTCCTCATATTTACTATAAATTCCCACCAAAATGATTCAGGATAAAAGCCCTAGTTTAATACCGCAGGTATTGTCAATAAAAGTTCTCTCTCACCATCGATCTTTACCTATGCACACCTGTCCCCAGCCTTCGTTCACATTCTTAAGTGTTCATTATGTTAGATTATGCTCATCCGTAATCTACTTGTATATTTGAGGAATCTTCAAAAGAACATAATGCCTCCCTCCCATGTTCCCTCTTCTTCTCAGTCACTCACGTGTAAGTCTTCCAAAGCAACCTTTTCCCTTTTCCCACTCCTTAGTACACAGGTGCTGATAGATGATTATAGCAGATCTTAGACATCCTAATCCAACTCCTTCATCATATAAATGAAGAAATAAAAGAGATATGCCTTCTCCAGTATCACATAGATATTTTCTCTTTTTCTCTCTATCAGATGTTTTGAGGGGTATAGGTGGGAATAGCTATTCCAATTCCATCCAGTGGTGCACCAGACAATTTTAGATTTGGATAGAGAAGTGTATATTAGAAAGAAAATAGGACATTCTTCATCAAGGAGCCAAGATTATAGCAATGTAGGCTGAGTTTATCCCTCCTTTTGACTGCATTACTGTCCAGAATCTCCCAGTTGGCCGGATTCCACCCCACATTAAATAAAAGAAAGGGCCGGGATCCAGACATAAGCATCATGGGACTAGGGGGCAGTAGGTGTGAGAGAGAAATGCCTCTTGGGTGACTCCCTGAATTGTCCAGGATGATGGACACTTGAAAATATAGACATAGACAGGAGAGAAAGCTAGCTTCTCTGGTCTTACCATTATTCATTGTATCCAAGCTGGAGGGTTTTATGTTGTAAAGTCTTCTTCTTTTTTACTTTCTTCTTCACAATACTTTTAAGCAGAGCTCGAACATAGATAATGCTGAATTTTTAAGAGATAATTTTGCATGTATTTTGCTTTTAGGATTTTTCAGTGTGCTTGTTTAAATAACATTCAAAACTTTTCCAAGGCAATTTGTTGATGGAATTGCTTTCAGATGCATTCGGAACCTTAAAGGACAAATAATTGGGACAGGTAAGTTTTTAGACACATGGTAGAGGGATTGGCTGGAACCTGGGACAGAATTCCAAGTAGGGCACCAAAGAGGGGTTTGAGGGAGCCAAGAGCAGTCCGACAATAGCGAATGAAATAGGGGAGTAGGGAGTGGAGAGGTCACAAAAATAATAATGACTACCATTTATCAGGCTTCTGATAAATGTCAATCTATGTACAAACATGCATTATCTCATTTAGGCTGCACAACAACCCTGCAAATTAGGTACTTTTATTTCCACTTTACAGATGGGAAAACTGAAAATCAAAGAAGCTGAATAAATTAATAATAAAAGAAGAAGAAATCAGAATAAAAATGATTATAATTAATACTAAGTTAAAAACGAACATTTTTGAGGGCTTATTATGTTAGTTCTTGGATAAATTATCCCATTTAATTCTCCTTATAATCACAGGCATTGTTATACCTATTTTACCTCCAGGGAATAGTGAGGCTTAGAGACTTGAAGAAAGATGATCTAACTAGAAGCAGAGGCAGGATTTAAATGTAAAGTGCCTAACTAAAGAGACTGTGGCTTGAATTGCTGTCCTGTGCATGCATTCTCACCCAGGTCTGTGTGCTGCTCAGTTCATGATTTTTCAGGCTCTCACATGGCATTTAAAATAGTAGTTCTCAAATTTGGTCTGATGACCCACGCTGGTCCACGATGGAGTTTCACTGTCTGGCAGCAAAATAAAAACATCAAAGACAATGTCAGAAGTTTCTCTTACCACTAAGTGTGTTCAATTTAAAGGATTGCACTTTGTTCTGAGACTATATTCTTCCTGTTGCAGAGCAAAAATTTCGCTTCTTTTTAATCTAATATGATGATAATTTATGATAGTTTTTAAAAATATTCTTTATTTAAAAATTATCAATTTGTCAACCCTATGCCCCCTACTTCACATCAGGGACAATGGGAAAGGACATGTATTTATTCATAAAATTTAAAAATCTGGGCTCCTCTGAAAAAGGAAAAGAATGATGTTTGGGAACTAGGGGTGGCACACAAAGCAAGCTCCAAATTTGCCCAAGGTTAACCCTTCTCTAGTGAGTACCACTTTATAGTTTTTATAGAATTTCCAAGGAAGCAGGTTACACTTGAAAGAAAATGATATCAGTGTATAAATATATTTTTATAGAATAACACTCTCCATCTACAAAACGCCTAAGCTTTGGTTGAGTAATGTGCACACGGTCTAGGAAGCGTGTTCACATTCCGTATCTCATTTGATCTGTGCACAGCACTCCCTGACACAGTGCTCCTGTAACAAGAAGGGTTCTGTGTTCAGAATATACAGTAAGATATACTACTTAGTACTGTTTGGCCTCTCTTAGCCTCAGTTTTCTTTAAGGAAGGAATGATTTCTATCTTACAGGATTGTTTCACAGATTTTAAATAAAGTAGAAAAAGTGCCGAACATAGCACAAGGCACACGGCAGTCAGTAACTGCTATCTATTATAATTATTATGATACTCATTTTACCAAGGAGAAAACTATAACAGATTAAAACACAAACTAAAGTAACTCATCTAGTTAAGTGATGGAATTGGGGCTCGAATCCAATTCTATCCACATCCCAAAGCTTCTTTTGGTTACCCCTCACCTACAATTCTATGTGAATCCCAAACCTCTCTTTGCTATGCCACATCTCTGTTCCAGTGATGTTAAAAATCCGGGACATCCCATTGATTTAAATGGCCTCCATCATTCTGTAGATACGTATCAGATGATGCTGTCCATATGGGCACAGCACATAAACTTCTCAGTAAGAAAATCAGATGAAGTTTAAAATGATTTGTTGTGTATGTCAATCCAATAAAGTAACATTAAAACAAATACGAGTAGGAATGGAAATTGTAAACATTACGAGATGATATGAAACATAAGATCCTGCAGTGCATAAAGGAGGCAGTAGCTGAAGGTCATCAATTTAATGAGAAGATAAAATTTGAAAGTGAACCTATAATTTTGATATCTATAAAAGAGGCTTCGTTGTGTGACTAGTGCATGTCAGCAGGTGTGTTTTCCTAAATTACAGACACTGATTGTCAGTGTGGTGTTTGTTATTTAAATTACCTGAAGAGTGACTTCATTTCCCTAGGATAGAGTGTGGCTTTTGTTGTCGATGGAAGATTAGAAAAAGTGGGCATCTCACTGATTCCGTACTCAGGCGCTTTGTTTTCATCATAATCCTAAAGAATAAGAAGTTTCTGTCTTTTTAAAGAGAAAGGAGAAGTATGACATATCTCAGTCCTCAGAGCAAGCAAATGAGGAAGGAAAGCCAATTCCTTTTCTTTTCTTTCGGAGGGGTTTTCTCTTAATATAGCATGCTCTAATTTAGAGTTCCATCTCTTGTTTTGAGTTCATCAGAGATCTGGATCTTAAATAGCTGCTTCTAATATGCTCAGAAACAAATGTATACTGAATATACACTATGTTGTGAGAATGGGTACCTTGAACTTAAAGAATTTAACAGGTATTAACTAGGTTGCATATCTTCCTGTGATTTAGGGTGCAAATTTGCAGCAGAGAGCTTGTCACATGGTGTGGCAGCCACCAGACAGGGAAGATAAGAAGGCTGGATTTCCAAAGGGAAGTTAAGAGTAATACAAGAGACAAGGACTCCAGAGAGAGTATGAAAGAGTGGGAGATAATGTTTGAGAATCTCACTTGCTGTACCGATTTTTTAAAATTTTTACATTCAAAGGCCAGCATATTTTTTCAACTAACTTTGCCCCATTAGTAGTAATGCGTAAAACATCCAAAATGTTTTTTTCGAGTACCTGAGTATCTTGCCAGCAACTCACCACGACTCCTAAAAGTGAGAAGGGGAGAGAATCCCAGCATTTAGCTTTGGGCTCTGCAGGTTTATTTCAGGTAAGGGAAATATTTTAGGTGAAATAATTGATTTGACTTATAATACCAATGAATCATTTTGCTAAGCCACAAAAAGGCAAGGGCCTTGGTACACAACCCATGAGAGTGTGGAAGGCACTTCTTTGTCTGTTTATTTCTGTTCTCATCACTTTATTTTTTGACCTTTTTTTTTTTTTGTAGTGAGAATGCTGAAGATCCACTTTCTTAGTAAATTTCAAGTATATCGTACAGTATTATTAACTATCGTCACCTTGCTGTATGCTGGAAGTCCCTTCTTAATAGGCAAGATGTAGGAAACCAGATCAGCCCATTTTCCTAGAAAGCAATCATGGGAACTGATTTGTTTTAGAGGCTGGGGGTAGGGAGCAGAAAAGTTTTGGCTTACTGGTATCCAATCAAGCAGTTCTGCCCTGTGCACTGTGCGAATCTTGCTAAGAAAGAGGTACCTCAAGAACTTGCCTGCCAAATTTTAAAGTTACAATTTGCTGCCAGTTTTACCCTATTTTTTCAAATAATTTTCTCAACTTCTCTTTTATCCTCATGACATGGAAATTGATGATAGGGACAGGGATTTTATTAGTTGTCAGATTTTTTTTAACCTCCCATCTCCTCTCCTTACTGCACTGAAGCGGGAGTTGTTGAATTTTGGCCAGCAACAGAAGCACTCAGAGCTTGTTAAAATGCAGATTGCTGGCTCCACCCCAGAGTTTCTGTTTCACTCTAGGCTGGAGCCCCAAAATTGGCATTTCTATTAAGTTCCCAGGTGATGCTGATGCTATTGGTCAAGCTGTCAAGCTCACAAATACCTCCCAGGTATCCCTTTCAACCACTCTCTTCCTTATCCCTTCATAGTTCAAGGGTTTTCAACTTGACTTCTCCATGCCCATGACTGTCTCGCTTTGTCAGCCCTGGTTTCCCCGGCCAGTGTCAGCAAAGCACCAATAGTAATGCTATTGTATGTGAGCGAAGCATTCCAGATGCTTTCCTTCTTCACTGCCCATGTTGCTAATATTTCCTTTCCTTCCGATACTTCCAGTATTTTCTTTCCAATATTTCCAATTCATATCAAAAATACCTGGGTGAATAGGAAGAACAGATTGTTTTTCTCCCTTGTTTTCTTCATTCCAGTTAAATGTTGATTAATATAATAAAAGGAATCATCTTTGTTTCAAAGACTGTCGAGAACAGCAAGACATCTGAAATCTGCCCTCCGTTCTCAATATCTCCACTGAGGCTTTGAGAGAGACAAAAAACCATGAAGCCCTATTTATTGCAAATGGCGTTCTTTAGCTCACTAAAGGTGAAAGTTCCAGCAAGTAGCTATTTTTCCTTCCTAAAAAATAATGGTAATAAATTACCAGGGTAAATTATTTACCAGGGTAAATAATGTCCTTTTAAATAGTACACATAAATTAACAATTGCCAAATCTTGGTATACAAAGAAATAAAGATCCTACCAATATGACTGCTTTTAAAGCTACTACTGCTGGCATAATAATTATATGGAAGGCAAGAATTGCTTTGTTTCTTTCTAAAAATTAGATATAGTGCAATAGTTACAAGGGTGTTTTTATCTTTGTTTTGTGTTGTTTTCTGTATTTGTTTAACAATAAAAAAGTCTCAAGGAAAAGCAAAAAAAAATGAGTGTAAAAAAGACTACTAGATTTAAATTTGTTTATTCACATTGCATATGTTGAGTACCTATTCTGGGCCAGGTAGTTTTAGGCAATTAACATACAGCAATAAAAGACAGACAAGGCCGTGCTTCTCTGGATGCATTCTAATGCAGGAGACAGGTGAAAAACAAATAAATATAACCAAAAGATTAAAAGGAGTTAGAGTCTTGCCTTATCAAAGGTCAAAACACACCATGAAACTGAAATGACTAAAATACTATGATATTGACACAGAAAAGGATAAATGAATAAATGAAACAGACTAAAGACTCCAGAAACACCTTGGAATTTAGTGTATGATAACATCAGCATTTCAAGTCAGTGGTGAAATGATGGGAAATTCAAAATACCTATCTACCTTGTGTCACTCATAAACAAATACTGATGTATTTCAGGTCTAAGGTCTAATGTATTTCAAGTCTAAGTATAAATATTAAAACTGTAAATGTATGGGCCGGCCCGGTGGCGCAGCGGTTAAGTGCCCACATTCCTCTTTGGCAGCTTGGGATTCGCCGGTTTGGATCCGGGGTGCAGACATGGCACCACTTGGGACACCATGCTGTGGCAGGAGTCCCACATATAAAGTAGAGGAAGATGGGCACGGATGTTAGCTCAGGGCCAGTCTTCCTCAGCAAAAGGAGGAAGATTGGCAGTAGATGTTAGCTCAGGGCTAATCTTCCTCAAAAGAAATTTAAAAATAAAAAATAATGAAAAAAACTGTAAGTGTACTAGGATGAATATATAAGAGAATATATTTGTTATATCTAGGTGTTATCGTTCTAAGCTTAATGCAAACCCCAAAAGCCCCTAAAATGGGGGCAAATGAAAGATTTGACTATATCTAAATGTAGAATTTCTATAAACTGATAATTTTCAAATGTAAAATTATGTCACCTAACCACATGGAAAAAGTATTTGCAACATGTAGAACACATAATATTTATTGAACACATACTCCATACTAAACACCATCCTAAAAATTAACAAATATTGTATCATTCTTAAGACTCAAGAAAAATCTGTCCGGTATGTAGTCTTATTATCCTCATCTTATATGTGAACAGCCTGAGAATTGGAGACTTCAGACGAGGTGCTGAAGTCGTCTAGTAAGAAAGAGGCAACACTGAGCTTTAACTCAGGGCTCCCTGGCTCCAGAGTTGAAGTCACCAAACACTGAGACACAAAGAGCTCCTATAAATCTGCAAGAAAAAGGAACAGTAACCCAGTTTTTAAAAAATTAGAGTTTATGAATCCATGGAAGATGAACCAAGTGGCCAAGGTCATTACAATAAGGCATGCAGGCTCACTCCTATCAAGGAAAAGCAGGTGATTTGGTATTACATGTCAAAATTAGGAATGCTGAAATGCTTTGGCTGGCCCAGCACTTCTATTTATTATCTACCCCAGAGAAATGAGGGTCTTTGTGTACATACCCTTCAGTAGCTCTGTAATGTGCCTTGCAATATTATTTGTAATACTTCAAAGATGAATACTCCCTACACACCAATCACTGGGGAACAGTTAAATGTATCATGGCAAACCTGTATCGTGCAATGCTATACAGCTATTAAAGAAGCATGAAAGTTGATCTATATGTACTTACATGGAAGAACATTTCAGGAGAATATATCTACATAGATCAATACATCCTGTTTTGTAAAATTGCACATTCTACACACATCTATGTGCACACGCAAAAAAATATCTAGAATGGTAATCCTCAAATCATTAATGGTTTCTACTTTTGAGCAGTTATACTGGGGAAGTGGGATGGGTATGAGAGAGAACTTTAACTTATATAACATAAAATGAAGTATAAAATAAGATAAAGATTCTCTCCAATTTAGATTTCATAATTAAGAATATGTATTTTTTAAAAGAAATAAGAAAAATGCAATGGAAAATATTTTTTAAACAAATTTTAATTAAACAGTAAAGAACATATCAAAGACATTCCAAGTAAAACAGCATAGCCCATTTCTTCTTGAACACGATCTCTGAATGCAAGGAAAACACTTCCCATTTATATCTGACTAAGAATATCAGTGCTCTTGAGTGTCAAGCTTCGCTTTCATTCTTTTCCAGGCCACTGATGACAAAAGCCACCCAAATTCCATTTCCGTTTCGTCTTCCATCCCCAGTCTGCTGTTTTAAAGCAAAATCTTGCCCTAGAAAAACAAATTCAAGTATCCCCATGAATCTTGGTGACTGAAGGATAACATGATGAATTCAGAAAGGATTGCATGCCCATATTCATTGTTGAGCTATTTGCAGGATGTAGTATTTGGTTAAAGTAAGCCATGCAGTGTGAAACATCTGCTCCAAGCATTTGGCCATCTGAGTTACTCACCTCTATATTACAGATTAATTTTATTCTTTTCACAATTGGTGAAAAGGATCTCAGTGGATATGGAATGTTTTGATTTGATTAAAAATTGAGCAGAAATACCTGTTCATTCATAAATGTGATAAACTTCCTCTGTTCACCAGTCAACCTCTAGTCTTGTCTTCTTGCTGTCAAGTTCTTGTTATCAAGCCCTATTTTTAAAGATATGATTTCAGATTAGATGTTACCTTGATGTTTATACCTGTTTTACCATACCAGTCATAAACTCAGCACTGTGCTTAATCTGTAACGCTTTGATGTGGTCATTGATCTGCATCAATAAACTATCTAACAAGTTTGGAATTCAATGTCTCCCCTTTGATAAATGCCTATCCCTTCAAAACAACTTGAAGGGAGACATCATTCTAAAAGCTTACATTTAATCTGGTCCACAAGTAACTTTTTGCTGTTTAAACCACTATCAAATTTACTTGGGCCTATCAGCCCTAGGCCGACCCCAGCTATTCCAAGGAGCTTAGGAGTATGCAGGCCTGCCATTTCTTCTTCACAGCCAGTTTGGGGATAATGTCAGTCTTTCTCTAGCCCACCCACAGTCCCTAAGGGCCCCAAGTTAACTATGTCCACACTGCTTTGGAGCACAGAGGGGATGGGGCATTGCTGGATCCTGATCAGATCAAAATCCCCTCTATCAAGCTCCTGACCTTCTATTCATCCGGAAGTTTCTCCAGCGGCGTGCAAAGTATTGACACCTGAGTAGTAGTTCTGTTTGACATTCTCTGATAGGTCTCTGGCTGGGACCTACCTGCATGGAAGTTCCCACCAGCTCTTGAGTCCAAGGGAGGCTGGCCCAACAGTTATCCCAAAACCACAGTGACCCTCAGTGTATCAGTGACGTGCAGAGACTCTGGAGTCAGAGTTTGTAAGATCAAGTCCTGGCCCTGCCGGTTACTGGCAACATGGCCTGGGGCAAACAGTTTAACCTGCCATGCCTCAGTTTCCTCATCCATTCAGTAGAGGTATTAGTTCCAACCTCTCAGAGTTATGGTGTCAATAGAGATTTGAATAAGTAAGGCTGTTAGCAGAGTGTCTAGTACAGAATTAGTGCTCAAATATTAACGACAATATGTACTTTATAAAATGGCATGTACTTATAGTATGTGGCCTGGCAATCGGACTGTTCACCATCTCTGTCTTCAGAATTCTGCATTCGTCCTGTCCCTGCAGCTGAGCCCTCTCTTTGGAATGCAGCACTTAGCTTAGACTAGAGATAGCTGCTGCTTCTTGGTCTTGAACTTTCTGTTCTTCCGATGGACAATTGCTGGACTCTTATCCTTATGGTCCTCTTATTTCCCTCATTCCTTGAGATTTAGCTATCTTGTTCTTAGAAAAGGCTGATGATGAATATCAATTCCTTTCTGCAAACAAATTATAACAGCGTCATCTTTAATACTTTAGGTCACTTGTGCTAACTTCTATCTCCTTTGATCTCTTTGCATGTAGATTTCCTTTCTTTGAGGATAATAAATAGTTCTTAATCTATAAGGAATAGGAACAGATCTCTTCTAGGAAGTGTTGAAAATCTTTCTTGCCAATCTCTAAAGAACAGAATATCAAGAGAAATAAATATACTGTCAAACAGATGACTTCTAATAGAAGCGGCCCCTCTCACAAAGCTCCAAAGCACCTCTTTATACACCAATGTTCATGATGGGTTATTAAAAATACACATCTTCTCATACGAAAAAAATAAACAGATCAAACCAAAGTCTTGTGGCGATTTACCAAAGCCACCATGAAAATATCACACCAAAGCACAAAGTAGAGTGGATTTATCAGTCTGAGGTTTATCTTTTGATCCTGACAAGTTTCACAGTTAAAGTTCAAATCCAGATGTCTTGAACAAATTAACAAGTTTCCTCTCTCTTGTCTGCTCTAGAGCTCTGTGGTGAGAGGGATGCTGAGGTCACATCTCGGCACAGTGGCATTGAGTGCCCTGCCAGAAGATTACTATCTATCATTGCTACAGGAGTGTGAAGTGATGAGATTTGTACCACACAGTTACCATTCCTGCTTCTTTTTGGTTCTCACATACATTCCCTTTGTGTAATCAAAGTATGTGTGCATTTGGTAGAAAGGGAGAGTGCACTGATATCTGGGGAGTAGAGGCAGGGATTATTCTGAACCAGGCATTATTCAAAGCACTTCACAGGTACTCATTCATGGCATTACTACAATAACCCTAAAAAGTACATACTATTGTTAGCCTCATTTTATAAATGAAGACATTGGGGCACAGAAAAATGTCAGTAACTTGCCAAAGATGGTACAGCTAATAATGAGGAAATCTCCTTGGCAGAGCTGACAGGAAGTCTGGTTTAACACTCTGTGTCTTCACCACTGTACTAATATGCCTGCTAAGTTTTTTGCGCAAAAAATAATAGAGATTAAATTTTCAGGAATCTCTTTCTACACCATGAGTTTTGTAAACCTCGCACTATAAAATCATAGCATGGGAAGGGATCTTGCTGGTTATCTAGACCAAACTTCTACCTGTGAAAGGATCCAGTCCCTGGTACCCAGTGCCATCTCTCCCATCTCAGTATCTTCTGGCTCTTCCCTAGTTGAACAGCTCTCAAAACTCTTTGATATATGGAACCAAAATCTACCTCCCCATGAGTCACACCTTTGATCCTACTTGTGTCCTCTATGGAGCAAACAAACCAAACTATGCTTTCTTCCACGTGATGGCAATCAACATCTCATCAGTGAAGTCTCTCTACCATGAGTGAAATTTGATAAGCAAGGAGGCAGGAGATTTTCAAAACAACTCGTAATTAAGTAAAAGGTCATTTTATTTTAAAACTTGCTCTCTCTAAACCAACACTATACATTTCAAAAGAAGAAGAAAGTAGTTAGAGTTCATATTTCCATTCATAGCTAAAAAGATGGATACCTTTGGGGCTGGCCTGGTGGTGCAGCAGTTAAGTTCCCACATTCTGCTTTGGCGGCCCAGGGTGCGCTGGTTCGGATCCCGGGTGCGGACACGGCACGGCTTGGTAAGCCATGCTGTGGTAGGCGTCCTACATATAAAGTAGAGGAAGATGGGCACGGATGTTAGCTTAGGCCAGTCTCCTCGGCAAAAAGAGGAATATTGGTGGCAGCTGTTAGCTTAGGGCTAATCTTCCCCCAAAAATAAAAAATTAAATCAAATAAAAAACCCATTGAAGGAAGTTGTTATTGTTTGAACATTAAAAGATTGATTCAGAGCATATGAATTATGTTAGCAAAAAGCCTTCAGTAATAAATGAGGAAATAACTTGTTATCAGAAAGTTGGAAAAGCTTCCTGCGTATACCCCAGAGCTTTATTCCTACCAATGCCTTGCTGTTGAAACACACATTTCAAGTTCTTGAGCGCATTTTTTGGGAGTTGACAAGTTGTCCAGTAGGTGGCAGAGTGTTAACACTCTGTTAATGGCTTTTCGTGTTAAAAGGAATTTTCTTAAACTTGGTTGAAAAGCAGTCTCAGGAAGGACTTGCTTTATATGTATGTTGTTGAAACAAACATGCAGCATATTTATCTCATTTTTGGAAATACATTTCAAGATTAAATAATTTTTGAGTTTTTATATCTTGTTTGGGGTTTGTTAATTTTATACTCATTCATTATGGCTTCTTCCTCCAAATATTTATATTATACACTTTCACTTTTTTTCCCTGAGAAATAAGTAGAAGCAGATATAGATGAAAAGTAGGTTTTCTAATATGTCAAGTAGGTGTTCTGCCATCTTTAATCCATCCAGATATTGTACTTACCTAATAATTATTTTCCAATTGTTCCAGTTCCCACATCTCATTTTCTTGTGTGTGTGTTTAGCCCAAATGGAAATTCTTCATTACAATAAATGCAAATTCTAAAGATGCTAAAATCTACCAAATTGACAAATTTCTCCACTAATTTGTCTTTAAGTGGAAAATAAAACCACGTAGTACATTATGTAGTAAACACTGTCTAACCAAGTCATCATTTTAAGAAACAAAGCTGATTTAATGTGCTGTACTGGGTAAGATAGAAAAGATCGCACCTCACATTTTGACGTATTGTATTTAGCTAAAGTGCAACAAATGATGAACTGTATCATCATGTTCTCAAGCAAATCATTGCATTTAATTATGTTGCCAGTCTGATCTTTCCAGAAGATAAGATTTTTAGTGACTGAAACTGAATTGCTTATTTGCAATGGTTGAAACCCTGCTCCATCAGTAGCCTGTGGTAGTTTGGGATAGATTAGCTCCTGGATAGCCCCTCTTGAATGTAGTTATTGTGATAATATTTAAACACTGCTCGCGGTCTTTACATATCAGTTGAGTCACAAAGATGCATAACTGCATCAGCCTTGCATTTCCCATTAACTCTACTCTATAAGGCCTTCAGCGAACCTTCCCTCTGCAGAGGGTTCATCCAGTCAGATGGTCTAAATGAATTCTAAGAGCAACCTCTTAACTTTTTTACTTTGATCTCTTCATCTTGATACCCTAATCACAAATCTTAACCTAAAATTATTCTCTTGGGAAAGTTTCTATGAAAAATAATGAATAATTTCAGCTTCCAAAGTAATTGTCTTCATAGTATCTAATGTCAGTTTCCTAAGCTGGGTATTTGAAATGGTCCACTAGCTGAGAATGCTCAAGAAACAAACTGGAAAATTCAGTAGTTGAGAATATCTCATTCTCTCTTTTCTACCAGTTTTCCCCTTCTCACTCCACCTTCCCTAGTTGAAAGGGGTATAGAATTGAGAATTATGTGAATCATCTGAAAAACGTTATTGTCCTTAAGGTCTAAGAGTACTTTATCCTCATTCAGTCTCCAACACTGACATAAATCTCCAGGCGAATCATAGTGTCCATATGATGTGTGGTCTTGTCTCATTGTACACTGGTGACAGATAGAGCAGTGATCAGTTTAATTAAAGTTAGAATATTAAAAGTAACTTTTTGGCTGGACCATATTATTGTAAATGCTTTAGACAAATTAAATCAATTACATCAAATTGCACATTTGTTGTAATGAATGATTGGCAAATCCAATAAGACTTACCAGAAGCAAACCACGTGTTTCCTGGACATAAGTAGAAGACTCCAAAAGGGTCAACATTGAGAACATTTGCTGTTACGTAAAGCAAACTTCCTGCCCCCGAGTCTACTAAATCCTACTTCTTGTTCTTGCATGTCAACCAACAGGGCTGATCACATTATAAATTAATACATAAACAAGGTCTGATGGATCGCTGGACTACCACATAAGGTTGAAAGCTAGAAATATTTGCTTCTTAAAGTTACAATTTTTGAGTCAGGAAGGGCCTTGTTGAACCCCTGGTCTCCAAGTGGAGTCATTCTTCATATGAATTCTTCAGCAGCTCTTCCAAGGTTGCCTTGGCAGTGAGGGAGTGGCTGGGCCATAGCCACAGCCAACTTCTACCAGAGCAGCTCAGCTTTCTATTCTCCACCTAAGATCCCATTGGAATAAAGAGTGTGGAAGCTAAAATGGTAAATGAATCTCATTCAACCCCTTCATTGTAAACGTGAGAAAATGAAGGCACAAAAAGGCTAAATGACCAGCCAGACATCCTTCCTTGAATAACCTCTAGAAATGTAACAATAGAAAATTCTACATCATTTATTTTTGTCATATGCGTTAACTCATATTTCCTTTTCACTTCCTAAAAATAAGGAAATAATTAACTCAATGTAACACTTTTTTACTTGAAAATAATTTTTACTTGAAAATTTTGATGATCAAACCATTACAGTTCTCTGAAGGAAAAACAAACAGTGTACAAATTTAAATCTTAAGAGTCCCAGACAATAAAAATTTAAATATACACACACGTGAGAATAATTTCTTCTGGATTGCATTATCATTGCAATTATTATCAATTTACAATTATGCAAGACAACATAAATACACCATGAATTTTAGTAGTTACTAAATATCTAAGTAAAACTTTACTGTAAGTGCATCTCTTAATGAGACGGATGAAGTGTTTTGTTTGTGAAGTTTTATTTTTCTGTTTTTCTTGCTGAGAAAATTTGTTTACATCAAAAAGAAAATGTAATAGGAGGAGTTTTATTAGAGTTATGTCCCTCAGTTCTGTGAAGTCCTCCCTCATTATAGGTCAAAGTCAAAAGTCACTTAATGATTGACATTAAGTTAAGAATTTTTTCAGCTTAACAATCTATTTAGTTTTTCCTGTAATTTTGTGGAAAGCAAAGAATTGGACTCCACCTAACTTGCAAAAAGATTTGTTAGTCAGTCATTATATGTCATTCACTTTACCAACACAACAGCAGTATTTGGAGCCAGGAAGGTTCTTTACACACCAAAAGATGCACTAATCATTGGTGAGTGGTGAGCTTTTGTGTTTTGTTTATTTGTTTGTTCTTTTGAAAAGTGGAAGAGAGGTGTTTCTGAAAAGTGATAAGAGAAAAAAGAACTTGGCCTACCTCAGACAAATTCTAAGGCAGATCAGTCTTAGGAAAGAGTTTTTGTAGAGGCTGAGAATCTAGAAATTTATACTCAAAATTACTCATATGCCCTCTACCTTAGAAAGTGTTCGCACAGCCGGGATTATGTGCATACCCATTTGAAGGCCACTGGTTTAGGGAAGTCTCAAGGTGAGCAACGTGCTAGAGCCAGAGGAGTGTGGCTTGAAACAGTCATTGGTTCACATACTTAGGAATCAGGGAAATTGGACAAATTCCTTTTTAGAAGCAAACTTTCTCCCACACAGTGGTTGTAAGGCCTTGATGAGAAGGCACACTTGGGAACACAGAATACAGAGGTCAAATGGATCCAGAAATGGTTGATTCCAGCACATTGAGTTATTGGGACCAATTACTTGCATTGAATACTCAGGTAAGTGTGACTTTCCAAGTATTATGAAATGTAATTGCATGGGACCAGCTAGAGCTGGGATTGGGAGAGGAACATCCACATTCTGACTCAAACTCCACGTGATTGACCTATGTGACTTCTAGTGGATCAATAAATGCCATTTTCTTGTCCATAAAACAGAGATGCTAATTACCTGTGGCCAGCTTCAAATTCTTTGTTGAATGAGGAATAGTACAAATGTGGTTGTCGTGGGCAAAACCACACAAAAGAAAAATTATTCAAATAAAATATTATGATCTTCATTTTTAAGGCACTGGAAGTTTTAAAGATCAAAAAAGTAAGGTAATTAACATAATAATAACTGACATTTTAAAAATGCAGTTTACTTAGTACTCTCCATTTATTTCTTTATTTACCCGAAAGAGTTTTCTGCATTCAGGAGTTAGAGATCAACAAAAAGCAATGCTACTTACAACACTAAGTATAACGTGAACTTCAAAGGAAAGTGTGTTCTAGAAATTAGCACATATTGTCCTCATGTCACACTAGCTGGGCACTAACTACCAGCTAGAATATTCTAACTCCAGTTTTTAATCCAAGTCCACCTGCTAATGTCTCAAGAGTAGAGTTCCCACAAGCCACATAACCATTCCTGAGAGGTCTGTACCATGACATCAGGGGTCTTTTTCCCTGCTTCCTGGAAGTTGCTAGGGTCAAGTGGGAGAATTTCTATCCTCCTTCTGCACTTTCTTCCCTGGGGGCTAGCAGACCCCTCTTTCTGAGAGCTTGTCCTCTCATGTATCTTTACTACTTTGAGTTCCTAAGGGGGAGAAGAATGAAAGCACACATAGCAGCTTTTCCTCATGAAGAGAACTCAAATCTGAATCCAGATTCTGCTTTACTCGAAGAATATACTATAAATTAGGAGTCACTCAGCTTCAGGACAAACCTTGGGGACACGCCATGACAAACGCTGAAGCCAGACTGCCAGGGTTTGACATCCAGCCTCTCCCAGTTACAAACTGTGTGGCTTCAGAGAAATTACTTAGACTTTCTATAAATTAGTAACTCACCTGCAAAATGAGGATCATAATAATAGTGTCTTTCTCATAGTTCTTGTTAAAACAAAGGATAATAGGTCACATAAGTAATATGACCTTATAAAGTATCGTTCAAACTGGTGCACTTTTGTGAGTGGACAAGGATGTTATTAATAATTACATTAGGACAGTAGGAATAAGCCAGGATTTTCCTGGGAAATCCAGGATTATGAGATTGTCCCATCATAAAACACCCAGCATGATGCCTGGCACCTTGGCAGAATGAGCTATTAACATCCTATTAATGTTGCCTGAGAGATTATGGCCAAAAAAATTTCTGTTCCATATTAGTATTTTCTGTTCTCTTCCATATTAATACTAATATTAATACTAATAAATTCAGAATTTGTTAATTTGCAGCAGCTTTTTTTTTAATAAGGGGAAAGGATGTGTGCTCAAATGTATATGTTTAGGAGGGTCCCTTACCACTGTTTCACTTATTCAGGCCCTACCTTCACTTTGTGCAAGAGAAACATAAGCATGGAGTGTAAGAAGGAGGCTCCTTGTGTTCATTCCAATCCCCACCCTTGTCTGATGATGAAAGAGGGGTGATGTGAGGGCAGCCCCAGTGGTAACAGGACTAAAGTTTAACTTCAGGAAGTTGACCGTTACTTTTGTTTAGATTTAAAAAAATTAAAAACACTGTGTCAAAAGTCCAGCAAAAATAATTGGTAATAGAAGCAAAGAAATTCCAGACTCAGAAGTCCCATGAAGTCATCTCTATACCTCTTGCCAGCATAGGGTCTTTTTAAAGCATGTTCTCAGGGTCCTGGCCAGCCTAGCATCAGCTGCCCCAAGATGGGGCTTCCCTCATTTCTTTGGCAAAACATCATCGAAGTCCAGCAGGCAAGGTCTTCTGACCTGGATTTCTAGTTTGGTATAATCCTATTACTAGGGGATGCCACATTAAGTTTCTGTTAAATGCAACTTCTTAACCAACATTTACTTCTTTTGAACCTGCGCATCTAGAAGCAGAATTTACATTACATAGTTCAAATTCTTTTAATATTTACCATCCAAATTATCTTTCCCAAGTCTAAATTTAACAAAACCAGCACCCTATACTTGGCAAGAGGACAGGATTTTTTAATCTATGTAACATGAAAGGCAACGGCATACATGAAGATCACATTTTACTGAAGAGTCTAATAGGTTCCTTTTTTCCTGATAATAATATCGACAGGAATAGCATTTGCATAGGGCCTCCCAGTTTACAGAGTAAGCCAAGATACATTATCTCATGGGTATTTTATTCTTTCGGTTCCACCAATTTAGCACACAGCAGGTCCAACCTCGTGCCTGAAGCAGCCTAAAGAGAAAGCCCAGGCAGTAGTACCATGCAGTGTGTTTTCAGCCCTTCTCCACAGTCCAGGGAAAGTGTGGGACAGCTCGCGAAAAGATGAGTTCATGTTCAGCCTGGGAAAGCGGCACAGCGGCCTTTCCTGCTGCTCGGCATGAAATGAGCCTTGAGCAGCATGAAATCACTGACCACAGGTGTAGAGATTCACAGTGACATAAATATCTTTGCTGTTTAGCAGTTGGAGGAAAGCTGTGGGAAGATTTGCCACAAGCTCCTCCTGGCCAAGTCTGCCTTTATGAAGAAATGGTCATTTAGGCCGCACTGTTGCCAGGGAGCTTGATGAGCCTCATTCCAACTTCCACTCTTCTTAAAGGGCTAAAAGACGCGAGGAAGAATTGGAGGAGATGTAGGTGAATACTTGCCTCGGGCCTTTCCAAGGAAAAGAGCAAAGAGGAAAATCATAGAGTGCCAAACCGGTAGATATGTTTGACCACAAACACTTCAAATTTTCTATGTGTTAAAAAAAAAATCTCCATAAACAAAACTGACAAAGACAAATAAAGGCAAAATGGTAACCTATATGACAAATTATCAACAATACAACTATATAGAGTGTTTTAAAATTCTTTCAAAAAATGAGTTAAACATATGAAAATACAAAAAGGGAAAGCAAATCACTAAAAGGGGATAAAATCTTAAAATATGTGGAAAATGTTCCAATCCACTAATGATGAAAGATATGTAAATTAATGTAATAAATATACCATGTTTGCCTATAAAAGTGGAGATCTTTTTCTTTAATTATAGTATCCAACCTTAGCCAGGGTGTGGAAGGGGAGACTTTGTATCATCTGATTTCAATTTTCAACACTTCTTTCATTTTATTTGGTATCAGACTAAATTTCACTTATCTATTTTATTTACTCATTTCTTATCAAGGTAAGCAGGATATAGCTGGGTTTTTTAAACAAATTAAAAGTTATTGTCTTTTAATGGAAAAATATATTCCAACTATGTGTATTGTCAAAATTGGCATGATTAATCTTAAATTTAGCTGTAAATTCTCCAGTGTCCCTTCATTCTACTATTTTTTTATGCAGTCTATGTTTTGTTTACTTTTAATTTCTGTTGAAATTTAAAAGGTAAAATTCTTATAGCAATTATTATCACATATAAATATACTCTAATTACTAATGGCAATAGTTATAAACAGACCATTAATACAAAATATTAAATACAGTATGTTTATCAATTTGATAGAATATTTTGTAGTTATTAAATTTTTTATTTTTAAAAACATTTTGGCATGGAAAAAACTCACAATATAATAAAAGCTTGACAAAAAACTAGTACAATATGATCCCAAATGTATATGTGTGTGTGCGTGTGTGCGTTTGTGTGTAGCATTCATTGAAAAAAGGCTGAGAGGTAAATACGTCAAAATAGCAACAATTGTTACCTATTTATCAATTATGGGGAACTTTTTCTCTACCGTATTTTTCTAGATTTTCCAAACTTTATGTAATGAGTTCATACTATTTTTATAACCCCAAAACAACCATTAAAGTGAATTTTAACATAATGCTTATCAATGTGCTTCTCAGAAAGCAAAAACATCAGACACTCATCTAATATCTTCTAGCAGATTATAGGTATTATTTAGAAGTCCAGAGACCCAGTTTACAATGCATGGTGACAGACCAAGCCCTTTAAGAAGAGTGGCTAGTTCCAGCCACACAGCAAGCTCGATATTTGTCCGTACTGATGGACAAATAGACGGAATGGAACTTGACTTGCACTCTGCAAACTGTTTTCATACATTAGCATAGAAGTCACAACCTTGAGATGCCCTCTAGCCCATAGATGGTCTAACATATACCAAGAGAACATAAAATAAAACACTTTAGCAGCTGATTTTTTAATTATAGAAGTATTTGATATAGTGTTCTGAAGTCAGTATTTAATGCCAATGCAGCAGTGAATGTATTTTCCCCTAGTTTCTATCGCCTGATTTCAATTCTGTTGCTCTTTTATCTTAAAAAGAATTCAGTGCTCAGTTTCTGTTTCATTTACAAAGCCTTAATATGGTTTTGTTCCTTTGGAGTTTATCATCTAATTTGTATCTATGGTTCAGCCCAGTGGAGTGAATTTGCATGGCAATCTAGACTACAAATTACAAACTCAAAATACCTCTGAAATTTTGCAGTCTTTATAAGCCTACAGTTTTAATGCCAAATCACTTGTCATTTTTCTTAATGAAATTGAATTTTTTGCTGCTGGTATTGAACTATTTTCTATTAAATCCTTCCCAATTGATTATAAACGAGGAAAGAAAGAGGTTGCATTAAGTTGATTTATAGACGAATGCTAATTTCATATATTCCCATTCTCTGTTGTAGCACTCAAATGTAATGAAGACATATATCTTTTCCTTAGAGTTGTCTTAAAGTTTGAGAATTTTAAAAATAGGACAATTTGGGATAAAACAATACAAATTGTTTAAAAGGAACAAGAAAAAGTATTTACTTAAAATAAATTGATTACCATTGGGCACTAAATTAGCCTCCAATTTTCCTGTAAATAAATGCAAATACAAAGACACATAAAGATCAAAATAGTTAGAAAATGTATCAGCAAAGTAAAATTTTTTCTGGATCTCAGTTCAAACAAAACTTTATCACATGGTTCCATTTATGAAAAATGTTAAATTTCAGCACAAAATACTTTCAACCACAGTTTTACCAAAGATAGAGTGACTGTGTTTAAGTAGACAATGTGTCCTTCCATACAAGAGAACCATAGCCAACCGTTGACTCCTTTCTTCTTACGTAATGTGTTCATGCAACTGTTTCAGAGGTATCAAAAACTCACCAAGTCCAAAATTGAACTACCTGCCCCTCAAATCCTGCTGAATTAATCAGTATTTTGGATTGCATGCAACAGAAACTAATTTGCAGTCACGTTAGCAATGAGTATTTTTTTTTGGAAGAATCCTAGGGCAGCTTAAAGAAACTGAAAGTAGCTACTCTCTCCTCCCTCTTACCTCCCCTCTAGAGAATAGAACTAGACATTGAAAGGCCTGCAAGAAGCCTGGCAGTACTTTCTTTCTAGCTCTTATCTCTGCTCCTCTCTGCTCATCTGCTTCATTTCACTGCAGACTTGCAATATCTATAGCAGAAGACAGTTGCCACACAGATCCTGCTTTGATGTGGGTCCTCCAATTCAGGCCATACAAAGACATGGACTGCCTCTTTCTTCTTAATCTCTAGAATCTTGTCATGGGAAGGCTTCTTTCAGTGTCCAGAGCACACCATTCTCTCTCCCAATCACAGGCTTTGCCTGTTTCCCCAGCCAGCACACCTATGCCTAGCTAATTCTTAGGGATCATTGGGCTGTCACCTTGAAAGTCATTTCCTCCAGGAGGCTTTCTCTTAATTCTTAGACCATTCTTTCATTAATTCATTAACTGAACAAATATTTACTGAGCACCTACTCTGTGTCACACACAGTGATGGTACTGGATGAACACTGGTCCTTGCCTTCAAGGAGCTTATGTTCTGTGAGAAATATGTAAGTATTCATTATGATAAATACAATAAAGGAATGCAATAGGATAAAGAATAATAGGAGGACCTCAGGGTGGTCAGAGAAGGCCTACCTGAGGAGGTGATATTTCAACTGAGACTTCCAAAGGACAAGGAGTCAGGGCTCTGATCCAAGCAAAGGAATCAGAATATACAACAGCTCCGAGGTGCATTTGAAGAATTGAAGGGAGGCTAGTGTCTCTCAAGGCACCGAGAACATGAACAAGAGTTGCCATGACAGAAAATGAGATCATTCCAAAAAATGGTGGTAGAGCAGAGGTGAACAATTAGTAATGTGCACACCAGATTTGGCTGTAGGCACATTTTGATTGACTGGTAGAATATTTTAATTATCTTTTTAAAAATGTTACTGCATTAGGCAGGGCAGCACTCCACACTCCACACTTCCATCGGGCCAGATTCAGACTTCTATGCTACTTGCCAGTCCCTGGAATTCCATTTGGAAGGTGCTGGAAAGAACTGGATTAGCTGTTGCACATGCTGTTTCTGAGGATATGTGGAAACACCTAATGCAATGTTTATAAACTTTGAGGTTATTCATAAAGTGGGATGAGCTGAATGGAATCTTGGAGCCACAGTAGAATCCAGCTCAAGATGGTAATGAGAACCGAGAGCATCTGCTTGGTCTTATTGCAGGCTGGCCCTTTCATTTATCTGGATAGTAAATGCTCCCAAATTATTTACATAAGGAGATAAAGGCAATGCTCTTAAAAGTTTTATATCTTTATATAAACATATAACATATCCCATACATATGTTCTCAGGATTGATTACTGATTTTTTTCCTTCTTTTTATGAAGGTTTTCATAACAGTATGATTTGCCACATCTGCTGCCTTCACTTCTTTCAGTAAAATTCTAACTCAATATGTAGCCCCTGCATCTGAATTAGACAAATAATATATTTTAAAAACGGCATGGGGGCTAGCCCGGTGGCGCAGCAGTTAAGTTCGCATGTTCTGCTTCGGGAGCCTGGGATTCGCTGGTTCGGATCCCGGGTGTGGACTTACCCACTGCTTGTCAAGCCATGCTGTGGCAGGCGTCCCACATGTAAAACTGAGGAAGATTGGCACGTATGTTAGCTCAGGGCCAATCTTCCTCAGCAAAAAGAGGAGGATTGGCAGCAGATGTTAGCTCAGAGCTAATCTTCCTCAAAAATAAATAAATAAATAATGAAATTTTTAAAAACTGCCTGAATCAGTGTCCCTTGAAATTTTTAAACCTAAATCTAACATATCTCAGCTTAGTGATAATCTTTCTATAAAAAACACTTACAAATAATTATACTGCTTTCAGGGTTATAACTAATTATGTTTTTTCTTTTAAAATATATTATTCATACCGTGTATGTGTATATGCTGTGTAATGTTTCTCTTTATCAAAGGAATTTCCATAATTTTTGTCCTTTATTTGTGCCTCCCTGAGATTTTAATGATACCTGGGATTGTTTGTGATCATTTTCTATCAATGATCAGTCACATTTCTTTTGAAAAAATCTTTCTTGATGATAAAAAAGAAAAAACAGCTCACATTGTTTTGATATATCTAACAATTAAATCTTAGAAAAAATTATTTGAAAAATACCCTGAAATGACAGTTATCAGTTACAATGGGTAAACAAAAGAAGATGACACCCACTCAGACACTTAAAACTGTCAAAATCAAAACTGAGCCAAATTGGAAGCTCAAACTGAGCTATACAAAACTGGTTCCAGCTTATTTTATATAAAGGACATGGATACCCTCTTATTGGATTTCTTTTTTCAGCAATAGGAGTAAAGGACACAGTGAAATTCTTTAGGACTTCTGTGGTCTTTCTTTAATGGCATTTTTTGCCTTCTTATTTGTTTTGGTGTATTTTCCATATCTGATAAGGCAAGGGAAAATAAAATAAGGGTCTGCCTTTACACCTGAGTTATAGCCTAAACATACATTCACTTGCCTGGGGAGGTACCTCTCATTGGACTCTGATGTTGGACTTCAGTAAAGTCAAACACAGTAAATGCTCTCCTTTACTTAATTGCTGTACTGAAAGCAATTTTTAAGTTCATACTGGCCAAATTATGTATTCACAGATCTAAATTACACCTATACATTCTCTCTTTTCAAAAGGCTACTTTTGGAGTGATGCATATCTTAATTTACATAACAAAGAACCCAGAGACATTCCACTAAATTATCAGGCATTTTGCTATAAATTCCGACATTTGCTTGCTTCCTGTCCCCTTTCTGAAAAATGGTGGCTTCTCAGAGAGTTTCAGAAGGGCTAGTACAAGCTTAATCAGCACTTCCCAACTTCAATTTCTTTCAATCTAATGTGGAAGACAAACTCTAGCTGTCTCTGTTTGTCTCTTATTTTTCCCCTTTTAATTTACAGGTGCAAATCACTGAGATGGCAAAGCAAGAATTTAATTCTGAGTTTTGATTTTTGTGGTTAATGATATGTAATGATCTATACCTAGAAATTTTGTTAGCTGTATTATGTCAAAAAAGAATGGAACCTTTAAGTAAAGCCTGTGTTTGTCCACACAGATAAGAAATAGCATGATTCCATTATAGAAGTGCTTTCAGAAATATACTGCACTCTGAAAATTGTGGAAACATATTAAACGTACAAAAATGCTTCAAAATTTATTTATGTGCCACAGAAAATGGTGACCATAAATTAATTCCTAATGGAACACCGTTATGTCATGAACGATTAACATGTATTCGGTTATGGTATTAGGAAGACCAGCTTATAATGCCAAATCATAATATAAATCTTAAAGGAAGCATACAGAAACATAAAGTGGTCCGTTTACCTATTTCTTTCTCTTATTTGTTAACAATTTTGTTTCAGATTTGAAAACTTAAAGTATGATTTGTGGTTTATCTGACTTCAGTCTGCATTCACAAGCTTGTTATGCAATGTATTCGTTTTCCACTGCTGCTATGGATACACCTCTCAGGATCCCCCAAGGTTGAAATCATGATATCAGTCCTCCTCTGGTCTCATTAGAGTTGGGAGTCCTCTTCCAAGGATGTTTCAAGGCTGTTGGCAGAATTTAGCTTTTTGCAGTTGTAGGATAGGGGTTCCTGTTTTGTTGCTGGTTGTGGGACTGAAGTACCAACTTTCTTCCTAGCTTTTGGCCAGGGACCACTCTTAGCTCCTAGAGGTTGCCTATAGTTCTTTGCCATGTGGCCCCTTCCACATGCCCTTTCATTCTTCCAACTTCTGATTTCTGGAAGAGTCCAGTTCCTTTAAAGACTCACCTGATTAACTCAAGCCCACTCAGGAAAACCTCTCGTTTGATTAACTCAAAATCAGCAGATTTGAGGCCTTAATTATATTTGCAAAAATCCTTCACTTTTGTCATATAACATAGCCTAATCATGGGAGTGAAATGGAATACATTCACAGTCTCGCTCACACTCAAGGGGAATGGATTATGTTGGGACAGTAGACAAAACAGGCAGGAATATTGGGGGTCATCTTAGAATTTTGCCTACCACATGCTGAAGAAGCCAACATCACCAAGAAATCAAGTAATTAACTCTTACTGAGTACTTGCCATGTGCCAGCTCCATGCTAGGCAATTTGCTTCTATTAATTCATTTTGACACTCACAACAATCTCCTGGTGGAATTGGTCTTATTATCCTTGTTCTACATATGAGGAAACCAAGCCTTTTAGAAGCATTTGGTGACTTGCCCAAGAACACACAACAAGCAAGTATCAGAGCTGGGATGTAATCATAGGTCAGATATATCTGATTTCAGAGACCTGTGCCACATGGAAATGACTCGCCTGGATGTCATTGGCCAAAGAATACATTGTCATAGACTCTTAAGGAGAATTATTGATTTCAGAGGAATGCGTCTTCTTTTAATCGTGCATTTATCAACCAACAAAGGTTTATCAAGTTCCTCACATTTCCTGGAACACTAGGCTGAACAATCAGTGGTTATACGGCTCTCTACTAGATCCTTGTCCTCAAAAGTTCATGATCAAAGTAGGAGAAATAACATACAATCCAGTATGATTAACTGTAGTCACTATGTTGCTAAGAAAGTATACCTTAGAAGTTCTTATCAGAAGAAAAAAAATTGTAACTATATCTGGTGATGGATGTTAACTAGATTTATCATGACAATCATTTGGCAATATATACAAATAGCAAATCATTATATTGTACTCCTGAAGTTAATATAATGTTATATATCATTTATATCAATAAAAAATGAGAGAAGATAATCGTTTGCCTCCCCTAAATAGCAACCAAGATCTTAAATGCATAAAACATGATACATTTGTCAAACTAATGGTACCGTAAATAAATGTAGACCACTTTGAGCTTAAAAACTTATAAAAAACTTCAGAAAGGAAATGAGACTTTGATTTAAGGGATTGGGATTTCATAAATCCTTACACTGGGTGTTTGGATGAACTTTTTATATATAGAAGAAAATTATCTGGGATCTTTTGTGATACATCAACATGTATCACATGTTGTATCCTAAATAAAGCGTATCAGGCCTCTAAGTTCAGATTCTTCTAGCGCTAAGAAACACAAAACCTGGAGAGAACATAGAGTAGAGATTCTTCTCTGAGGCTCCTAGACACTAGACGAGTCTTTTTCAGAGTGTGGTGCAGTCTTCATACATCAGTTTCATTTAGAGTTTGTTAAAATGCAGATGCTAAGCCTCTCTTCAGTTGTATTCAGTAATATCTCAGGGATTTGGTCTCAGGAATCTACTTCTTAAACAACCACCTGAGACGATTCTTATTTCAATAACCACTATCCTGGAGGGTGCACGTACAGGCTTTGAGGTAGAGCATATCCTGAAACGGTGCGCAAAGTCTTAACATGTGTGCCTATCTGCCTGGAGAATGGCTTCCATCAGACTATCAAAAGGGTCTGTGACCCAAAAAGAGGTTAAGAATCACTAAAATATAAGAGAGAAGGCTACGGTATTTTAAAGATAGAGAAACAGAATATTTCCAACGTTCAGAGGATCAGAACTGTCTAGCCCAGGATAGAAACACTAACCTGAGGGTGGATCTGAGCACGCAGTGATGTTAAATGGATGGTAATTCTGACCAAGTGCTCGTCACCTCTGTTGAAGGTAGAAGAAGAATAGCGATCATAAACTGTCGCAAAAGGAATCGAGACAGGACATAAACACTTCTTCACACTAAAAATGCTGAGAATACCCCAGAGGGTGGGAAGAAACCAGGCAGTCACCTATCCAGAAAGTCAGACACACTGAAAGATACATTATTCAGGTCTGTCTGCTTTTCCAACAGAAAATGTAATTATGCATTCTTGGTTGTTTAATAAATTCTTCCTGTTTGATAAATGCTTTATAAATGCTCATTTACAATGAAGAAAACTATTTCACAACTTTTTCTTAGTTTATTTCTTTAACTTGTTTTCGTAGAACTTCAAACTTACTAAAAAATCACAAGAATAGCGTAAGGAATTCCTACATATCCTTTATCCAGATTTACCAATCCATTTGCTTTATCATTTTTTTATAATTATTTTTTTGGACCATTTAAGAGGAAGTTGAAAACATTGTGCCCCTTTACCCTGAAATACTTCAGTGTGTATTTTTTAAGAATAAGTATATCCTTTTACATAACCACAGATGAGTTCTCAAAATCAGGACATTTAACAATGATTGAATACTATTATTTAATCCATAGTCCACATTTAAATTCCATCACTAATTTTTTATATCAAGAATGACCCAAAAGAAACTTCATGAAAAAAAGGCCAGAAAATTAAAAAGTCACTAAACATATAAAGAAACAAAAAGCTTTCCTCTTGGGAAAAAAAAAATGATGCTCTCTACTATTCTTTACAATTTTCACAGATTTTATTTTTCCATAATGTCAGAAGAGCTGAGAGTTTTCTGCGAGATCTCTGGTTTTTCTTTCCAAAATCAGTTAACAGGAAACATTAACGTTTCTTAAACAGAGGCTCATGGCATGAGACAGATCTCTTTAAGGTGATCAGTACAGCGAGAGGAAAATTAATGCCCAGAACTGGAGACACGGTATGGCTCTCACTTCCGTGAAATAGCATGTGTCTGTCTAAGGGCAAAAAGCATTTAGCATAGAAAATAGCTATCCGGATTTATTTTGCACTTTAAAAATGCTTTTATACTTCCTCCTGGCACTTGCAGCTGATAATCAATGACTAGAAGCAAGAAATAATTTCTGGACAGTCTCCCCAGTCAACTTATTCCTTCTCCTCAGACAGAATAGCAAAATACTAACCTGAATGCGTTTTCTCTCTTGGTACATGAACATAAACACATATGATATTAAATAAATAAGCAAAATTTATTTTTTTATTCAATTCAACAAAGGCTAAGACAGCTGAGATTTGAGAAGATGCACATAACTATTTCAAAGGTAAAAAAAAATTGAAAATTCTTTTTTTATGCAAAGAACTTTAAATACCGCGGCATTAGTTGACAGTTCAGCCTGGTTTGGTAGTTCCCCCGAATCCACACTGGCTCCTAATTTCCTGATTAAGTCAGAGAAATGGTCATGCTGCCTCTTAGGCCAGGGGCAAGAGCTTAGAGAGTGTATACAGCCTTGAGTACGTAAGCCAAGGTTATCTACTTCTGGTTTTCAAATTTTTAAATTCTTAGGCAATTTTCTGTATATCTCAAGTGAAAACTACTGAGTGAAGGAGGGATATCTTTTGGTCTCCATGAGAACATTAATTCATTCACTCATTCAAAAATTGTGAACTTGAGTTTATTGATAGAAGTAGCAGCACAGTAATAATCATTGTCTGTATATTAGTTTTCAGTTTATAAAGGACTTTAGCAAACATAATACCATGTAATCCTCATCCTTACTCCTGTAAGATAGAGGCTCTAAATGTCTTCATTTTACAATGAACTGCGCTTAAGTGCTAAGGAGAATGAAATGTTAAACAAGGAAGGCCTGTGTACTGAAGGAATTTAAGCTTACATGGTGAAGTACACAGCTAGGTGGAATTTTATTTTAATATGAAGAATACAATTTGCATTTCAGCTTGTTTGATATAAATTATCCAATGGATTTCTTTTGTGCAATTACCAGGGTTTCATGGAAGCCGTGTCTTACGACTAGAAGAAATGCTGACTGTACTTGGAGAAATGGAGCACAAGCATATAACTAAAAATCATAGGTCACAAGAGTCAATGCCAGTGAAATTTACACTCACTTTGCTGTGTATTCACATGAAGAATTATGGGAGAATTATTGAGGGGCAATATAGTTTACTGAGTTAGGAAAATTTAGCTCTATCACTAATTTAATGGTATTGGGCAAGTTTGTAATTCTCTGAATCTCAGTTTTCTCTTGTATAAGATGAAGGTAATAATCAGTCTCTCTCTTGGTTTTTATATAGATTGAGACACTATACATAAAATACCTAGTATAGCTCAGTAAATGTTATATCTTTTGTATGAGTATTTGAATGGTTCTGTATGGGACTATTCAAATATTTCTAAACACTGTAGGCTCTCTGAACTTGTGTAAGAGTAAATATTTCTTGTAGCATCTGTGTCTCTCTTCAGTAAAGCCTTATGATACAATGATTTTACTGGAAAATGGGAGAGGAGAAAATATAGTGAAACTTGTTTCACAAAAATATTGTCCTCAGTTCTGCAACCACTATTACACGTGTGTTTAATAATCTCTCATTAGCACTACAAGAAATGCAAACTCTTCCTAAGAATGGTTTCTTTTGATACCATAATTAGTAAAACTTTGGAATTTTGCTGGAAGGGGTGCTAACAAGGATAGATAGAAATAACATGTATCTGCATTTACATCTTTATTCAAAAGAACAACAAATTGTGCAGTTTAGGGCATGCTTCTTAATCTCGCTCAGCTTTACTTTCTATTCTTTCTACAGGAACTACTAATGTTCACTTTTTAGGGCTGTTGTTAATATTAGAGATAGTGTGCAATACTTGCCAAACATCTGATAGATGTATAGTAAATCATATTTCTTAGTTTTATATTCAGCTATTTGATACAGAACCTTATGACACTGACAAAACGTTCATAGTCAGCTTTCTCCTTTAGATCATTCTTTTTAAAGTGGCATCTTTAAAATCCTCCTTCTGTTGGATAAAGGGATCTTTTGTTAACCAATGGTTAGCAATATAGAGCTGGTCTTAGGATAATGAGAGTATCTACACCAACTGCTAAATAAACGTCAGGAAGGTACAAGCATACTGCTACCAAACTCGTGAACAATGACCCCCAGATTTGTTTCCCAAAGAAATAACATTTACAGCAGAAAAAAAGTGAATACTTTCTAAATTTACTGGGCAAGGAGGAAAATGGCTCTAAAATGTTGATAGCTTATCTCTGTGAATTTTAGATCTACTTACTACTAAGCCTCATAAGCAAAGGACCCTATCTTTCCACTCTCCTTCAATCAGAGGAAACCCAGTGTAAAACAATGAGATGAACAGCCTTTTACTTTAATGTGTTTCTCCACCCTCACTTCCCAGTTTGTGTCTATGCTGATGCTTCATAAACACAAAAACATAAAAATCAATAGCAGCTTCATGCTTTATCTCTCCCATTGGTCTTTGCATTTCAAAAGAAGTCAAAGGCCAACTGAATTTCAATCGAAAACATGAAGCATAATTTGTAAAAATGTCTGGCTTCTGGAGGAAAAGCTGCCAAATTAGGAAGACAATTAGAACTTTCTGGAAAAATAAAGTCACATTGGATAATTGGTACTCAGCCATCTCTTGGGCATTTTAGTTAATCCAGGAGAAATGGAACTGTCCCTCAGACACACTTTTGGCTTATTCAAAATGAAAATCGCAAACTGAGTCCCACTGAAAAGGAAGTATTCTTCAATTTACATTACCTCTTTTATTGAATAGAACAAAAATAAAAATGAGAAAATCAGCACCACTTTTATTCTCTAAAATGTTAGTCCCTGGGCAACTTTTAGAGAAGTATCATCTTTAATCCCTCAAATTTCACAAGATGTGTTTCTAGGTGTTGTCCCACTTCATACTTGTCAGAGTCCTGGGAGGTATTCACCATTATCATCCTTGTTTTGTGAAAGATCAGAAAAAATAGTTCAGGTTGAATAGGTAGTTATCAACAAAGCTGAGGGTAGAGTTAATTTATCCTGTTCAGTGGACTAAGTACTGAGTGCCTCTTGTGAACCAGGTCCCCTTCCACCCAATGCTGCTGGGCTTTCCTCTTTATTATTGCAGGATTTCCTCTCTGCTTGGCCATGGTCCGGCAGAGCAAAAGGGGCTGTGCAAACTCTCACTACGCTAATGCTATGAGTTGGCCAAGAAGGCAGAGGGCTTTGGCTCCTCCAACTTGCATTGCACCACAAAGCCCAGAAACCCCAGCCCATACTGGGTGATCCTCCTGGCTGTGTTTCCTGGGTTAGACTGCATTGCCCAAGAGAAAAAAAAGTCAAAGCTCTTCTCTTTGATCTAGAACTGTAAATCCTTTGGAGGCTTTTATTCCACAATCTTTCTTTGAGCAGAAAAGTAGTATCTGAAATTGGCAAAACTAACTAAAGCAGTTGATAGTCAAGCAACTAGAACATATGATCATGATCACTTTCTTCCTAAAGTTAAGGCCAGCTCTAATTTTAATGATGATCCAAAGAAGTCTTGGCTCTCTGTGTCTCCTGGGTGTACCAGAGTAATATGAAGGAAAGCCAGAACACCAATTTTCCCACTGGTTTGGCAGTACCTTGATCTTTTGTAAGCATATTAGCCAAGCATATCAGCCACTTATCCTATGTCTGGTTTGCCAAACATTTCCACATTGACCAGGAAGTGGAAAATTGTCTTTCACACCAACGACAATTGAGTACTCACATCATATTTGAGATTTTTCTGCTTTGGACGTGAGCAATCAGGCTCTGTGGTGTAGATATACATTGAATTCCTGCAGAGTCCTCTAAGTCTTTTGGCAAAGGAGCACCCCTGCCATTTTTATTCTAAAGAATTGAATCCATAGGCCACAATCTGTCCACCATTCTGAAGCCTAGCCAAATGGACTGTGAGTGAGGCTGATCTAATTTGGGAATCATTCCAGTTCTGAAATAAAGTGCCTTAATAATTTTGTTCCATGTGTATCAGCCATTGACTGAGGTTTTGGCCCACCACGAACAGCAATTATGTAGCTTTCTCATTACTATCATTATCCATCTGCAAAGCGTCCTGTCGATAAACTGCATTCTCTGCTGCTGCTTGGGGTCTTCTTTAACCTAAGCTCCTGAATAATATTCTGTCCTGCCTAAGGTAAAAGGAGATGTGGCAAAGATCAGCACACACAACAGAAGGACTTGTAAAGGTAGATCAGTGAGACCGGTGGCTAGAGGAGGAAACTGTGAAAGACTGGCAAGAGTTCCCTTCTTGTCTTCAGCACAGCCCTACGCTCAGAGCTAACCCCTTTCAACACCAATATAATCTCTTTGGGGCTTGTGGGTGTAGCTGTTTATTATAGAGCCTGTCCTTGCCTTTAGATAGCCTTAATCATGCAGTGTCTGTCCCAAAATTGAGAAGAGAAGTTTTGAATTAGTGAGAACTTTGATTATTTTACCAATACTTTCTTTTATTCATATCACACAGTTATGACAATTATTTCTGCATGGCCATTTATAGCTAGTATTTGAGAGTATTCAGTACTATTAATACTAACAAAATTCATATTCATCTTACAGTTTGTATAAGTTGTTTTCTTAAAATCTCAGAAAGAATTATATTTTTAATTTGTGAGAATGTTAACTACATTATGAGCTTTGTTGATTTATTTATTCAGTATACTAAATATTCTTCAGCTAAATTTAAAAACAACTTCTGTGATAATTTGTTGATAATGATTTCACTGTATTAAAATTTTAGTTACACTTTGAATTTTGATTAAGACTTTGGCCACCAGATCTTTGGGTTGTTTCAATTATCATAAAGCCAGAGGGTTCCTGTTTTTGTTTGTTTTTAAGCTTCTATTAGTAGTGGCTTTCACAGTTGGCTCTGTTGACATGGAAACCAATATAAAGAAGGAACAGAATAAAAGAAATAAGGATTAAAAGAATATAAATATAATTTTATGACCACATATATTCATATTCCCATGAAATTCTGGAATTACTTTGTAGAGTAAATAGAAATAAATTCAAGGAAAAGGAATATCTTTCATATTGGCTCCCTAGATTGGTAATTTGCTGATTTTTCCATCTTCCAAGGTGGTTTGTGATGTTCAGTTCTATTTTGTGATATATAAATGTGATGTATGATTGAAGAAATATTCCTAAAGTCATAAGACATGGAAGATGGACATATGGAACACCAAAGGTGATAACTTAGCATCTCAGGTCCCTGGAAGGATGCAAAGACTTTAACAGCAACTCAGCCTAGGTTCCCACACTCAGTAACTTTCAAGCTACCATTGCCTAAAGCAACTTCTTCTTCACAGAGTGAAGTCGCATTTAGCATCCATGTAGGGCTGTGTTGATAAATTATTAATTCAAATACATTAATTCTAATGAATTCAAAATGGAAATTAAAGATGAGAATTAAACCTCCTACCATGAACAAATAATGTTTTATAATTGAAATATAACATAAATTATAATAATACTTTAACTTTTACATTCCACTGTGTTCTCTCTGGAGAGCCTCTTTTCCAGGCACTTCCAAGTAGCTTAGAGCAGAGGTTCTCAAATTTTAGCTTGCATGGAAATCATCTGGAGGCTTTCTAAAAGCACTGATTGCTGGGCCTCACCACAGAGTTTCTGGCTCAATAGGCCTGGGATGCAGCCAAAGAATTTGCATTTCTAACAAGCTCTCAAGTGATGCTGATGCAGCTGGTCTAGGGACAACACTTGAAGAACCACTGGCTTAGAGGACCATCTGTCCTGCTAGGATTGGATTTTCCGTCAATCAGCCATTTTGAAAGCTCTAAAATGAGCAAAGAATTAATTTTTTTCTCAGCTTTATTGAGGTTTAATTGACATGTAACATTGTGTAAGTTTGAGATGTACAACGTGTTGCTTAATGAGCAAAGAATTTATATAAGGATCGAAGAAAGTTGGAGTATTGCTAGGAGATGCTTTGAATAGCACCTAGTATTACTGTTTGTTTCTGGAGATTCAGAGGTTCTTTTCACAGATGGTGCTGCTCTCCTCAATCAAAGAAGTTAACTGCCAACATCTGTGTGCCTAATTGCCATCTGTGCTCTCTGGAACCCTACTAACAGGAGAACATGTCAAAGATCTTTAATAAATTTTAAAATACAACACTTATGGATGATCTTAAGCACTTTTTACATAAAGGAAATTATGGGCCTCCTGTCTAATATATTGCATTAATCCAAATAAATGAAATTGGGCCAACCCTTTTGTGTGATGTGGCATTAAAGTTAAATTAAAGGGTGGACTAAATTCTATAGTTACATAATCGACATACTTTCTAGAATGAAAAAAACTGGTCCACCTGCTGAGTCCCCAAATAGGTCTAGCAGTCGGAAAGGACTAGTGAGTATTCTTTACTGTTGGGAGAGCACGTATCTAACGTTCCTATAAAAATTGGTCATAGCTTAGACTAAGCAAAAACATGAATATTTTGATTTATAAATTTACAACCTCTGTGTGCCACTGACTTCCTATGAGGATCACTTAACCTTTCCCAGCACTGTATTTTCTCAGTTCCGTAATAAGGGACAATTATGTTGACCTGCCGCATAACTATATGAGAACATGATTAATGGAAAAGAGCTCTTTTCAGAACTTAGCTTTCTAGAATATAAATAATGGTCAAAGTGCTTATTATCATATGTTTGCTCGATTTGGCTAACCAATTTGCCTGAGAGTTCATGATATAAAAACATGAGTATCAGTAGAGAGCAGTGAAAAAAAGATCTCTGTTTTACATATAGAAATGTAGTAATAGTGATGTTTATGAGGCTTTTGCTATTATGAGGGGAGTATAAATTGAACTGTTAATCTAAACACAGAGGAAAATTTTGCCTTCATATATATGAAGAGTAATTTTATTGTACTATCTTTCCAATGACTACTGTAAGTATTTTAGAGTGGTAATCACTGACTTTGTCCAAACCTTAGTCATCTTTCCATTCATTTATCCATCATTCATTGAACAAATACTAATACCTAGTGTTCTATTTGAATTGTGGTTGGAACTGTGCCTTGACCCTACGTTTTAATCAAAGTTGTGTAAGTCCCAGACACAAGATGTTCAAACATGAAATTAAAAGAAATAAAGAAGACAAATGAAAACACACCTGGCTTTTATGGGATAAGTGATTTAAGAATAAATGAAAAAGCATAATATCAAATATGCTGTTTTGCAAATTTTCGTGGTTTTCAAATTTTTGCTTTACTTTGAAACTATATGGAATACATACTTATACCTTTATCATAGGTTCACTTCTCAAATTTCATTCACTAAGTTGTTCATCCATGTGTGCAACAGGCATTAAAATAAACTAATTTTCCTATAGTCATAGTCCAGGCCAGTGCCTACAGATATAGAACACAGCATTACTCCAAGAAAAATTGGAGACCAAGGTTTTCTACAGAAATAAAGCCAAACATTTCTCTTTCACAAAATCTGCAATGAAGTTGGTTAAATACTATCTATCAGTTTCAGGCTAAGTTAGCACCTTGAGTGGGGGTAATCAGAAGTCTTATTCAGGAGAAGTATTTTGGGGTAGAATAGAACATTTGCATTATGGAACTCTGACTTTAGGAAATTTCACTGTGGCTTTTCCTTTGGTTTAATTTGTTCTTTATAGGCTAAATATGAGTAAGACATATTTCTAATTATTTTCCCATTAAAGTTTTAAAAAATTATATTACCTTTTCAAATTAAAAATCAATTTTGATATATTTAAATGGAGAATAACGTTTTAGGGCTTATTTATATTATATCATAAAATTTAAAATTTCACAGCGATTTCCCAAACATTATTGAGGGTACAGTTTGGACCAAACACTATGCAAGACTCTGGTAATGTAGAAGTGAGTAGATGCGAGGTGGACCTGAGAGCGCTCAGGCCAGTGCTAATCTTTGTTAGTAGTGGACAGAATTTATTTAAACATAAACTTAACTTTTGGACTAATCAGAGATATGAGAGCATTTTCTGGGCAGTTTTAGACTCTTTGAGGAAAAAAGACTAATATTTCATAGCAATAGACAATAGAGTGTTATAGTCTGGAACTTCAAATAAGCCATTAGATTACTATGCTTCTTTAATAAGCTTACTAAATTAAATTTAAAATGTTCACGCTTTGAGGCAATGAATAACAAAAATTTCATCTCTGCAATTAAAACCAAGCGGGTCTGTTTTCTCCAGAGATGCCTCAGCTTTAATGATTTTGACCCTGAAGACAGCAGTTCCTTTCCCACTAGAGCAAACTTGCATGAAGCGGCACAGAAGTCTGCCCCCACGAACGGGCTTCTATTAGTCAAGCACTTCTGTTGTTTGTGTTTATCTTCTGTAATAGCGGGGGCCATTGTTCTGTCTCAGAAGCTTATATACAGAGCTATTCCTAGACAGTATTTTGAAATGGGCAAAATTTGTTTTGGATGCTTTCTTTCAAGAACCATTCAGTCATTTTCTGAAGATGTCTACCTACTTCAGTTGTTTGTCATCTTCAATCAAAGGATCTAAAAAAATTTTTAAATAAAATATTTATTACTCAAAAATCACAAAACTAAATAAGTATAAAATAAACTTAAGTGATTAAATTTTCAAATGATGTTCATAAGTTGATAACATTTATAGTTTGGAAGTGATTAAAGTTTAAAACTATATGAAGACTTTTGAGACACCTTTAGAGAGAGACAACATTTAGATATAAAATTTAACTATAGATTTGTGCTTCTTAATGAATAGTATATAATATATATTAACTTATAAAAATTATATGTCATACATACAAATTTGCATTTATATGAATATGTCAGTATGTATAAATATATGTAAATATGACATAAATATGAATATTTTATATATATATATATATATATATCTCTTCTGAAACTCACTCATTTGCCAAACCACCTATCTGACAGACAGAGAAGGAAAAAGATACGTTATTGAGTGAATTTAAGGTTCTGTTAGAGCTGTAGAGCTACTTTTGTATATAATCACTTCTTATGAAGAAAAATACATTTCATAATACGAATCCAAATTTGAGAGAAAGAGAACACTCATGAAGAAGAAATAGATTTTTTTCTCAAAACTATTTTATTCTGATCCATAGTTTTATTTGCTTTGGAAAAATTTGGTTCACCTTGTATCAATAGATAGCTAACCTAACGTCATGCATTCTGAGAATGGAATGACCCAAAGCTAGAATTTTGGTATCTTATGCTTATTTATAATCTTATCCTGTCAAACATAGACTTTCTCTCTCCTTTAAAAAAAAATTTGTTGAAGTCGTAAGGAACTAAGTTGTTGAATAAACTAAAACTTATATAGTTATAAAAACTAACATCTTGTATGATCTCTCTATTGACAGACTCATGGAATCATTTTCTTTCTTTTTGCAATAATTTGCTGTTTAAACTGTGTGACCATGCTGAATGGAGTAGAATTTTATAAATTATCATTTCACATTGTTTTATACTCTCTAGAATATCTTGAAAGTCTTCTTATTAACATTATTTACGACTACACTTAAATAACCCATATACAAATCTAAGTGACTCAAAATATTCATTATAAATTGCAATCTAATTTTTCTCTTTACCTTGCTTGTCTCTGAATCAATATTGGTAATACTTTACCTTTTTTCCTCTTTCTTTATACTATTTTGTAGAGGATATTGACCGTTTACTTCTAAAGGACAATATCAATACAAGTAAAAGAATAAATGCCGAAGGAGGTGGTGTCTCTATCATGTTCTCTACTGTTGAGCAGTGTCAGCTTGGAGAAAATCGCTTCATCACTCAGGGTTCAAGTTTCCTCACCTAAAAAACCAAAAACAATCGAATTCACATAGATGTATACTAGAGGTTCTTTCTGTATTTTACTGCCAATGAATCCTTTTGGAATAGTGGTTTCTAATCTTTACATTGACTCCTCATTAGAAGAGCTCATTGAGAAATATCCATTGGTTGTAATCACATTCCATCTGTCCTTGTTTATTTCCTATGTCTAGAAGTGACAATGGATACAAAAAGGTGAATTCCAAATTTGCTTATGTTTTCCACTAGGATTAAGCACTGATTTTTCTCACTATACAATAATTCTTTTCCAAAAAGCACTCAGTCACTTTTAAATTAACTTAACAAGAAACAAGTCTTTAAAACACATAAAGAACATTAAACAAAAGAAAATATTTGAAGCCCTTACTGATATATTCTATAGTCAAAGAAGTAATCAGCAAATGGAAGTTATACACATTTTGCAACGCATGTAGAGAAGTGTTTAAGAACACTTGTAAAAAAGATGTTTCTAAGAACACAAAACAGAGAGCGAGAGAAAAAGAGAGAGAGAGGGAGAGAAAGAAAGGAAGGAAGGAAGGAAGGAAAGAATTTAAGGATTAACACAGATAGACTGAAAACTAGACTAAAATCTCTAGCCTTGATCTCAATGAGCGTACTGCAGTAGTGATATCCGGAGAGATAGATTGCTGTCTGGCAAAATAGATCCAAATTGAGTTCCTGGCTCCTGGCTCCTTTTGCTTTGTGTTTAGCATACACACTCTGACCTGCTCTACAACATCTTCTGCTCTCAACCTTAAATTGAAAGGCTCTCTGCTCTTGATGGGATAGTTATTTCATGTTATTAGTCTGAACGTAGTTCTAAGAAATCCAACCAGGGAGCTTCTGAGATTGAAGCTTCTGCAAGTCATGAGTAGCCTAGCAACTTCTGTTAAGCTACATTCAGATTCTGTAAGAAATTCAAGTAATTCGAGAAAAGTACAGCAGGGAGTCAATGTTAAAAGGTCATGCTTTTCAATATTTTTTGAATTGGTCAAAGGGGAACAATAAGACGTGTAGAACAGTGGAAAGATAGGAATGTTTAAGTGATTTCTAAAAGAATATTATTACCAAAAAAATGCTTATCATTTTCTGTTTAATTGAGACCAGGAAAAGAAAAAACTTTTAAGCCTCAAGATTTGAGACTATTATTTGACCACAAGACTTTCCCAGTAATGATAATTATAACTGACATTTATGAAACACTTTCCATTTGTTCAGGCACTTCTCTATGTACTTTGCATACATTAATTTCTTTAATTTTCCAACCAACCCTATAAGGTAAATATTTATAGTAGCCTTTTATTTTAAAGATGAAGAGACTGATGTTTACAGAGGTGACATGATTGCTTTAAAATTTTCAGTTTTATGCTAGAAACCAATACAGACACAAAATGCTCTCTGAAGCGTACTTTTTTATAAGTGTCTTTGGAATTAATTTTCTGAAAAAGGTTGTAGAGTCTCATTATCTACTTAGGGTCCAAGGGTTAAATATAGAGATATTTATAAAAATTATACACACACACATTATTTTCATTTTTATTTATTTTGTTTCCAAGTCTAATATTTTGATAATTCTTTGAGATTAATTGCGTATGTGAGCTCCTTGTGAGAGGAGTAATTTTATAAATATCAGTAAGTTTATGATAACTTGGAATTAAGTTTGCTTACTTAGTATTAGAATGCATTTTTCTCCTCAAGCAGAAATGAAATTAATAGATAAAATATTTGAGATTTAATATTGATTCGATGGTAACTTGGAAAAGAAAATTGTAAATATATGTACCAAATAAATTGGAAAAAAATATAGACCAAAATATTGGAGGTGGTTGTGTTGGGGTGGTGGGACTCTAGCCAATTTTCTTCTTCATTCTACATGTATTTTCCATTTTATTTAATGAGTGGTTGTTACCTCTATGATGAAAAATATTTAAGTATGGAAATAGGAAATGTAACTACAGAGTGCTATAATTAGAGAGTCTTAGAGTTATAAATATATTATCTAGAATAAATTTCTATAAAATATGGACATCCATTATAGAAATTTCTAGGCAGTGATATGCAATTTGTTAGATTTGGGATCTTAGAAACTCACTACTTCAAAAGGAAATCGTTAAAGTATTAGATATTGAAAGTAGATCTTGAACTTTCAATATCTACTTATCGGAAACATTTATCTTGACCTAAATTTTATTTCACTATTGTGGTTTAGACTTAAAAATATAAGAATTACGTATAGATTTAAAAAAGCAATCAAAGGGAATGTTTGGCTCATTTGCTAGTACCTTTGAAGTACTTTTGAAGTGCTGCTTTAAGGCACTTTGCTCAGCACCATTTGGGGCTTGCCAAGCCCAGCAGAATATGAGTCCTGTCCTCAAAGAACTCCCAGTCTAGTTGAAGACGTGAGACATATACCCAACAAAAGTTAAAAAAAATATTGAAGACATAAGAGGGATAGAATTGATTCATTGGTTCATTCAGCAAATGTTATGGAACACCTACTAGTTGATGGGAATGCAGCGGTCAGCAGGATACAGTCTCTGCCCTAGATATCATCACAGTCCATAGAGGAGATAGAGAAGAAATCCAGTGATTATGAGACAAATGTACGCATTTATCCATCCTTTTATCTCTAGTTCGTTTTTAAAGCTTTCACTAAGCACCCTCTGTGAAGCTACCAAAAAAAAGTGAGGGGTAGAGAAACACGTCAAAATTAAATCCTTGTGGAGAGGAATTTACTACATAGAATGAAGTAGGCAACTGTTTGCATTTGAAACGATTGGAGAGAAAATTTAAAACAATCCTTCTAGGTTTTGAGTGATAAGGAGGGAAATAAAATAGAAACCTGATTAAACTAGGGGCACATTCAGGGATGAAATATTCTCGAGCACTCATTTTAACCATAACTTTTGAATTACTATATTCTATTAAACTTCAAAGAGACAGATATTGTGAAACAATATTTTTTGAATGCTAATTTAAAACATTAACAATAGTGTAGTAGCAGAGTCATCTCAATTTTCTTAACCTATTTTACACAAACCAAAAATACAGCAAGTAGTAAGCTAATTAAAAATAAGTTGATTATGCTTTGGTTTTTGCTTCCAAAAGGTTTGCAAGTGGCATAAGAGAGCATACTTTTACAAATTTTTGTTAAATTCTGGTCTTTTTTCTTAGTCATTTGCACCTTCATAACAATGTGAGAGGAACCACACAAAACAAGATGGGCTGATGGAGTTAAAAGAAACCTGGCCTACAGGTGGCACGGCTTTTCCTTGCTATGCCTTAGATTAGCTTTGTGATCTGGTGCAAATGACTCAAGCTTTTCGTGACTCAGTTTACTCAGCTTCAAAATGGGAAAATCTGAAGGAAATTGTAAAAAGAGTTACCTTTCAGCTTTATAATACTTTACTTTTATAAATCTTTGACTCCTAAAAATTTACTCAAAAAGAGCAAGTCTCGCTCTGTCTCCCTCTCCCTTCCTTCCTTTCTTTCTCTCTCCTTTTGCTATCTCTTTTTCTCTGTCTCTTAATGTCATACATGTACACACATATATGTATTATGTGTAAATACATACATATATGTACATACCTATCTATCTACCTATATGCATGTGTTTATATATATATATATGAGAGAAATATGTATATATATGAGAGAAAACAAAGCCATAAACAGGTATTTGAGGTTTATTTTACATGTCATATTTCCTCATTTCTTGTACTGCTTGGAATATCTCCTCAAAGAAAATTTAAGCCACACTTTCACTTCTGATGTCAATTTTTAAACACTTTCAGTAAATGCCACCATCTTTAGTTAACATCTCCGAAGTTTTGATAATTCACCAAAGGGCACATACCTGGTTGTACTATTTCCTCAAGGCCTCTGAGATATAGATGTCAATTTAATGATCAGTAGTCTGCCTTGACTATTTTTAATGACTCTGGGCTTGATGAGAGATCTGTTTTTGAATTGTTAGAAGTACAATTTGAGAAGTTTCTGATGAATTTCCAGAATGACAGTATGTCATCCCAGAAAACTGCACTTTTGTTTGCATGAACAGACTGTGAAATTTTTGTTTGAAAAATCATTAACATTTTATCAAGCTTGTAGGTCCTAAAATCAAAAGAACAGCAGGTGGTTATAGATATCTTTGCTAGCTCGGGGAATACTCTTTGTCGTGTGTGTGTGTCTGTGTGTGTGTGTGTGTGTGTGTGTGTACACATGAGCACACACAACCTCTGGTTCTGAGAGTCCTTGAAGAACCCAGAGGACCAAAAACTGAAAGAGATAGAAAAGTACTTCATAGCCACACATTATCTAAAGCAAACAGTCATGCACTATCCGATTCAATGAAAGACGATAAATCTCACATAGAAAAGAAAAGTAGTTTCAAACATTTTACAAATCAATAAATGAATAGCAGCATTGAGAGCTTTAAATTTATTTTCTTTTTATTGTGCTAGATTTACCACCTAGAGAATTGGCTACTCAGTTTTTAAGTTGATGAGGTATCTGGCTTCCTCCATGATATGAATGATATGCTTCACACTACTTAAAAAAAGTCAATGCCCAGATACCCACACAAACATACATGCAGGGTTTCACTCATATACTTATACTTGGGATATTATCTTGGAACTGTTGTGTAAAAAATAAAAACAAAACTATCTGGGGAAGAGAGGCAGAATTCACTGAAAATGATAAACTCCAGATGTGTATTTATAGCTTTCTGATTTCTCCAAGATGATACTATAAAATCATAGCCTAATTGCATAACAAAAGTTTAGCAATCAGACTATTGCATCCTTCAGAATTTTGATAAAGTAGTGATAATGCAGGTTTGAGGTGTTTACATAATAGAGTACGTATCAGCTATGTATGTAACAGATATGGGGATATCTATGCATGTTAATATACGTGGCTCTGCACAGCTCTAAATGGGAGAGTCCCTAACAATCAATTTATGTGGATACAAAAAGAATCTGTTGGAAAAAAAATCTAGAATCCAGGATGAAAAATAGAAGGAAACACACAGGCCTTTAATTTTGACTTGTCAGTAGTAGATTCTACCCCTAGTTTTCTGAGTAGCAGATTTACTTTTTTGGTGCCTTACTTTTTTTGGTTAGGTAAGAAAAATATTTGAGAACTGTGAATGTGCATACTATGATACATGACCTATTACATTTTATCTATGAAAATAGAGTTTCTCCTCCTTACTGGTAGGATGAACAGTCTACTATTTCCCATGTCCGGAAGAGGTGGTCAATTGCTGCTCTACCAAACACATCTTCTCAGGAGGTGCTCTTGTGGCCTGTGGCGATGGGTTGCTGGACAGACTTACCGCTGCCTGGAACTGCATCAAGTTACCTGGCCCACCCAGGCTGGTCACAACTTTGGCCTTATGGGCAACAACTCAAGCAATTGGAACTTTGAAGTACTGGAACTTAATAGGCCCTAGAGCTGTTTACTAAATTAGAGTTAAATAGGCAAATTATTGGGCTTCTTGAATAGGTTGTATCTACTAGGTTAAGTGTTTGGACCTTTCACTGGCTGTGAAAAAAAGGAAAGGAAATATGCTCACTACACAGGGGGCAATGGAGAAACACCAAATGTTTTATGGCCGTGATGTCTTATTGCAGAAAGCCACGGTGACCTTTCTCAAATTGCATGTGTTCATTGCTAATGGGCTCCGACATCGTTTAAAGTGGCCACATAAAAAGTATAAACACAAAAACACCCACCAATTTTGTCTTCACCTCAGAGTAAAAGGGCTCACCGAAACTTGGCCACTCTGTAAAGTAGAAAGTGCAGCGTGTACCGTTCAAAAAATAAATAAATAATAATCAGGCATCTTCTGTGGGTGAAAGCCTGCATTTCTTGTCAGAGTATTTGTTGTCATAGTCAGCTCTGTCTTTGAGAAATAAATGATTTTGGTAGGGTTAACTTTTTCCTCTTTTTTAGTTATAGGTGGAATTGTTTCGAATCAAGCGACGGAATCTGTTTAATTATTAAATCCTGGTATCAGTGAAATGAAAGGAAAATATCTGGATAAATGCCACACATGTTGTTACATGTTACATTTAAATAGAGTAAAAAAGAACAACTTAAACTAAGTCCTCATATACACCTATCATCTCACTGCCCCGTCAGGTAGAAGGACGCGATTTCCCTTTTCCTTTGTGAACACTCTTTGGCAATTTTGATTCAAGGTTTATCTTCCTCTTGTTTTCTTTCTTCATTTTTTGCGTATTCAATAATTTCTGCTTGAGAAATTGAAGGTAACATTTGCAACTCTGATATTTTTCTACACATGAGAAGTAGCTTCTTCATCTTCAGTAATAATAGCCATTTATTCTATTTTATAAACATATTTTGGAGATTGTATTTGAAGACCAGACTATATCATAATGGAACTGAGTTTAAAAATATCTTTCAAAGTATTTTAATAATAATATAAATTACTATAACACTCAACACATTAATTGAATGCTTACTATGTGCCAGGGACTGTTAAACATTCTGTCTGTATTTATCCAATCCGCCAGCTGCCCTGTAGGAACTATCATTCACATTATTGTACAAATGAGAAAACTGAGCAGTTAAGTTACTTTCCTAGGGCCGTACTGCTAAAAAATGAAAGAGCTGGGGTATGAATCCAGAAAGTCTAACTCTAGAATCGCTATCCAATAAAATAATTTTATTTAAAATTATTATATTGATGATAGGTATCCGTTTTCATTTAGGCTAATTTACGTTAAGCTAACCAGATAATTATGGCAATATAAAGAATTCTAGATAATATGACAACCAAATTTACAGAACTTAAATTCACAGAGCAGATCACACAGAGGAAAAGATTGGTATGTATGAGTGAAGACTGGAAATCTTTAAAGTCTGTAACTTTAGGAAGGTCTTAACACATAGGAGAGTGTGCAGGTGGTTAATGAGCATAACTCACTAGTTACTTAGCATGGTTTAAGCTTTTTATTATAAAATTAACATGCTTATTATATAAAAGTTAAATAATACAAAAGATTTACCTAAAAATAAAAGTACTTTTTCTCTCAAGCCCACAACTCAACTCCCCAGAAGGACCCACCATAAATAATTTCTTTTGAATCCTTCTGGATACTTTTTGGTAAACACAAATATATGTTTATTAGAAACATAAATGAGATCAAACTATAAATACTGTTATAGAGGTTTTTTTTGACTTAGTGCATCTTGGGGTCTTTGCATGTCATCCCGCAGAGATTGATTGCATTTTTTTAACAGTTAATGTTCCCTTTCATTGATGAAAAATAACTATTGTATATTGTTTCCAAATTTTTGCTGTTTCAAAATAATAACACATTTTAGTCTTTGCTGTGTTAACAGGTGAGAAAGTTCCTCATGTTAATTTGGCATTTATTTAATTATAATGGAGTTAATTAATTATTAATAGTAGAGTTAAGAAAGTATTTAATTATAAGTGGAACTTTCCCATATTTATTTTCTTTTTACCATTTTTATCATGTTTTTTATCTTATTTTTTTCTTTGTTTTTATAAAGATTTAGACTATTTTCTGTCATATATGTTGTGAATATTTTCCCCGGTTCCAGGTTTATGTTTTGCTTATTTATGTTTTGCTCTGTGTGTATGTGTATGTGGTATTGTAAAAAAATTTTAAATCTCTATCTTGTCAAAACTATCAGTCTTGTCTTTTCTGCCTCCTGAGTTTGATATTCTTGGAGGGCTTTTTCCTCTTCCATGATTATAACAATATTCATATTTTTATCTACTATTTTTAATGTTTTTGCACGTATTTATTTTATCCACCTGAAATTTTCTTAGTTATAGGGAATGAAGAAGTAACCCAGTTTTTTCCCAAATGGCTTTGCAGTTGTCCCAGCACCATTTATTGAGTAATTCATCTTTTTCCCTACCAATATAAAATGCCATTTTTACCCTATAATAAATTCCCATGGAGAGTTGGACTTATTTCTGGATCTTCTATATAGTTATAGTGAACTACTCCCCTTTAAAGTTCTCCTTGGGTCACCATTTTACTCAACAAGGTTTCTTTATCTTGGATAGAAAATATATCCTCATTATAGCTAAGAGATAGAAAGTAATCCTAAGAGGTCAATAAGACAGGCTGCCTTCGTAGCAACTATACACAAAGAAGTCATATGTGTGTATATGTTTAATATCTCAAATCCTTAAGGTTTTAGCAGCTTCGATGTAAGAATAATTTAGTTTTCTTTTCTTTCTACATAATGTCATCTACTCTTAGTTCTTAGTCAAATAATCTTTAAGAATTCTAAAAAGATGGCAGCATTGTTATGAATTGTTGTAACATTATATTTAAGAGGTCTTTTCAAAAATAAAAATAATTTATGTGCAATAATCATTCATAGTTTATAATATGTAATTATTTAGTCTTCCCAAATATCATCTAAATTTTACAGTAGGGATATTTGTCTCAGAAATGCAAGTCGTTAGCCCAGGACCATATGGCTAGCAAATAACAGAGATCTCAAATCAAACTCAGGTCTTTTGACAGTAATCCAAAACTCTTTCCAGTATTTCAGATTTCCTGGTTAGAAGCATTTTCAGAGTTTGGGCTTTGTGCCTGGCACTGCAATAGGCATTGAGTGGTGGAAAAAGAATCTTCAGTTCTGACCCCCTATGTTAAAGTGGAAATCACCTCTGAAGTCCCTTATAGACTAGCCAGAGGCAAACTGAAGTGGTGGCTTATCTCAACACCCTCTTGGCAACTTTATAGTATCCTCTTCTCAAACACCAGTCATGTCATGCTCTCATGGTTCTAAAGGACAAAAAACACCCCAATGTCCTACCCAAGCCTGTCCTCCTTGGACTTACGTGCTCTGAACCACAATTCCTTTTCACTCTCAATGCTGCAAACTTACTGCTCTGCATCCTAAAGTGGTGTCCTAATAACCCAGAAGAATTTAAGAGTGATGCCACATTCTCCTCTCTTCTGGGTGTTTGTACGTTATGAAGGACTTCTAGCAATTGATTATTACCCTTTTATTATAAAAGTAAATATATAATCCTGTTTAGAAAATAAGTAGCATTATGGGAAACTTCACCCATCATTCTACAATAAGAGATAAACAATCTTAATCTTCACATATATGTATATATTTGCATGATAGAGCAAAGAGAAAATGGGCCTTTGAGTGGAAAGATCTGGGTCCTAGTTCTTTCTTTAGCATTTATAAATTGGGTAATAATGGCAATTTCCTTGAACTCCTAGTCCTATATCTAGCCTATATGGTAAAACATGGACAAGTTTGACTTGTCTAAGCCTCATTTCCTTATCTATAAAATCAATATATTTGTGTTTGCTCTCCCCATTAAGGGCTGCCGTGAGATACAATGGAGATCATGTATATAGAAATCAACTGCAAAATATAATGTAGTATAAGATCAAAGATTTAGGACAATGCAGTCTTAGGGATGCTGATCTTTGTATGAAGTCTGCTCATACCTTTCTGCTCTCTATTGATGTGAGGGATCTACTGCTGGTACGTAAGGAGATTGAGAATGACACAAACAAGTGTGCTAATTATTCTGCAGAAGCATTGAGGCTTTAAAATAAAAATTCCATCATAACATACAAAAACAGAGACCCTTTCCATCTCTTCCCTTGCACTATGAAGTAACCAACAGTTTGTTCTCACTATGTTGAAGGTGGGCATAGCTCCCCTAAAATAGGTTTTCTTTGTCTTGCCCACAACTGGAACTTACTAATTTTTTTATTAGGCAAGTATAGCAGCAGAAACAACTCAGTCAGCAGAGTGGAGCAGATTACATCTATAGGATGTCAGTATCATTGCCTGTTTTCAAGGCAAATGAAATCTTTCATGCCTTAGTTTCAATGACTAAGACAAGAAGCTGGCCTGTGGGTGGAGGTCAAGTGCAATTTGATAAGGACCTTGGTCTCAAAATATATTAAAGATCAGAATATCATATTAAAGATTAGTATGAAGTTTCCTGAGCTGTTATAAGAACTAGAGAATGCCAATTTTCAAGGGACCTTAGACATCAGCTAAAAAAGCCCTTTCATTTTATAGATGGGAAGCTGGAGCCATATATTGATTAGCCTAAGATGGTATGGGTACAGTGAGTGGTAAATCAAGACAAGTATTGATCAGTAACATCACTTGAATATTAAAATTTGTAACTCCAGTAATTACTTACACTCTTTAAGTTTTCTTCTAATTTTGGTTATAAATATCGCCTCATAGGTACTTAGGACACTCTCTAAAATGCTCTCTCCACCTGCTCAGGACACAGAAGTTGTTCTGTATATGGATTACATACTCAGAGGAACCTTTCCATAGAGAGGGGAGGAAGAAGGATAGGAATGCTGCGATTCTATTGTTTCTGTTGTCACTCTTCCTTTCTCCTTGTTTCTTTAATTTGAAAGTTCTATGCTCAGTTGCATCCAGGATGTCTAGAGCAACATGCCCCAATATGATGTTCTCAGGATGTCACGTCAGTCACTCCTTCCTTTCTTCTTAATCTCTCTGTGCCTCATTTTTTTTTCTTCTGTAGAATGAGGGTGACAGTAGTACCTACCCCATTCATTAATGTGAGAATTAAATGAGATGACATATGTAAACCACTTTGAACATTGCTGAGACATAGTAAATACTAATAATATTAGCTATTATTATTACCATTGTTGTTTACTAAATCCTTCCTTCAGACAGTGTTAGTGAGATACCACCTTCTAAAGTAGGTAAGGTTATTCACAAGGCACGTGGAAAAATCTGGACAGACAGCTTCAATATATTTTTTGATATTATTTTAAATCCCAAATCTTAAAAGGCCAGTTTAAGAGCAAAATAATTTTAAGATCTCATTGAACATTGTTCCTTGTAATTATAACGACAGAAGATTGTGTAGAGGATAATATGTGAATCAACATAACTTTTTTTTACCGTGTAAAATTTAAAATTTGGTTATGAAAGGAAAAAGTTTGCCAGGAATGCCCAAAAACAATCGCATAAATGTGTGACTCTATCCTAATAATCTTATTGCACAAAGAGCCAAATGTTATTATCTTAATTCTGTAAGCTTTCTAAGGACTTTCTACTTCTTGGACTGTATCTGGACCCTTTCCCTGACTTCTTAGGCTTTCTGGAGGCTGCATTCTTAAATTATAGTTTGTTCCCAAAGAGAAACGAAACTTGTCCAGGTTACAATAAAAGTAAGTGTCTATATGTTGAATGCTTTTTGCCCGTCAAATGTTTTATGGACCCAACTTCCTTGAAGTTCACATTAACACTGCAAGACAGACATTATGATCCCCATTTTCCAAATGAGAAAATGGAGCCTCAGAGAGATTGACTGATTTTCCCAAGGCCGCACAGCTTGTAAATGCCATAACAGGAATTCAAACCTAGCTTGGTCGTTTCACGATGCCATGTGGAAAGTTAAGAGGTTTTATTGAGAAAATAAATTCAGCATTCTATAAAATATTAGCTTTTAAAATATATATAGAAATATTAAGAATAAAACATAAGGAACAACTCAAATGGAAATATAAAAACAGAAGAAATATCTTTTTAAACCAGCTGTTCTGTGAGAAATCAGTGGGTTTTTATTGCAGTATTCAACAGAATGTCCTAGCGAATAAAAATATATATACTTTTACTTTGAGCCATGAATGTTGTTAGAAAGATTTTTCTTCATTTTAACATTTATTAATATGAGTGATTAGCTTGATTTTCCTTAAAAATAATAATTTTTTTCACATCTCTGTGAGGCAATTGAGACTTCTAATTGTCCTTGGGGATTATTCATATCCCAGTTCCCTCTGCAGCCAATATTACTTTAAGACCATCCTAGAAGCACATGATGGGGCATGGGGGGGGCGGAGTTGGTATTCCCATGCAGGTGAAGGTCCCCTCTCAGGGCTTTCCAGGTAGCTCAGAGCATTATAGAGGTGCAGCAGCCTCCTGCAGCAGCTTTTGTCTGGATTTGGGAATGGGCATGTATTTGAGGAGTGTTAATGGTCACTCCTGGCCTTCATGGGGCCTCTGGTTTGCCTTAAATATTCTGTTTGTTACATAGCAGGCTCTACTGCCTTATTAATTAGATGCCAGTTCCTAAGTATGGTAATCATACATTGGAAAAAAATGTGGTTATCATAAATTATGTCAGTGTTGCCATTTATCGAGGAAAAAAATTTTATGAATGCTATTTAGAACCAGCTAATTTTCTATGGAATCATACAATACTCTTGTGTGAAGGGACAGATGCAGCCAAACTGCATGGAGCTCTTTAAGAACCGCTGAAGAGCCTTTCCCACTCTGAAAGAGAGCTCCTTTTTAATTAGACTTTTCAGATTGTCTGTATGTCATAGTATCAAAAATATAATCATCTTAAATATTTTAGGATCTCCAGCTGAATTTATTTAAGCATGAGTGCACCCCCGTGTTTATATGCACCAAATGGTTGTTGATTCCATGTACATTTTACAAAAGTTTCATGTTACATATATTTTTAAGGCTCTGAATTACTTTTATTACTAATTGTGGTACCATAAAACAAAAGAAACGCTTTTCTAAAATGAGGAAACCATCGTGAGGCACTGGGAAAATGAAAACATGGTCTGTAGAGCCAGAAAAACTTAGGTTTGAATTTAGACTCTGCCTCTTACTAAATGGAAGACTTTGAATAAGTCTCTTAATCTCTCTGGAGTGCGGTTTCTTCTTCAATAAAATGAAGGTGACATGCACCACACAGGGTTATTGTGAAGTAAAAGCTTGATGCCTGGCCATACCAGATCTCCAACAATTTTGAGTTTAAGGAGATTGTTAGCAGTACCTATGAATCCTTCCCCAATCTCACTCCATTCCCTTCCCACTCAGAGGCAACTATTATTTGTTATTCTAAAATTTCTGGTTGTTATCTCCATTATTTTCCTAATTACATGTGTTTGTGTCCCTAAGCAATACATATATCCTTTTTTTCACCTTGCGTATTTTGACACTTGTCTTTCTCTTCTCAGCTCAAGGTCACCTTCTCCGTGAAGTCTTCCCCAGACCCCCAGGCCCCGGCTCCCTGACTGTTCCTGCCTCCGGGATTGCTCTTCCCCAGCCCATTCTCCAAATAGAATCCTGTCACTCTCCTAACCAACACTCTAGAGGCTCTCCAGTTCTCTTGGTCCAGGCTTAGAGATGAAGGATTTGATGCAACATATGCAAATGCAGTGTTCTTCCTCGTTTTCTCAAAAGACTGATTAAAGCTCCCTTGGGAAAGCCTGGCTACTCCCTGATGGCTGCCTTTCTGGCCCACCAGGAGAGAGTAGGATCTTCACAGAGCTGTCCCAGAGAGGCCTGGAGGCTCTCTGGCAGTGAAAGACGACCGACCCCACCTTAATATTTACTGGGGACCTTTCCTCCCGGGGCTATTGGACAGGGCTTGAGCTCCTCATGTTACTCTGAACCAGAAAAATGTGGAGCAGAGAAATGCTGACGTACTCCGACTTCAAAATATAGTTTTTAGGGGAAGACACATTGTTATCACATCAATGTAAATCATTATGGAGCACTCACTCCTCTACTCTGAGTTCCACTCTGATCAATGAAATAATGTAAATAAACACCTTTGCTCACAACAGGGAAATTTATAGGGAGAAAAAAATATCTCAAAAGCCTTTAGAAAAGTTTTTTTAAAAAAGATATAGGTCATTCCAAATAATCTCTGAAAATCCCTTCTATATTAAAAAAATTAGTAGAAGTATTATAAAGATAATACCTAACTAATATGATTGTAGAGAAGCTTTAGGTCAAACTAATGATGTAGGCAAACTGTATTTTTATGTATTCAGCCTATAAATATCCACATTTTGGAATTCTAATTAAATATTACTGATTTTACTATAGAGATTTTTCAGTTCTATGTTTAAACTTTCATGATATACTGGTGTCATATATATAACTCACTTGATACTGAGTCCTTAGTGACATAGTCTACAAATGCAACATTGTTCCTGGACTAAATATTATTCACTTGATGGAATGATTTCCATTGAGGAAATAAACTGGGAACTTGGTGTTTGGCAGAAAGTTAATCTCCAAATGTGAGTATTCCAAACGTTGCTTTGGCCAAAGTCTTTAGAAAGAAAATGAAGCTAGTTTCTGCTTGGAAAGCAGTTGACCTCCAAAGTTTTAGATTGATTCTAAATTGGAATTTTTTGCTGAGTTGTCTTGAAAGTTTTTTCATTTTGTTTTGTTTGGTCATATGTACTAAAAGGTCCAAAAGGACCTAGGGCATCTGTTTATTTATATGATATGAGGTTAGGAATCGTGTTAGTTTTTAAACACCCTATTAGGGTCTTCTCTTTCCCAGATAACAATATCATATTTCTAATAACTTGAGACTCAGAGTTGCCAGCAACTCCTGAGAGACTGGCTCCCCAAATTAGATTTCAGTAATGTGCAAGAGAAGCCTTCATCATTGCCTGTCCAAAAGCAACTATTGTTGGGGACAATTCAAGAGATTTGGGGGAAAGCATTTTGTCTGGGAATCTTATGGGATTCCTGCCTGCCTTGCTTTTATGTGAACCAACGTGGCACCACTGTGCCTTGCTCTGCCCTCACCTCAGTCACACTCTCTCGAAGGCAGAGTTCAACTTCTAGAAACAAAACATCATTTTCTCTCACTAAAACCAGGTCATCTTTCAAGTGAAAACATTCCATCTAATTTGCCGATGGTCATATTTATGTTTCCTGGGCAGGTGGGCTGGTGGTTCTGAGAAGGACAAATTGATGCCCCTCGCCTGGCAGAGATTTTCATTAGGGTTCAGTTGAGTCACAGCCTCACAGGGTGGTGTTTTCCTTTATGTCATAGTTCATTTCTGCAACACAGGATTTTTAATGTAGGAATTGGATTTTCTATGATCAAGAAAGAAGAATCATATAATTTTCATGTGATTTTCTTCCCTTAAAATAACTGTTTTCCTCATTTCAGAGTTAAGAATCATTTTGTTTATAAAAATAGAAAAGCATACCAAATGCCTCCTGACAGAGAAGCTCACTTTTCCTCTCTTCTCTGTTTCCCTTCAGGTAGAAATCTCAGGGCAAGTGAAAGGCAAGAGTAAAATGAAGAGCTAAAAGTTAATTTTAGAGGTAGCCATACTTCTCCCCAGGAATTTAAGGGGATGTCTCCTTCCCTACCCTTGGGTCCCACCCAGAGAATGAGAACCCTGAATGAGAGGCCAGGGAACCAATGTGCTTTCAGAGTTCCCCAGGTGATTCTAAAAGGCACCCAGGCTTGAGAAGCCCTAAAGTTTCCCATCGTGAAACAAGACTACCTCTTGTGTCCCCAGCTTGCACTTGCTACTACAAATTACCCGTGCAACTTAATATTGGCTATACTCTTTGTGTATCTGAAAGGTGGAGGTGGTGAGTGGTGATAACTGTTCAGTTTTTTTTTTTAATTGTGAAAACCACAGGCAAAAGCACTTACCTTCCGTATAGCAATTCATTCCTTTGAGGATGTTGTAAATGTGCATCAGTGTGATTAGGATGATTGATACAACGTTTCCACTCCATCCACTCTGTCAGAATTAAAGCTCCCAAGGTATATAGTTAATGGCTATTATATTCGTCTATTTTTAAATTTTTCATTCATTCATTCATTCAACAAATATCCGTTGGATATACCTCATGATATTCTCTTATTTAGAATGCCACATCACAGGATCATGGATCCCAGTGCTGGAAGGAACCTAGTCCAATTTTCCCAATTAGAAGACGGAAAAACGGAGACCCAGAGGTTATCGTACTTATTCAAGACTAGTTACACTGGAGTAACACAATTAGTTAGTGGCAGAGCTAGAAATAGACACCAATACTCTTCCTTAATATTTTACCTGAGGACCTTGAGCTATATTTCATTACAGTTATCTATTGTTGCATAAAAACTTACCCCAACATTTAGTAGCTTCAAACAATAAAAATCACTTCTTATTTCTCACTGTTTCCGTGAGTCAGGAAGTTAGACGGGGCATAGCAGGAACAACTTGATCTTGTTCCTTGATGTCTGGGGCTTCGCTGGAAGAGTTATAGGTAGGGGACTAGGATCGTCTGAAGGCTCTTTCATCACATGTGCAGCAGTTGATGCTGGGACTATCAATCAGATTGGCCCTTCCATGTATTATGGCCTGGGCTTCCTTATAACATGGTACCTGGGTTCCAAGGGCAAGTGTCTCAACAAAAAAAGAGAGCCAAGGAGAAACCATCAGCCTTTTGTAGCTGAGCCTAGAAAGTCATGAAGAATCATTTCTGCCACACTCTGAAGGTCAAGTCAGTTCCTAAGATATGCCCAGATTCAAGAGGAGGGAATATAGATCCCAACTCTTGATGCAGGAGTGTCCACATCATATTGTAAGATCATGTGGGATGATATATAGTGGAGCTGCCATATTTGGGAGAATACTATCTGCCACAAGTCAGAGGTTACTTATGGGAGCATGGTACAAGTTGAAAACAGTGTCCATTACTTTTTTATATAAATGGGCCAAGACAGCGCAACCCCACCAAGAATACCTCCTTGAAAAGCCTAAATTCAATCATGCTTTAACAATATATCTCCTCAAAACACAGGCACACACATACAGTTTATGCCCTCCACATTTAATGTTCTGAATTTGTGCTCTATCTTCATGCTCTGGCTTATTAATGCTACATAAATGATGGTAGTAAGAGCCTTGAAAAATTGAACAATATTCTTTATTATTTTTCACAGTGTTTGGAAAGTTAAGGGACTTTAGTCCCATCAAACGGACGCTCAAGAAGTCAGAAAAAATTAGAATATATCTGGGAAACTGAGTAAAGTAAGGCAACTGAATGTCTCCTGGAACCTAGAACTTTCCCCTCCCAAGCATATATTTTCCAGCCTCCTCTTCTCTTCTCTTCTCTGTATCCTTATATAGAACGTAGCTCTGAAAGGATATTGCTTGTGCCTTTCTCACCCGCCATCACATTTCGAGTGCTAGCATAGTCCTTGGCATAATATGTATATATTTTGATATGTATGATATATATGTCATATAATATATAGATATGTATGTCAATATATATATTGAGCCATTTGATATCTCCTTTCAGAAATGTTGTGCAGGGTGTGTGTGTGTGTGCTGAAAAATATCAAAAGACTTCTTTTTATTATCATTGCAATTTTTTCCTTCTGTTTATACATAGGAGAGAAGTAGAATTGTATTGGCTTTATTTCCAGCATGGATAAGGAGGTTCATAGTCAAAACTCACTAGAGATTTATTAAGTAAAGTCATATTAGAAAATATCTCATCCTTTTAGAAGATTAAAGAGTGTATATCTGAATGTTGAGAGATAAGAATCATTGAGAGATTTTAAACCCAATAGGATATTATTTTCTGTTGTGATTAATGCAAAATAACAAGAAAAGTTAAAACATTTTAAATCATCTAACTAATTTAATTTCATGATGGTAAACCTTAGTTTTACTTTTTTGTTTTTAAAATTTACTACATTGACATCTTGTTTTGGAAAATAGTCCATTTTTGGCAGCCTTATTGTTGCTGATATAGTTGAGCAAATATCACTATAATTTAGTAGATTCAAGCTTTTTAGACATGCAATTACCAATTTGGCTACTGACACAGGGGGCCATTGTTATTATCTTATTTAGGAACTATCTCTCATATTGCATGTAATAACTTAAATACATGCATAGAGATAATATTAAAAGGTAAGATGAAAAATCTCTCTAATGCTTTCAATTTAATCTCAGCATTAATTTGTTGTGTAAGTCTCAAAGGAAGAACATTCTAATTAATTCATCCTTTCTAACCACTAAACATGTAGAAGATTTAAGTCCTTGTTCTCTCAATTTTCAAAGTTCTATCAATTCATTTGGGAATTATTTTCTAAATATTTTTAGAATTTAAAACACAGTCCTTGAATTAAAAATGTAGCAGGGACAGAGTCCTTGATTCAAGCAGCATTAATTGAATAACCCTTAAGTCAAACCCCAACTGAAGAGTCCTTTAAAACTAACTTGAATTCTAAAATACATTCCTAAAGAAGCACATGTATAAAGTTTTTCCTGAAGTTATAACATGATTAAAGGCAATGTTGAAAGAGTTAAACATTACTCAATCATGACAATTATTTTTATATCCTTTAAAAATGAAAATCTTGGGCCATCTATTTAGCAGAGCGCTCTACTCTATAATTATAATGTATCTAAAACTTAAAGACTTGTTTGGAAAAATACCTAGTGTTGTTAATCTGCAAATGAAGGTCACAAGTCTTTAGATGGTCCATGAAGTTTTTTGTTGTAGCATCTATGTTTATGATCTATTTATCTATAATCGCTGTCTATGCTTTCATTCTTGGGAGGAACTAATAACATATTCTTTTTTCTTTCAACTCCTAAAAAGAATATATATGTAATGACTTTATATTGTGTACACACACATGCAGTGGAAGGCATAAATGGGTGGGACAAATGATTCTTGAATTCCTTTGCCACTCAAGTTACCCATAAATTGAAAATGTGAGCACCACTTATCTACATAATATCTTATTCCTAGTTTGCCTGAAATTTTCCCTTCATTAATTGATTCAATCTCTTCTGGCATCTATTTGGCATAAGTGCAGCCTATTAGAAATTAATTCCCCAAATGTTCCTGATTAGTGAGTGCACAGATATGATAACCATTTTGTGAGTACTGAGAGGTAGAAAAGACTTAGCTAGCTTTTTCTGTACTGAGTATCTAGTTTATTTAATTTTAAGCAAGGGAGTATGAAAGAAAAACCCAAATTCCCAATTTTTAACCCAGCTCTATAGAAATTAAAATCAGGGACCATCACAGCATAGTCACTAAGTGCATGGATTATAAGATCTTAGAGATCTGCTATTGAATCCTAGTTCTGCCACTTTCTCATCTACAAGTCTTCCCTCGTAGGGTTGTTGAGTGAATTAATTTAGACAATGAAAGTAAAGGCCTTTAGCACTTTCCAGGCACACAGCTATTATCACAAATACAAAGTGATCATTACAAGGGCTGCACTCTACTGGACTTTTATTTCAAACAGGGTTAATTAAAAATATTTCAATGACCCTACCTACTAGACCATTCAACTATTTACAGTCATGACTTTCATTTTGTTTATTGCTGAGTGCGAGTTTAGTGCCAACAGAAGCAGAATTAAGGTTTAAGTTCAATTAAATTGCATTAAAAAGCAATTGTATTTAATGCTTTAATTGGAGTATATTGAAAAGCCCACCCTCCTTTGTGAGTCTACCTGCTTTCTGATAGCCACACTTCTGAGAATGTAGTCCATCCATCTGGAAAATATTTTACATTTTGCTTTGACTCATTCTTCCCTTTTGTTGACTAAATACATTAAATTTGTTTTTGGTAAAATACCCAATATATACATTTGGCTGGCTCTCTTTCCCACAGTTCTTCGGTTTGGGAGAGCCCTGAGGTCAGGGTCTGTGAACAGTAGCCTCATCATTCATACTGGGTTAAGAAGAACTTTGATGAACTGAGTATTTTGGTTTTGATCTTAATTATCTTTGGTTGTATAGACTCTGCATTTGATTCTGACAAAAAGAGAAAAACATAGAACTGCATTTTAAAATTCCATAATTTAGGAATATTGGAGCAGTTAATCAAGGAGTATTAGTTGTACTCTAGCCCAATACTCACCTTGATGGCCAACTCTAGAATTAGCTCAATTCTGCAGAGAGCAACCTTGAAACCGACATTGATGCATTTGTGAATAATTGCTTCAATAGCGTTAAGTTAGAAAAAAATCTAAGTAATTTACGTCTGTCTTTAAGCAATAATCATTCCAAAGTATTATTAGTTTACACGCATGATTTAGATAAAAGTCAATATAGTCAATACAGTTGATCTTGGAAAATAACATTTGTCTAATGTTATTAAAATGAGTAGCCATAAATCTCTTAATGCCCTTTAGATTTGGTCCTCTTTGGAGGTTTTTGGTGGTTATACTGGGTTGCTAACAAGAACAAAGAATCGTAATTAAATTTCTGATTAAGTCTTGTTTATGTACCATAACTTCTTTATATACTTAATTTTTTAAAAATGAACTGGGAAAGTGAGTAATTTGCCAGTTCTTCATAAGGACCAAGGTTTCATTGGTAAAACAGGTTGCAACATGTTCACTTCACCCGAAATATTAAATTGTCACATTGACATTGACTTTGACATCATCATTTTAGATAAAAGTTCCTTATAACAGAGGCTTGAATATTAGCTGTTAGGATCATGGTGGGAAACAACTGCTATGATGAAAACTATTTGCATCATCATGACCGACATTTAGGGATTCAGTGGCTGGCCATCGCTGATGTCATTAATCCCACTTAATCGCTGTTTTTCAAAGGAATTTAGCTAATTTTACAAAAACTGCTTATTCAGCCATACAAAAAGGATGATTTCCAAGACTCTCAAATTTCATGGAAATGGGTCCTTAAATAATAGGAAGAAAAGGAAAGCTTTGTAATTATTAAATTACATTTGATGGTGCATTTCTCTATTAGGAAATATATGCTACTGGAATTGGAAATACAGGGGCAAGCTTGTCCCTCGTAAGGTTCTAGGTGAAATATCTTTGTGTGGAATCCCAGAAATGGTGAGAAGATTGGAAAACATGTGTAAATAAGAGGATCCATGAAGGTAGCTCCCACTCAGGCATTCTCTGTAGTGCATAATGACTCATGAGAGCAAGAAGGCGTCTGAATCAGTAAATATTTGATGAGTGAATTTATAAATACAATAAGTGCTCTCTACCTCATTCCATCCCACCTCCATTTCTGCAAACACAAATTTACAGAGATACGAGTACAATGAGCAGCAAGGATATGGGAGAGAGGAGGAAAGCGGAAAACTCTACAGCTAGTGAGCATTGATGCAACAGTGCCTATGGTTAATATCCAGCAATTGTTCTGATTGGTGGATGTTTAAATAGCAAAGATTGTTAAATGCTTTGAATAATACTACAGGATATTCCTTTATTCAACCCATTTTATTCAGGTCTAGGCACCTTCTACACTAAGATATCCTTGAAATCAGAACCAAACAAAATTCCTGAAGGTGATTAAGCGAAATCAAACTGGATGAGAGGATGAACTGACGTCCTGGGTTACTTCTGTCTCAACTACACCCGGCCTCAGAGGCTTTACTGCACAAGACTGAAGCCAACTAGGAAAAACCTTTGATGTGAGGCAGGGCAGTAATTTAGAGTGTACACTACTTTGGGAATCCATGATAGAGGTTTCCCCAGAGCTCTTCCATTAACTTTCTAACGAATTTGAGGGAAATCATCTCAGTAGTTTTTATTAACTCATCTGTCCAGTGAAAAGTTTGGAAAATTTGAATTCTAGAATCCATTCCAGTTCATTGTCTAATGAAATCAGGCTTATCTTTTTCTGAAAGAGGATTTTTTTTCAATAATGTGTGTATAAGGACACAATAATGAGTATATAAGAACTAAATCATAAACCTACAATTTTAAATTCCTGTTGATATTTATAGAATGATTTGATGTATGTATGACATTGAATTCTACATAAACATTTTAAAGTTTGACTTAAAAGAGTTCATAACTTGTATCAGCCAATGCAGATCCTCTCAGGAAGTCTCCTCAGTAAGAGAGAAGGATATCAGTATTTGTGAAACTGGACCTTCAAAACAAAGCACCAACATATTTAACTCAGTCATCTATTCATAAGAGTTGAGATAATCTAGACAAGTTGTGGCAAAGTCTTGCAATTTCTGTTCCAATATAATAAAGAAATGCTAATAAGTGTGCAACATTCACCTAAACCCACAGCCTTTTCTGCTAATAAAGAGAGAGCAACACACCTTTCACCTTTCATTCACTGAAATCAAAGGAAGTCAACTATTAGCGAAGCTTGCCTGTTCATTCTTTGAGTGTTGATTGCACATTATTATTGGTAAAGATAATTGGTAACAAGAGTTAATTCAAATGAATTTAATTAAAGGATCCATTTTTGCAGGACTTCTCAGAACTTTTAATATCCTAACATAAATATCTTAACATAAATATAAAATTTTTCCAGAAAAGAGCACATGGTATTCCACATTGTTCAAAGCTTCTCTTTTTCATCATTAATTAAGTAGTCACAAGGATCATGTTTCGGAGAACACAATGTGGAAAAGGCTGTTTATTTTTTGTTGGAGGGTCAAATAGACCCAATATTTATCTAATTGCTATGCTGTCTGTGTCTGCAAAATATGGTTTTAGTATTTTGTTGCAGCTCAACTTAGAGCCACTGTTGGAGTGAGGAGAACCCTTAATTACGATCCAGTTGCCTAACTTATAGATAGTGAAATTGATGTCCAGAAAGGTGCAATTATGTGCTTAAGAGTCATGTGAAGTTTGAGGTTGTTCTAGGATTAGAATATGGATTCCTTATTCCTACCCCCCCCCCCAGTGTTTTTTTTCCGTTACACTGCACTGCCTCCTCTTCTCATATTTACCATAGCCGATGTCAACAGAAGTGCTTATAAAGAACCCATGAACATTCTAATTACAGTCAGCTGCATTTTAGGTTCTCCAAATAGAAGACCCTGCTGACAATTCAAATTCTGTTTGTCCAAATTTGAGTTTATTTCTTCCTTGTTCTATGCCAGTGTATACGTAATGTAACGACTAAGAACACGGACTTTGGAATCAGCCCGCATACAGTTTCTTCAATGTATTCAGTGATTCCTGCATCCTCATCTTTGCTCAAGCTGACCCTTTAGACTGGAATATGTTTCTCCCAACCTCTCACATACTGAAGTTAAACTTTATCTTGAGATGGCATTAAAACACATGTAATAAGTGCATGATGTATTTTTAATTAAAATGATTTGAACCAAGCAGTTTCTATCTCCCCTTTCCCTATCATGGCTGCTATTGGAAATCCAGTAATAGAAAGTATTCATGGAGTTACAGTGCCCTTTCCTCAAATTAATTTTAATTAGCCAAATTTTATCTAATTATCCATTAATAATATCCATTTGAGTAATGGCACACTTTGAACTGCACATGACTCTGAACTATTTCTGCAAGATCTCATCATTTTTTAATGTTACCCAGCCAACTGCTTAGAGGCAATCTGTTTTATTCAATACATGTTTGTTGAGCACTTACTATGTCAGGTCATTGACATGAGTCAAAGAAAAAGTCTTATTTCTTTTCAATATGACATCTGTTTTATTCTGCTTCACTTCTTCTCCAGATTCTTCCTTTTACCTTGTGTGCCAACTGTTTACCAAAAACAGCTCCCCGATGCAGACAGTGCTAGTTTTTACCAGCAAATCTGGATTTAGATGGGCATTTTAAACTCGTGATGGGGAGCAGGAAGGCTCTCTGTTTTGCTTAATGTGGCAACATAAATTGGATTTATGACCTTATGCCTTGGCAAATTAGTTCCTATTGTAATGAAGAATGATCTTCTAATAGGTTATATAACCAAGGAGTTATCCAAACAGAAGGCAAGCTAGCGTACCCATGGCTTCACAAACTTCACTTACCTGTTCACTCGGACCACATCTACAGAAATATTAAATAGAGCTATGTTCAAAAGAAATACCAAGTTTCAAATTTGAAACAGATGCTAGGCCTTGGGTGACATAAGCCCACAGCCATTTTCAGATAAGGAATGCCTGCCTTTTCTCTTTCCTACTCTTCACCCATACCCCTCATCCAATTCCTTGTTATTATAGTCAGGGTATTAGAGAAGAGGTTCTTGACGAATAATGCTCCAAAGGAGGAATTGCCTCTGAGATGCCTTTTATAGCTTTGGGCTTCATACCAAGGCTAGGGAGTATTTAAGACCTCAAAAGTTCAACTTTTGCTCCATGGAGAAGAAAAAAGAAAATTTTAAGTAAAAGGGCAGCTCTTTCTCATGAGTTATGGACTTAATTGACTATCATGGGTTAGAAATTGCCATTGAGCCAAGAGATCATTTTCCAAAGTATCTTCTGTAGATGTGTTAATAATTGTTATCATAAAAAAGCTTTTTTCATGGTCAAACAGGTTTGGAGAATTAAGAGTTAAAGTCAAACTAGTGTTTTTGATACAGGAAAATTAGATACTTTAAAGTGCTAATGTCTATGGTAAATCTCTAAGAGGAATATAGGAAATGCTTAATTTCCTGAATTTTTTGGCCATGGAAATATTATTTTATACTGCTTCTCAAGGGATTACTGCTATTCTATGGAATACACTTTTGGAAATGCTGATCTATAAGAATAGACACATTATTTTCAGACATTGACATTTCATATTCTTTCCACAAAAAAAAATAAAAATAATAACTTTACTTTTCAAGGAAAATCTGTTCTCCGTAAATGAAGATCATTCTATTCAATCATCATCATTGCATTAGTGATTTAAACTCTATGCTCAGGAGGCATGGTTTCCACTGATCAACTCACTCCTGCAACAGAGGGGTACAATTTTCTACAAGGAGATTAGTGACGAGTGTTCACTGTGGATTCAAAGCAGTGCAGATTCTGTCGTCCCACCCAGTAATTGAACCACTGTCCAAGTTTACTTCATCTCTATTTTCTAAATCATGCTCCACAATTGGGTTTTTAGAGTCCGCATTCATGTGGTTTATCAATGGGGCTCCCACAAGAGCTTCTGTTTAAAAAAGTGGTTAAAAGACATCTCAGAAACCGCTGCCCTAGGTAACTAGACTACTGAGACAGATCCAAGGGGATCAGTAAGCTTCATATATGGGAGTGTGTTCTATTCAAGGAGGAGACAACTAAGGAGTCTTTCTATAGACAGAAAACTGGCATAGAGGTGAAGCTCCTTGCCCAAAACTAAAGAAATAGTAAAAGTAGAAGCAGAAATTAGAGTCTCTTGGCTCCACAATTAGGGCTCTTTGGGAACAGAATAATGCTTCCTGCCTTGCCAAATTCTGACCCTAAATCATCCCTTAAACTAAGCAACCAAGATTGACTGAGCATTTACTATATTCCAGACTCTTTCCTAGGTTCTAGGGTTACAAGACTGAACAAAGTTGTTGCTGTAGAGAAGGAAGAGGGAAAACATCAAGAAGCAAGTAAACAAACAAATAATCAGATGTCAAAGTTAACCTGTTTTTTTTTTTTCTGAGTCATCTTCCAGGTGTACCAGATGACTGTCTGAGCACAGATTAAGTCTCACCTGTTCCCATTCCAAATTGAAATTTTCTAAGTTGCATTTTTATCTCCATTAGCTGCTGTTTGCCTGACTTTGTCATTTCCTATCTGGGTCCAGGTTTAACTCTCTAAGCCTGAAGTCAAAACTCTTCTCCTCAAGGCCACTGAATTCTGAACCCTGCCTATCGAAAACTGCACATTAGTCTTGCCCTAGATTAAACCCTGCAGTCTATCCATCCTTTAATCATCCATTCAACTAAGCTATAAATCTTTGTTAGTTCATTTTGGGTTTTCCGTAGCTGTCGCTCTTATTAACTCTCTTTCTTCATTCTTTTTTCTCTTTCCTTTGAAGAATCTTGAGAAGGAGGATTACCTCATTCTGCATTCTGGTTCTACTCCTCTTTGCCTGTTTTTCCCCCTTAAACTCATAAAGCCCTGTCTTTCTCTACAATCTACCTATAAGTTCTTTCTCCCCTTATCACAAACCGCCATGAAATACTTTTCTCAAAGAGGGGCGTATCTATAAGGTACTGTTTAACCCTGGACAGTTACAGTTGAACTTTTCTGACTCGAGGCAGGTTCAGTACAGCCCAGATCTACCATAAAGTTGCATATGAGGAACTTGTTATAGTTCAAAATAATGCAAGAGTATTTAAAATTATAGACCTCTTCAATTAATAGGAAAAAAGAAAGGACTTTGTTTCTTGGCTAAACCCCTCTGTCATTTCCAAATGTTCACTGTCAGACCTATTTTCATTCGCCTTAGTTGTTCATGGTAAAATTGTAAAAGCAGTGTGTGAAATCAAGGGCCTTAAAATCATGGGGCTCCCCTTTCCTACAATATGGTGACTGTGCAGCTCCATTCACCTTAGGGGTGACAAGTCTCCCACCACCTCTATTGCTTCTTATTATAATGATACTGTTGAGTCAAAACTGAGCAACTTACACTTTACAAAATATCAAATGACATCAAATATATGACACAGATAGAACAAGCCAATTAACTGCCTAACTGCCCCATAGTCACCTTCATAGAGGAGCTGGCATCTCCCTGTACTAAGCTCTCACACTTGGAATTAATGAGCAGGACTTTCATGTGAAGAAGAGATCTGACTTTCAATTCTGACACCTGTAATGTTCCACACATCCTGCTTCCCTCAGAGGCTAAATCATAGGACTATCATAAGAAGCAGACCTTTAGGAATTCAATGTATGTCTATGATTTCCTTCTAAAAATGCAGGATCTAGTTAAGGAAAGCTGTGTTGATTTCACAAGTATGTTTACATTTCAAAGGTCCTACCTTTCACAGCAGGATATAAATCTTCTTCAATACTCAGGTAGTAATATTCCCAATTAAGGGAGAAGACAGATTAAAAGCTCCTCCTCTTCCACCTACTTCGCCTTCCTGAATTCCTTCATTATTGGTCCTCACACCCAAGCTAGCAATCTAGGAGGCAACTTTAATTTCTCCGTCTTTATTTCTCTCCATGATTATCCTGGTGCTTGTTGATATAGGAGGACCCTGTATTATATTCCTAGCCAAGAGTTTTATGCATTTACTTAAAGTCTGTAGGGAATCCCTGAAGGAGGATACAATTCTATTCATTTTGGTGTAGAAAATGGGTTGGAGATCAAGACTTGAAGCAGGGAAACTAGTTGTGAGGCACTTGCTAGTGTTCTGAAGAGAAAGATGGAGACCTACACTAAGGTAGTAGAGAGGGGTGGACATATATGAAAAGATACCAAATGCAGATAGAATCAGAGTCCTGGAGACAAGATCTTGGGCATGGAGGAGTGTGTGGAATCAAGGATGATCCCTGATTTCTCCTTCAGACAATTCATGGATAATTGTGCAAGTCACTGACATGGGAATGTGAAGAATTGGAGAGGGAAAATAATGCATTCAGATTTGTTAATGTGGTGGTGTAGAGAGGATACAGTTGTAAAATATCGGAGTGCTATGCTTCATTTAATTTGTTAAACCACAAACCACCATCATTGCCAGTAATAATAATCATGTGTAAGTGATTGTGTGATGCACCAGGGATATCTAGATAACTAAAACATAGTTCTTATCTGAAAGGGGTTTAGCATCAGGGAAGGTTATTAGGTTGTGTATATGCATAGATGAAAATGTATGGCAGGCATATAAGTGCCAAAAGGGTGTTTTAGGTAATAAATTTCCAAGGCACTCAAAATCTACTTTTCTAGCCTTATTTTCCCTTCCTGAGAAGTTCTAAGCTCCAGCTAAATTATATTCCTTATTCTTTGGTTACCCCTAAATTTTCCTTTCTCCATATCTTGTTTTAGTCTGCTTTCTTTGCCTATATGTCTTTGCTTTTCAAAATCCTATTCACTTTTCAAATTATATGTCAATATACCGATCCTGGCATGGCCCCCCAATCAGGAATCATCCCTCTCTTTTATGAGGCTCTGTATTTGTACCATTTTATGAACTTTTCACCCCGTTTGTATTATGGTTATTTTAGCACATCTTGTATTATTCATATCTACTCCATGCCCCCTCCCCATGCTCAATTTCTTGTAAATGGAACCATATCTCATCCAGCCGACCCATATTTGCATTCCTTGTAGTGCCTTAGCAATTAATACGTGTAGGTTTGTGTTTTTAACTAAGTAGTGAACTTGAAGTAAATCAGAAGCAATAAATAATGATTGCCATATGACACTTGAAAATTATACTTTACATTCTCAATTTCCTGTCATACAGATATGTAAATTGAATACAACTTAGGCTCTTGGAGGGGGCAAGTCTATTAGGCACACAGTGTAGATGCTAACTCAGCAGAATACATAAGTGTAAGATGTCAGATGCAATCATAACTACCCCCTCATTAAAATATAGTTTTCACATAAATCCCACTGATGAAAAAAAATGTTTCAGCCCTTTACTACCTTTCCTATGTAAAATTATTTGCAGAGTCATGAAAAACTGTTTGATATTTGTGACAAAGCAGACTGCTTCTGACTATTGTGCTCTTGAGTAAATAGTGAGCTGTTAGGTGATGTACTCAATTCTTGCTGTGGAAGAAATTTATTGTTAATAGCAACTTGAAGCTTGAAGAAAATTTTGTAGGAAGGAAAAATACTCAAGGCTCCAAATAAGACTACTTAAATAAAAGTTGACCTTAAAGTACCTAGAGGGCATGACTATTGATCATTTACAAACCATGGATTTTACTTGTTCGTGTGCAATGAGAGGTGACTTCTGTGTGAATGTTTCCATTGAAATTTCCAGCAGTTCTATTGATGCCACATGTTAACTGAAGTCCACATTGATCGTTTTTGATTTCTCTCAGTCCTTTATTTTGGTCCTGATATGTAAAGGTGGCTCCAGAATTTCTTAATAGGAAGACTTTAGACAACAACCAGATACAAAGCCTTCCTGGCTGAAAGGAAGGGTGATGGAATACGCAGCTGCATTTGCATCACAATCATACCATTCTTAACTTACATGGATTTTATTTAGGGGGTCTTGGGACATCGATCCTCTGCAAATCAAATAGAAGACGAGAAAAAGAAACACTATTGTCAATATTAAAGCTATGTTAATTTAAATGTCTTTGTTACTTTTACATTTTTCTAGGACTTATAAGATCATCTTCAAAAACCAAAAATGAAGTTCTCACTTACGCGCCGGTGCTTGGTACTGTTCATCTTCCTAAATGTAAGTAAAACAAAATTATTCTAAACTATGTTAATCAAGAGTGCTTAAAAAGGGAGGAATCTTTTGAATATGATTGAAGGGTAGACATTGTTCTCCAGAAGCCAAAACTAAGTTCCTCAAAACTATCATTTTCTTAGTATTTTGTTAACAAATCTCCCCTCTGAACTTTTACTGACTTAGGTTAGTGTTATGGTTTACCCAGATATGTGAGCTTTGTTTGTTTACAAAAATTTAGCATTAATGTGGGGGCTGGCCCAGTGGCATAGCAGTTAGGTTTGTGCTCTCTGCTTCAGCAGCCTGGGGTTCGCTTTTTCGGATCCCAGTTGCCGACTTACACACCATTTATCAAGCCATGCTGTGGCAGCATCTCACATATAAAGTAGAGGAACATGGGCACGGATATTAGCTCAGGGCCAATCTTCTTCAGCACAAAGAGGAGGATTGGCAGTGGACATTAGCGCAGGGCTAATCTTCCTCAAAAAAAAAAATTAGCATTAACTTCAGTCATCTCCATATTATCTTGGAAATTAACATTGAAGGTTAATCATGTTCTTGGATAAATGTTTTCCATGTTAGACATGTGGATTTGAATTAGAGTTTCTGGGCCTCTGTCTTTATAAAACATCCGAATTCTTTCAGCCTGGGGATTGATTTCAAATGTATTTATCAAATACTGACTAAGAATCTTAAGTCTTAACATACCACTGTCATTCCATAACTCTCCAGCCTTTTAAATCATGTCCAGTTTATGTAATTTTATATTATTTTATTGCTAAATGATTTGGCAAGTAGTCAGAACTATAATTGTCTTAGAAAACACCATCAATGCCTATTTATTTGCATCAATTTAGTTAACCCACCATCATATCAGCTTCAATAGCACATGAAGGGCAGATAGTAAGTTTTACATAAACAAATTTGGAGTTGTCTTGATCCTTATCCTCTTTACCACATCAGAACAACATTGGCCAATGACTTATAACTGGTAGTAAAGATCCCTCAATATCTGATGTTGTTATACTCACCCAAAGCTTGCCTAGGGTTCCAGGCTTTCCATCGTTAATTAATGTGTAATCACAGGCTTCCAAATTTGCATAAACTGTTTCTCTTTACGTTATTTGAGGAAAAGTATTACTAATATTCCATAAATGTTAATTTAATTTTTAAAGGAATTTTTATTTTATAATATTATAAATCAAATAAGTAGTTTATGGCAATGATTGCTAATGTAGCCCTTTTGTACCTATTTGGATAATGAGTATAATTTATTTTATTATGTAATACTGTCATATTATTTTAATTTTTAGGCAAAGTACAGTATAATTGGCTAAACGTAATCCAGTATTTGGAAATGCACATAACTTCATGCCATTGGAAATATAATAAAAACATTTAAACAAGAATATTTTAGAAACTATTAGAATATTTTATTGTGTCTGTAAATGCCCAAGCCTTATGCTGTATTCTGTTGATGCAGAAATATTGGTATATTCTCTTCATAAATAGATATTGTTATTTTTCATAGCTCAAATAAAATCCTATGTGATCAACTATATGTGAATATTTCCAAATAATTTCATTTCATAAAGCACATACTTATACTAGATATTGACAGAAGAAAAACTAAGTAACTACTAGATATTAAGATAGTTGGAATATTACCACCTTATTATGATGACTACAGGTAATTTTTGATGTGTTAAAAACATAATGTAGGTCACTTTTATTCAAAATTTTTACCTTATATATTTTAAAATTCAAAGACTGAAAGAATTTCACATATTTGCACCAGCCCTGGACAGAAATGTTTTATGGTTTGTGGGCGTCTCTTTTACTGTCAAACATAATTGCACCGGGCACTTAAATGGCTCTGTGCTCTCTTTGCTGTAACAAGAAAGTTGCTTTTCTGTCTGTATTTGGATTATATATTTGATTTGGAGGATTTGTCCATAAAAAATTTTTGATACATCAGTTTCCTTCTAAAACACTGATTGTGTTCCACATTGATAGTCCTCAGAGAAAAGTAAATTTTTAAAAAATAACATTGATTTTAATTCCTTCAAAATGTCACTTCTTAGATACATTATTGTGAAAAAACACTACCAGTATATTGATTAAGTTCTACTAACCTGATTTCCAAATGGTCTTTAAAGTGCTAGTTTGGGTCACCACATTTCATTAGCCACGTCTGCATTAACCAAGACCACCCCCTCGCTTCCTCTCCCTTATCTGCAGTAATGCAACAGGGTTAGAACAGTGCTGGGCACATAGAGAGCGCTCAAAAAATGCTGGTGCTGCTGCTGCTGCTGACAATGATAACACCAATGATTAAGACATAGGAAACCTGGTTCTTCTGAGAAGCATTTTATTGTTGTTGATTACTTAGCTGTATTCTATTTACTTTGAATTGATGCTATGTGCAACAGTTTTGTTGTTTATATAATGCTTACGTAGAAAGTACATAGGACATCAACCAGGTATCTAATCCTACCTGGAAGAACCAGGGCTAACACTTTACAAAGTTGTGCTTTATCCTTTGTTATTTTGAAAAGTATAAGTAACTGAAAACTACCAACAATTACAACTAAAAATTACAAATAAATAAAGTTACAAATAATTCTAACATATACATTATTAGTATTAAGGATGGCAACATGGAAATCCTGGTGGTTATATCAATTTGACTCATATTCCTTTTAGAACAGTTCTATCCTGTGGCAATCAGCAGGAATCTCTCCCTTCAGCACAGTAGCATGGGTCCCTACATTCAGTAGGTTTGAACCATTGCAGAGATGGATGATTTCTCAAAGTTCTACTCAGAACCACTCTGTAATTGTTCTGTCTCAGTACTTCTAGAAACCACCTGTAACCTAAAAGTAGGTTGATTGTCTTAAATCCTGTATCTTACATGAGGTGCTTGAGCACATGGCCATTCAAATCATATTGCTTTCCTCTGGACTCCATGATTAGGTGGAAGAAACCTCCTAGAATGTAAGCTCGATGAGGGCAGGGACCTTGCCAGTCTTGTTCACTGCTGAATCTCCAGAACCTAGAACAGTGCCTGGCATGTGGGAGGCACTCAAAGTATTTATTAACCAAAAGAACCAGCGATGTTTCGGCTGCAGACTACAGCTGTTGGTGGCAGCTTGGTGGTCGTATGTGTGGCGCCATTTATTTGACCCCTTTAGGAGTGACATCACATATACGGCGGCTAAACTGCTACATAAGACAACAATTAAGCGGTTGTTTTTGTTTTGTTTTGGAAGAATCATGTGAGATGGCTTGTATGCAAAACTTTGAACATCAATCTTTATTCAGAAAAGCAATATGCCCCTACTGTCTCATTTCTGTCTTCATGTCATATATTTCTTTATATCCTCCAAATATATAGTATAAACATAACAGTTATGATAAGTAGAGTATTTTTAAATCTTTCACATCATTGGTAGTTTTATCTAATCACTACTGCTTCTATTGTGCCTTTTTATTGCTGAAAATTATACCACCTCATTAGCAATTTTTATCTGTATTACATTATCAGCAAAAAGTTTAATATGTTTAATGAACTTTACGAAATTTTTGTACATGTTATTTTTAAGCAGTAGTAATTCCATGATTGGATTCATACATATATAATAGCTATATAGCTATATGTCTATATCTACATATCTATATCTAAATATCTGGTATATATACATATATAACAGAATGCCTCAACCTGTATGTTATTTTCAGAAGAAAGTCTGAAAATTCAGCTACCACTGGAAAAATTCCATCATCAGTGCTCAGACATGAAGCAGACCAGGAGCGGACTCAGATTATTATGGCTCATCTAAAGACAAAGGTTCTAATTCCTCATTCCTTCAGTGTTGAAACAATCTCTGCTGAACCAGGCTCCAAACTAAGTTCACTGGAGTTTGTTTCAATATTGCAAGAATGATAAAATTGATGCTACTGTCATCTACATGACCTATACCCACTCTTGCAGATGGTCTTATCTCCACTATTCCTGATGTTAAAACTGCATTAAACTAAATAATGCTGTAGTAGAAAATACAAGTATAGGATTTTCCACTTGATATCCTTGCACATACTGCCTCCCCATGGCTTCTATGAATTTCCAACTAGTGCAGGAATGTTTCTTAATTGGTTGTCCAGTCCATTTAAAGATAGAATTCAGAATGTGACTTCTGGAAAGAATGCCAAATTTAAGCAAAATAGTCCCTAATGTCAAAAATATCTAATATAAGTGACAGAAAAGATTGATATATGACATCGTATTTCATCTTCTAATTTGATTTGAAGATGGTGAGAAAATGACCTAGACATAAAAAATATATCAGATGATAATTGTTGTATCAACTAAAATTTCTAAGAATAGAGCCACAAAGAATCTAACATAGGTGTACAAGCTGAACCAATCATTATTATTTTCTTATTGTGAGAACGCAATGATTTATTAAAGATCATGGTTACATTATCTTTAGTCGAATTGTTAAAACACACACACACACATTCATAGAAATGTAGGCTAATAAAATCCCACAAGAAGCTTTAACATAAAATTTCTTCAAAATACGTTTTTTCACCCCCAAATCACATTCCAATTCCTGATGGAGCATCTCAGCATTTAATGATTGATGTTTCTTCACCTCCCACAATTTCTGGTGTCAGGAAATATTTTGTAGTGTTGGTCTTTCTTGCTAGACTGTAAGCTCCTTGAGGGCAGCATCTATGCTTGCTTTATTCAGCACTGTGTGCCCAGCATCTAGCATAATATTGGCAGATCAATTTCGATGACTATTTGCTGATTGATTGATCTTAAAACCAGTTGGAAAAGGGCATTTTGAGAACAGAATGGTGTTTAACTACGTTGGTAAAGGATTTGTACATTTTTGATCATTATTGTTGGTTCGTTAATTTTCTTCTATCATAAATTCAAGAGGCATCAAAATTAGAAATAATCCTAATATTTAAAGAGTAGTGTCAACTATATTCACAATAAGTGTCCATCTAGGGTTATAACAGTAATAAGCATTTACCTTCTCCTGTTTGCAAGCGATTTCTACTCAGATGGCTTGCTGGCACCTCCAAAACCAGTCCGCATTAGACCTGACCTTCTTCCCTCTAGCAAAGGTTTCCTTTCCTAACTTCTCCTCTTTCTCCGAGCACTACCATTTTTTTTTCCAGTTACATAAGCTAAAATATATGGGCTATTTGACTATTACTGTTCTCTATTCCTTATATTCAATTATGCCTTTGTGCTTTTATTATTTGAGAAAGTGCTGAGGAACACACCTGCGTGGTTCTAGTCCACGCCTTCAGCTTCCCGGCTGTGTCCCCAACTCTAATCTGTGGACATCTGATGTCTCCCATGAATTCTACTAGCACTCTCCTTTCTTACCCTTCACTGATCACAAAGCTGCAAAACTCTTTGTTTTATTATCATGTTTTAATAATATTAGCTAAAATGTCATGAGCCTTTCATGTCCCAGGCACCTTGTATTTGTATTTGTTTTTCCAGGGCTCTGCTTTATCTCATTTTCCTCACCTCCATTTCTTACTAACCCTCAAAAATGCCCCCCTCCTGACAGGATGGTTTCCTTACAGTGTCTCACACATGCCTTTCCTGCCTCTGGGCTTACCTGCGTTCCTTCCCCTCCATCCAGAAAGCCTTCCCTCTCCTTGCTGCCCATGCAGACACTACATAGACTCGAGGTCCAGTTCAAATTCCACCCCATATCTGTAGTCATCCCTGACTATTCTTGCTCCGTGCTCTCTCTCCACTATGAATTTTTATTGTATTATGTGCTGTACAGTTTAGCGTTTAGCGATATGCTATCTCATAGGATAGGATGCCCCATCTACACAATGACATACACTGGAAAACAGTGAGGCTCTATCATGAATAGCCTGGGGTAGACAGGTCAACTGAATTATGCTGAGTTTGTTTTAGAGGCTGTGGGGAAGAGAGAAAAGTACATAACACTATTTTTGCCATTGATACATTTGGGAAAACTTCAATCTTAGAATAATTTAGACAGAATAAGGCCAAACAAAAGAATATTTCAACAGATGCATGATAGAGAGAGAGCAAGAACTATTCTCAACTTCAGAAGAAGAAAAGTCAGTGCGGGCTAAAGCTTGCAAATCTTCTCAAAAAAAGTCTTTATTGAGAACATGGATATAAAAAACCATAGATGCAAGCACTACAAAAAAACATCACAGCCACAAAAGAAACTGAAATCTATATAAACACAACTTAGGACAATATGTCAGACAGTGCTGTCTTCAGACACACACACACACATCAACTTTAGTAAACAGGACCTATGATGGTGATGAGGGTTAACCAAGACTGGCAAAACTAATGCCAGCCTGTACCAAAAAAGCAAAAGCGCTAAGAGAAACATTTAAGATTTACATTGATTTTCAGCAGTCAACATGAATTACCCTGTATAGGTCATCTGCTGGTGAAACCAATTCAAAGAGATTAAGGCCAGTTATCCAAGGCAAAATATCTCAGAAGAACAGAGTTCGTTCTATGGAATAAATGGGGTAAATTTTTGGCAGTGTACACAATGTAAGCACAAATAAAAATCAGCTGAAAGAATCCAATAAAAAGCTTACTTATTGCACTAATATATCTATTTTTAATAACATGATTCATGATTCTTTGGATTTCCAAAGAAGGCAAAGTTGATTTAATATTAGTATGTTTTGGAAATCAGATTATTTGTTTTGTTTACTTCTAAACTTTACAGTGATAATAAAATTAAAACAATTTTATATGATAAAGAGTTGCATGAGTTTGTGTGGGCGCTCTACATTTTCAATAGTGAACAGAATGAATGCAAATAAGAAATTTGTACGTAGAATTTGTAGATGAAATATAAATAAGCTTTTTAGTTATAAAGCAAAAATATAATACATAGAGACCATGCATAATTGTTCCTTAAAGAAGAAGAAATATGTGCTTTCAAACTTTTTGATTGTCTCATTTATTTCTGTATACACCCATCCCTTCTCCTATAAGTAACCGACTTTCCTTTTTAATACAGCACCCAACCCCAATTCTTCCTGCCTCTTCGAATGACACCTACCCTCCAACAATAGAGTCCGAGCCATTTCTGTACGTTCTAGGACGAAAGAGAATGATGGATGCACAGTACAAATGCTATGACCGAATGAAACAACTACCCCCATACCAAGGAGAAGGTAAAAAGAAGGACGTATGTGAACATGTGTTTCAAACATCGTTAAAGGGTTATTTTCTTCCATGGGTAAATACGTGTTGACTAATTTTAATGTAATGTGCCAGCAGGTTTAACAGCAGTTTTCATACCATGATACGTTTGTGTATTTCATGCAGCAGACATGCCTAGTTTCTTTGCTCAAGTTCAGCCAACTGCTTTTTTGGCTAACATCTGCACCTATGACAAAACTATTTCAGTAACTCAGTATTCACACCTGGCAAACAGGAACAATACAGGACTAAGTGAGGAAGAGGAATTGGAAAATGACAGGAAGGGAATTGGAAAACGGTAGGCCGAGAATTTGCCTGAGGTGGAACCTGTCAAAACCCTGTCTTGTTTGGGTTAATTATGCAGTATCTTCCCTTAACTGTCAATTGGTTGGCAACTCATGGTATTCTTTCTCCCTTTCTACCCTTAGTTCGCAGAGGAATTAGAAAAAGATATCTCCTAGGCAGATATTGTTTATCTGTCACCTTCTCTAGGATGCTCTAAGTAATTGCCCAAATGTTCTCGGGCTAAGTATATTCTATTAGCTATAAAGGGCTCAGAGAAAAACAAAAGGGAGAATGTGGTGGCCAAACATTGCTACATCCATTTAAATTCTCTCCCTTGTCCCCCAGAACATTTGAAAAGACCCAACAAGATCTTGTACACCCTTGTGTATTCTAAGACAACACAGCTTGGTATGGGGAAGAATTGGTTAAATATACTCTATTCTACATATGGTTTGCCTTCAAACCATTAAGGTTTTAATTTGTAGTTCCTATTTTTAGCATTTTCCACTGAACAAAAAATCAAGTCAATTGAAGAAAGATAGATACATATTCTTCTGCCTGCAGTAGTTTCAGGGTTTTTTTAAGAACCTGAAAAGGCTTTAGATGCAACTTGGGCCGAAGAAGAAACCGTTTCTCTGAAGCAAATGAAACAATAGAAACAAGACTGATATTTGTAGAGATTGAGCGCAGTCTCCTTCGCTTTTGTCTTAGATATCTTGGGAAGTTGAACTTTCGTGCTATGATCATTATTTAAAACTTTTTTTTTTTAAAGAACTGCCTTCAAAGCCTGAGGCTCATTCTTTTGAATATCTTTTTAGAGGTAAATCTTCATGTTTTAGGATAGATTTAAGTTTTGAAAGCAGTGAGAAACCACTTGGAGCTAATGTTGATGAATATATAAAGTGATCAAACTGAGCATTGTTTTAGCCATTAACAAAGTGTGATTCTAAAGTAATAAGACTTTTATTTGTGATCCATTTACTGGCTGCAAATGCATCACCAATAGGAATTTTGAACAATTGCATCACCCTTCGATTAAGAATAGAAGTACCCAAGCCAACCTCTTTGGAGGTTAATGCTTAGTAGGATACATGTGTTCCAAAGGCATATAGTTTTTTCAAGGTAAACCTTTTATTCACGAGTGATGTTGCATATGCTTTCACCAGAATTCTCTTGTAGCATTTCTGGAGATACTTTGAAGGAAGGATTTTGGAGGGAAGATTCCGTACAGATGACATATATGTCTTTTGAGGAACAAATGGAGAAAACCCTACAAAAATGTAAATTTCATTAGTAGTTAGTAAAGTTAATAGCTTTATTTTGTTGTTGCTGCTGCTGTTACTGTTGTTTTTAATATTTCTATATACAAATGGAAAGCCCCTGTCTATGCCCTGTAAAATCCTGCTGAGGATTCTGCGATTTTGGACAGCCCCAATATTAATTTCTTTCTAAACGGCCAGGTCCGTACTGCAACCGCACCTGGGATGGATGGCTGTGCTGGGATGACACGCCGGCTGGAGTTCTGTCCTATCAGTACTGCCCAGATTATTTTCCAGACTTTGATCCAGCAGGTAGAACATTTATTCTCATTTTATATTTTGCTATGAAGATTTTAGAGTTTTCATGGTTCTGTAAAGAAAATCAGGTGTAAAATATACCTTCCTAATCATGCTCTACAAATTTGAGCATGTTCTGAAACATTTCCATAAGTGAAGTATTACCCAGTTGCACAAATGTTGCGAGCTATCCTATTTTTAAGTCCTGTTACTGGTCACTTGTGCACATCAGTCATAAATTCTATTAAATTTTAAATAAAAATGAAATGTTTATATACTTTAAATATTTGATATTAAATTTTAATAAAAATTTATTTTTTCTAAAACTGTGAATAGTTTTATTTAAATGCGTTTTTAAATTTTCAGTTGTCTTACATTTGATGACATGCAAATGCTTGCCCTAGAGTTTGCGTATACTGAGCTGGTATAACGTGCATGATGGAAATTTTATATAACTTTGGAAATTACATAAAATTGTCATGTGTAAGAGAAAATAAATCAGAAGGTAGTAATTATAGACACTTACCAGATTTCTGTTCCAACAGTAGATTATTAAAATATGCTCAGTAAATAAGACTAAGACCGTTAAAATGCATTATACTTAACACCCAGCTCTGTGCCCTGCACAAACGTGAGTGGTGAACAAATGTGGGTTAAGTAAATTAGTGACACCAAATTCACTTTCGTTATAAAAGTAACATATAAATACCTTTCATTGAATATCTTTTTTTAAGTTTTCAAAACATTTTTTTACATATTGTCTCATTTTGTACTCACACAATATTTGATACAAAACTGCAAGTGAACGCGAGTCTCCTGAGCTCTTACTTAACCCTCTCTCTGTATTTAAGCTCAACAGTCTTGGAAAAGCATTTGAGAAACAGCATTTCTAAATCTCCGTACAAACTTGTGCAGATTGAAGTACTTTTAGAACTTTCAAGGAAGGAAATATTTTTCCTTTAGGCTTCAATCTAGTCACACTGGTGTGGTAGGAAGTTGGGCTAGGGTGCTTAGGCAGGATGAAGATCTGGGAGTACCAGGTACTGAGTAGAGTAAGAATCTAGAGGGTTACAGTTGTGTTTCTTAGAATTGCCAGATATCCAAATAGATTGAAGCCCTGAAATCCAAGAGTCTCAGTGGCTAGTGGTCAGAAGCAATGCAGAGGAGTGTTCAAGGAGATATATGAGGTGGTATAACAGCCTCGATCCAGAGACTAGACACATGGGGGTGGGGAATGGGATTGCGTAGGTGCTACTAGTGAGTGATTCTCAACTTGGCTAAGAAGATGGGAAACTTAAAAACTTCCTGATGCCTGGGACCACTCTAGACATTCTGATTTAATTAGCCTAGAGTGCAGCCTAGGCATCAGGATTTTTAAAAGTTCTACTTTTGACTAAATGTGCAGCCAAGATGAAAATATGTCAAAGAAAGTCCAGATAAGAAAGTGGCTGCGGGGAGCTAGCCTGATGGGCTAATTTTTGCCATTTTGGCATGCTCCACTTCGGCAGGCTGGGTTTGCAGGTTCAGATCCTGGGCACAGACCTACACCACTTGTTGCCATGTTGTGGCAGCAACCCAGATATAAAGTAGAGGAAGATTGGCACAGATGTTAGCCCAGGGCAAATGTAAGAGAGTTAGAACTTCCACTCAGTGGAAGGGAATGCCAGGGTCCTGACAAAGGAGGATCTTTAAATTATCTGGAGTAGACTAGAACTAGCATTTTGAAGAGAAGAGTCAGTATTTGTTTCCAGTTTAAGAGATTATGGAAAACCAACCTTGACTTTCAGATTTTTCCAAGAGCTGTCTGGTCAGTTTCTACCATGTTTCAAAGTCAACCAGCCCATCTGGTTACCTTTGCTTATTGACTATGAATGACAAGAGGTTATTGCCCATAGGCTACAAGTGAGGACATCAGTTAAGATAGAAAACAGCAGTCACATGGTAAAATCTAGGCAAGAAAGTTTCAGGAATCCAGATTAGAGCAAAGAAATTAGTATATGCCTGAGACAATGTTTGGGAGATGGTTTTTGTGCTTCCTTCAAGGATGAGATACAAAGTTCCACCCCAGTAAGACAGAGATAATGGAAAGGGGATTACATGGGCCACTTTTAAAACAAGTTCAGGCCAGCTACATCTGGGAATTCTCATTTGATGGAAAAGTCTGGGTGTGAAGAGAGAAAGAGCTTAATGTTGAGCAGAGCACTCCTGTAAACTAACTAAATGCTATTTGACGGTCACCCTTCAGGCCTTTATTGGCTCTTCCCAATAAATGGTGCTCCATTAGTCTTGATTTGACAACTACATTAGCAGTAACTTGATTGGCGTAAAGAGCTGTTCTGCAATTGAGGCTACAAGGCCGCTTCCAAAGCAGCAATGGGCTCTTGCCAAAGTGGCTATAATTATTGACTAAAAAGCAAGATTTTGGTCAGCAAAACAGGGACTTCCAGGCATAGATCTATCTTTACAGCCTGTTTTTTAGATAGAACACCCTCAGCTGGGGGACAAATCCACTTCAAAGGAAAAGAACATCTTAAATATGCCTATATTCTACAAACTTGGACACTTTAGGATTTGCTGTTGACCCAAAGCCAGATCTTGATACACAAAACAGTTTAATGAAAGATGACAGATTTCATCTTAAACAAAGCGCTTGGTAAAAGACAGGTAGATCATGAAAGCATGAATAACAGTCTTGAAATTCAAAAGAGGCTGAAAGTCTGAAGGAATATGCTAGAGTGTAAAAAGCCAGTTTAACAAGGTATTTAGGCCCTGACCTTGGAGTCAAACACTCAAACATTAATGGCACAGAGCCAAGATGGTCACCATATGGTTGAGGACAGTGATTCTCAAGCCTCATACCCTTTGGAACTGGTGAGCTCTTTAAAAATGCTGATTCCTGGGGCCTCCCCAGGTCAAGCGAATTTGAATCTCTGGAGATTGGGCCTGAGAGTCTGTAAAGCTCCCTCACGTGAGTCTAGAGTGAGGGAAACATGCTGTCCTCTTCATGGGGCAGTCCAAACTTCGAATATTTTGGAAGGAAACACCAATATCAGAGCGCATGCAGAGAGGCTCGAGGCTGTGAGGGCACAGCAAGCTGTGTGGTGTGAGTAAAGGGGCAGGTCTGGTTTGGAAGGGGAAGTCAGAGTAGACATATCCTTTCTTCAAAGATTGAAAGATTTACCAGGTGGAGGAGGATGAATTCTGATAGCTGCAGCAGTTAGGACCAGAAAAGGCCTAGATGCAGACTTTGGTTAAATTAAAGCAAAACAATAATATTTCCTACAGTCCTAACCATGACTGGAATGGACTTCTTCGGGAGGAACACCCCTCCTCCATATAACATATTTTGCCGTGCATAGCTACATAACTTTGTTAAAACCAAATTATATTCATTTCGATAAAACAAAAAACTACTTACTGACAATATAACAAAGATAAAATGCTACAGTACAAACCACTTTTTTAAAAATTGCAAGTAAGCTTAGAATGGTCATTGTCAACAAATAACATTAGCAAAATCGTTGTCCAATTTTCAACATCAGTTTTCTGTGCTGATTAGTGCTAACCCTTTTTGAAACACTGTGGTGTCCAATGGTGAGTCTTTAAAGAGTTTTTGTCCAATGGCTGTCTCAGCAAATTCACAATTTAAAATTTTTCTATTTAACTTTGCAACAAATTTACATTAAGCAACGACGATTCTAATAGGTTGCTTAAGAATATCTTTTGCTTGAAAAATCTGTTTTTCATTGATTTTAAATAATGGTTGGAGTAGACATACAAACAAATCTACAATTTGCAGTTTAAATCTTGTGTTTAGTTTAGGGTATCTGTTTCAGTCATACAATGAAACATGATACATTTCAACGAAAAATTGCCAAAGATAAAAGGATTTTCATACTAGCTCTTAGCATACTGATTGACTAACCAAAACTACTGACATAACATTATTTTAATATTATCAGAAACGAGTGATATTTCAGCCAAATAAGGGGTTTTTTTAACGTGAATTGTTTCCTTAGCCTTCAAAACAATAACAGTATCCTCCAACTGTTAGTGTGTGACTCTGACTTCTCTTTTAGCACCTCTAAAAAAAATTAGAACCATATATAAAAGGATTATTCATGGGTGTGATGGCTTTGCCTTTGCCAATGAAGAAAAAATGCTTCAAAAATATTTTCCCTAAGAAATTTTCAAAAATCAAAACTCTGTATGGGTTCCAAATACACTGGTAAAATCTCCTCATGTTATATTAATTCAGGGTTGCTATATGATCTCTGAGGCAATAAAAGCATTGGAGAGGTACTTTGGAGAACTAGAGGAAGTCTGAATAACTCAGATTAAATTTGGCAAGTGCATCCATTTTAGTGTTTACTTGTTCCTTGTTTCTATTTTACTTAATTCAATACATATAATATTTTTCTTCCAATTGTGTAGCCAGTTAGGTTAGAATTTAAATACTATTTTGCAGTCAACAAAATTATTTACAATCCTTTGGGTCACTGGAATGGAGTATAGATAACCTTGCCACAGGACTATGAGGGTTAACGCAGAGCTTACTGGCCTTGCAATAGCTTTGGAATCAAGTAAACCTGGATTTGATCCCTGGCCTTACTACCTCCTGGCTGTGAAAAGGGAATTTACTCAACTTCTGTGAGCCTCAGTTTCCTCATATGCACAGTGGGAAGACCAATACCCACCTTAAAAGGTCATTATCAACATTTAAGATAATCCTGCAAAGTGCTTAGCACAGGGCCTGGTCCATAGCAGGCAGAAATCTTGAATATGCCAATCCAGCTGAATCAGCAAATTTCAGTAACTATCACCTAAGAGATGATTAAAGAAGTAAAGGGTAGGCTAAATCCGTAAATTCCTAATACATTTTCTGTGGGATGAAGAGAGATGATTCAAGTGTTATGCCCTTTTGAGAGGCATAAAATGCCTTCTTGATACATCTCTTAGTTTGGGGCTTCTTTGTTCTATTGGATTTAACCATATGATGTTGCCAATATTTGACTATTTGACCCACAAACACTGCAATTTCACACAGCCAGCCTAATAAATAAATATTCATTTATATTTATTCAAGTGAATAAAGGAAGAAAGTATGGTCTTGCTCTTCTCACATAGTTCCCATCTAAAATCAGAAGTTTAACATTGTTTAAAAATATGAGGTACATTGAGGGTAGCACTTTGGAGCCTGACAGACCTGGGATTAAACCCTCGCTCAGCCGCTGTCTAGTGACTTTTCAAACTCCATAACCCCCCTCACTGTCTGCTTCCTGTTTGTGAAGTGGAGATAGCAATGTCTGCTTTACGTGGCTCTGCTGAAGATAAAGTGAGACAGCGGATATTAAAGCATCTTGTGTAATGCAGGATTCGTGGTGATCTCTATTGACTTCTACCCACGTTCAAGTTCCATAAAGTGATTAACACTTTGGAATGGCTTTTAAGCCTTAATTTATTATTTTTCTTTCTTGGTATTTGAGATAATAATGTGATAACTGTTATGTTTCATTAACAGAAAAGGTAACAAAATACTGTGATGAGAAAGGAGATTGGTTTAAACATCCTGAGAACAATCGAACCTGGTCCAACTATACTATGTGTAATGCTTTCACTCCTGAGAAACTGAAGGTAGGTGATATTTCAAATTTCAGTATTGGGCAGGAATGCCATTATTTATACATGGAAATGTATTCATAACTGTAAAATATGTGCTACCAAGAAGCCAGCCTGTTTTAAAGAAGGAAATGAGATAGTGACCTGTACGTTCTAGGGACTCAATGAAGTGGCATTAGAGCAAATGACATTTTACTTCTTGGTTGGCACTCAGTGTCGATGGGAGTTCCATGAGCATACGGAATCAGGCCACTTATGGCAAGGGGAATAGTGTCATGGGACACATGATGGGATTCCCTGTGATGCCAGATATTAGGCAGCATTTCCAAGGACTCTCTAAGATCTCTCTTCTCCTGGAACAGTTCCAAAACTCCAGATTTCTCCACAAGTCACAAGCTAACACTTACCCCCACTCCCTGCCCCGAGATGTCCAATAGTTTTACCATCATGCCCTGAAGGAACCCTAAGAATGGGGAGTCTCATCAGCCTGTTCATACAGATATGGCTATTTAGGTGATTTTCAGTGGAAATCCATTCTGATTTGTTAGTACTTGTCTCATGCTGGCTGTTAAATATTTTTAATATCATCTTTGCTTAGAAACATTTAAGCCAATGGAAAAAAACAAGATAACTATTCTCTTCTTCAGATGCAGCAGAAATCTGAAAAGATTACCAGTTAAACAGTTGGTCAGTGTTTAGCCACACAGGATATCTCTGAGCCACCCTGGTGGCTGCAACAGAAATCTATTGTTTCCTCCAAAGATAGGCCTGTATGTTAAACAACTCGGTTGGGAGCTGAAAGCACATCAGTGCTTTTGTTTGCTGTAGAGAAACTTTAGGAGTATAGAAAATTTTCCTTTTATTAAAAACAAAACAAGGGTGGCCTAGTGGCATGGGGTTAAGTTCGAGCACTCCACTTTGGCGGCCCAGGGTTTGCAGATTCGGATTCCAAGGGCAGACCTACACACTGCTCATCAAGCCATGCTGTGGCAGCATCCCACATACAAAAAATTGAAGAAGATTGGCACAGATGTTAACTCAGGGACAATCTTCCTCACACACACACCAAAAACAACACAAAACGAAAACAAGATGAATACATAGCTTGGAGACCAGTTGACTAGAAGGGCACCTTGTCAAGGGCACAGGCTGAGGGCACCGAAGCCAGTTACCTCTTCACAAATTGCTTAGTCACTCCCTAATGGAGAACTATTTACTTAATAAGGTCTGACTAAAATGACATGTTACCGAGTAAGGAATTTCCTGAATAAGTGCTGATTATGATTTTACAGAAAAAAATTATAACCCTGTTAACTGACTTGTTATAAAGAGTACAGATCCAAATAAATAATTCTCCATGCTGCCATATTTGACCTTCTCACGCACTCTGGCCACATCTGAGAAGGAAATAAAGTATGTTAAGCATAAATGCTTCCCCCTAGGCACCTAACATAATGATTGAAATTATTTGCACAAATCTCCTGTCTATATACATGTATATAGATGGCAAAAAACTTTTTTGAAGAGTCAACCTGGAACTTATTAAAATACAAAACAAAACACTTCTCAGTCTAAAGAATGACATAAGAGTGGCAACTAAATTATGAGCTATTGGTTTAGTCTTACACATTTACACAACTCTATTGCAGAAGAACAAATATTTTTTAAACTATTCTAGAGGCAACTGAAAGAAAAGAAATTAAGTTATATGAAGTTTTATTAGAAATAAAATATGCAGAGATAAAAATAAAATACTGACAGAGGATGGGGCATGGATATGTATCCAAATTAAAAACAGTATTTTAAATTGAAAGGGGATTCTATGTGGTAAACTATTTAAAAGGAAGAACTTTTAGAAAATGGTATTCCTGGTTTTGTCTAGTGTTGAAGTTAGAAAAAATAGCCAGAAAATGAATTTCTGGGTGAAAAGAAAGAAACTAAGTGTTTGTTTTCTTGCAAAGATTCCTAAATACCTCCTAAGAAGGGATCTATAGTTATTTTGAGGTTTTTATCAGCTCTAGATATAAGCCAACCATTTCAACTTTATGCTCATTACCCGCAAGGATAAAAAGTGCTGTTAAGAGAATAGTATCGACAATGAAAATGGCAAACAATATGTAAATGCCTGGACAAATAGTGCAACAGGCACAATGCAGGAGAAGTTGATTTAGGTCACTTTGAAATTCTAAGGCCTAGAAAGGCATTATTTTTCCTGTTCAGCAACAGTGCACATAACCAAACAAAGGACTCTGCATGCTTTGAGAGCCTTTTAGCATAATTAGCGCTTCAATCTCAGACACTTCACAAGGAAATCGACAAGCATCAAAATGTTCAAGGGTAATGATTTGTACATAAACACCACATTTCTCCCAGGAATTCAAAGAACTTCATAGAAATTATCCCACTTGTCTACACTACATTTGCATTCGTACCAGGACCCAATAAACTGTGGAAGGAACTTAAGACCAGAAGGCAAGAGCTTGTGCTGTCCTCATTTCAAGTCACTTGTCCTCTCTGGGCCTCTGTGTTTTTCACCCATCCAATGGTTATTACAGTTTTTTTCTCTCCCACACAAAATATAATAAAGGGCTGCCAGCTCTGAAAACAAGTTATAAGTTTGGGGGCTGGTACACCCCCTAATAGAGAAGGAAATCATCCACTATTATGTGAGGAGTGCCAAAGGCCCACCTGCCCTTAAATGTCTCTCCTCTTGGCATCATAAACATAAAAGGTGGCATTGGAAAACATAAAAATGTGAGGATAAAATAAGTAAAGAACTTAGATTTAGCATGATTTTCTAATAGCACTTTGACCACTCGTGTATCACAGAACTTTAACTGCCTGATCATTTGTCTGCAGGTGATCAAAGATTCACACAAAAGGTGCTATTTCTTTTCAATTTAGAACACACATTTTAGTTTGTTGAAAATCAGAGAGTTAGGGGTCAATTGTCATTTTTTGCCTATTGATATTCAGCTGACCCAGCAACATTTATTGCAAAGAACTTCCTTTCCCTATTGCTTGTAGTGTCACCGTTTTTATATATCAGTGACAATACATCACCACATGCTCCTGGACTCTTTATTGCGTAGGTCTCTGTCTCTTCTTGCACCAATACCGCACTGCTTGATTACAGTAGCTTTGTTATAAATCATGATACTCCACAGAGCAGGTCTTCCTCCCATGTTCTTCTTCTTCAAGATTTTCTTGTTTATATTTTGTCCTTTGTATTTCAATATAAATTTTAGAATCAGTTTGTCAAATTTCACACATAAGGAAAGCTTGTGATTGCATTGAATGTACAGATCAGTTTGAAGAAATTTGAGATCTTTATAATATTGTGTTTTCCAAACATTGAATAGGATATATCGCTCTATTCATCTAAGTCTTCAATATCTCTCAATAATGTTTTGTAGATTTCTGTGTTGAGGTCACACACATCCTTCCTTAGATTTATCCTCAGGCATTTGATTTTCTTATGCAATTGTGAATTCCATTTTTGAAATTTCATGTTCTATTTGTTGTTCGTGTATTAAAATTTTTTATATCCAGCAATTTTGTAAAATTCACTTATTAATTTTCATAGTTTATCTATAAATTATTTTGCATTTTATACATACAGAATTATATCAGCTACAAATAATAACAGATGAATTTCTAGGTAGCCATTAATCTACTTTCTGTCTCTCTAGATTTGCCTGTTTTAGACATTTTATACTAATGGAATTGGACAATATGTGGTCCTCTGTGACTGACTTCTTTCACTTACCATAATGTTTTCAAGGTTCATCCATGTCACAGCATGTATCTGTACTTCATTCCTTTTTACGGCTGAGTAGTATTCCATTCTATAGATAAACCACATTCATCAGTTGATGGACATTGCAGTTGTTTCTATTTTTTGGCTATATGAATAATGCTGCTATAAACACTTGTGTGAACATATATTTTTATTTCTCTTTGGCCTTTTTTTTTCTTTTTCAGTCTTGCTAGGGATATTGAAATTAATGTCTTTTAAGAATTAAATTTTGTCTTAGTTGGTCCACTCAATTGTATGTTAAAGTTCTCTATATCATTACTACTTTCTTTCTTTTACATTCTTTGAGTTTAATTTTCTTTTTGTTTGTCTTAGTTTCTCTAGATGGAAATTTAGATCATTGAGCTTCAACCTTCTTCTTTTCTCATATATGCATTTTAGTCTTTAAATTTTCCTCTATATACAGCTTCATCCATATCCAATAAGTTTTGGTATGTCATTGTGAGTTCTTTGATCTAGTGGTCAACATTTATAAATGTATTACTTAATTCTCAACAATATGAGCATGTTTTTTTAAGTTATCATTTTATTAATGATTTCTAGAATATTGTGGTCAATGAAGATGTGGTTTAAGATTTCAATTACTTGAAACATGTTGATATTTGCTTTACTGGCTAGTGTATGTCAATTTGAATAAATATTCTTTGTGCACTTGAAAAGAATGGGTATTCTGCAGATGTTGGGTGCAGTTTTTATCATATGTGAATTAGTAAAATTTGTTAATCATGTTGTTCAAACCTCTGTAGCTTGATTTTTTTTTGTCTGTATGTTCTATCAATTACTAGAGGACATCAGTTTTTGCTTTTTGCTTTATGTGGTTTGAGTTTATATTATTAGGTGCATAGAAAATTAAAATTGTTATATCTTCCTGACTTAACATCTGGACCTGTAAGATGTTACAGCAGTTTTCTTATGGTCATGTTTACCTGGGTCATCTTTTCCATCCTTTTCCATCCAGTATTTCTGTAGCCCAGTATTTAACAATGTTTCTTATAAGTAGCATATAATTGCTTTAAAAATCAACTGGTCCAGCCAAATTAATTTTTAGGTAAGGACAACTGAGATCTAGAGAGGTGATATGACTGACTTATGAGGGTTACACAAAGACTTAATGATAATATGCTGAGTAAAGAACAGTTCTGATAAATGCAGTCTTACTTTCCTGCCACCACATCATGAATATTCTAATGTAACTGATAATCTTATAATATTTAATCTGTTAATCCAACTTATCATAATTCAATATAATTTAATTCTCCGAAATATTTTCTATAATTTCAGCAGATTATTTTTAAAGGAAGAAAACAGTTATTGATTTACACTGATATTTAAAAATAGAAACTATTTTCCCTCTTTTATAATCATTTATTTACCTATCTGCTTTTGTAACTGTTTTTTGTTTGGCTGTCGTTCCAGAATGCTTACGTTCTGTACTACTTGGCTATTGTGGGCCATTCTTTGTCGATTTTCACCTTAGTGATTTCGCTGGGGATTTTCATGTTTTTCAAGTAAGTACCATTATAGCATCTACATTTTATTTTCTTCTCTAAGGTACTGAAAGAAATGGCAAACTCTGCAAGAATGTGTAGGGTGAGGGTCTTCTGCAAATCACAAGAGACATGCAACTTTGGGAGTCATAAAGTAGCAAGAAAATGAAATTAATTAAATTATGCTTTTTAACCCTAACTTTAAGGAAAATAGGATCAATTCAAATAATTTTCAAAGCCAATATACCTCCTTCCCAAAGTGAGACAGTCCTACGAGTCCATCAGTGCACTGTGTTAACTTGGTGAAGCTTTCATTCTTCATGGCTAAGGTTCCATGAAGTACTGAAGAGAGGATCCTCGTCTTTCTTTACCCCTACTCTAAAACATGGAGGCCATGGCCACAAGTCCCTATGCACCCTACCTAATGATGAGCTGTATCACAAGTGGATTTGGCCAAAAGAGAAGTGGAGCTGGTGAAGCCATGATAGTGTTTACCAGAGAAGTTAAATCTCTCTTCTAGCCTTGACTCACTCAGACAGTGTCAAGGAGAATCTCTGGAAGAAGATGGCCTATTGTCAAGTGTCACTTTTTTGCCCTAGCATTGTTAACTGAAATTATCTTCTAAGACACGTGAGAAATAAAATTCCAGTGAGGGTTTCTATTCTGAGGCTGTGTCTATATATGTGTTGCATTATCTATGGCAAAATGATTAAGTTGATATAGGCTTTCACAGTAATGGAGAATTTAAAACAGTGATTTTGTATTTTCAGGAATGATTTCATCATGTATGTGAGATAGTAATATATGTTAAATTGGTCCTAAAATCATGTCCTAAACTTAGTGTAATTTATTTAAATTAAAGGCAGGAGGCACTACATTACCCTTTCATGAGAATTCCAATTACTTTCTAGACTACCACAGTGTCTTCTTCCACTAAGCCTTTTTTTAATTGTGGTGGTATTATACAAATGATGAAGGAAAGCTCCTTCACAGGCCCAGACTACAAAGAATCCTCCACACTTTAGAGATGTGACATGTAATTAAATATACAGTGAATCACGTATAGAAAAATACAATCTTAATTTGATTTTTGTTAAAATATTATCATGATAATACTAAAGAAAATTAAATGGAGGGGAGACTAACCTGGAAAAACACTCTTAACACAACTGCTACTATTATTTTTTACTTGATCCTTTTTTAATGTTTCTCTACATCTTATATCACAATTATATATTATGTCTATATCTTATATAGTCAAGATTCTTATATTGACCATCTGAATAGCAATTTTTTGTTAACTGAATAGCAAATAATAATTTAAATAAACAGAGAATGAGCTCCTTCTATATATGATTTAAAAGGAGAAAGACATAAACAAAGCAACAAGACATGAGGGATTAATTACTAGAATTAGAACAGAAGAGTGTTTTCAATTATAATGATCAGAATGCAGCAGAGTGAACACATAGCATGATTAATCCTGGGATGTCTGCTCATTTTTCAAGTGCACTTGACCACAGTGAATAAATACATCATCGTGGCTCTCATAAAACTTGGATTAAATAGTTTGTCACTAAAAGGCTATTCTTTAAAATTTTTTAATATGACCATAAGAAAATTGAAAGAAAAAGTCTCCAAATTTGTAATGGTGCAAATAGTAAGTGTATTTGGGACTTTAAAGATAAAAAAATGTCAAGGGGCGGTATTTCTTAGTTCTTTATTTCTCCAGTCCCTTGAATAAGTGATGAGGTAGGCAAGCCAAATCAGCAAATAAAATAAGAACAGTCTTTCAATAATCATTTCTCTATTAAGCCACTGAAGATGGGTGTTTAAAAATGCAGTGCATGGGCAAAGTCAAATATTTCTCAACTCCGGTTAGTCCCAAAACAAAACTAATCTGGTCAAACCCTTAAGAAAGCGTAGAGGCAGATTGTCTAGGAAGCACCTGATTTTGTCCTCAATCTGTCTCTCAATCCCAGGAACCTACCAAACAGCAACTTAAATCTTGGGAGGAAAAACAAGCCCTATTGAATTATAATCTGAATATAATGATGGGAAGACATAAACTAAAATAGCTGGTTCTCCAGAGCACACACACCAAGAAACGAACAGGATGTGAAAAACACTCATGCTGAGATGCTAAATATTCAGATCCAAAAGAAGTCCTATCTGATTTTTATTCTTGTTCTTTATCTTAAACCTACCCAAACTAAAAATATCAAGGGCATCTGTTTTCTTAAAATTAAAGTATGTTTCTGATTCTTCAAATTTTTTTCTTTACATTTGCATTTCAGAAATATTAAAAGTGATTGTGAAAAATAAAAGGTAATTCTGCTCTATCACTGGATTTTATCTTTTAATTAGCAACATTTTCCCAGAATTGTTTTCAAAAACTCAACATCACCCTTAAGGCCTTTACTGCACATTGCAATAGAAGGTTTTAGGATTTATACACTTAAATGGCATCATCTTTGTGAAACCTGAGCAAAAAATAATCAGCACTCCCGTACTTAAATCCACATTCCCAGGGTTGAGTTATCTTGCAAAATCCAAATAATCTATTTCATAAAACTTTCATGAAACCAAAATGAGAAGTTACACCCAGCTCCACTTCTGAAACCTAATGCTCCATTCATAATCATCCCTCTGAAATCTCACTCTACACACACAAAATGTGCCTTCTAGGGCCGATGAGAAAGAATAACCCTGCAGGTGTCCTCCTCAAACCAGCAGGCTAAGAAGACCTGCAGAGAAAGTTAAAGTTACTGAATATATGGGAGGCTGTGGAACTGCCGATACTTTGCTGCTAAAAATCCTGGAATATTACTCAGAATGCAATCATTAAGGCATGCCTCTAATCTTAATGTGATTTTATTCTGAGCACGCAGAGGAATGTAAAAGGCAGGGCTATGTAACCCTGAAACAAGTAAGAATCATGCTCCCTGTGCTATCATAAAATGAATGTAGAAATATATATAAAGTCTTTGTTATTTTAAAAGAAGAAAATTGAGCTTCTGTGTCCTCTTCAAGATAGGGGAAAAATTTCAGTGATTTAAATGATATAAAAGGCAATACTAAAGACCTTAACTGCACAAAAGTGGCAGAGTTAAAATAATGTTCAGGATGATATACAGGTTACTTCTAGTTGACTAGTTTAAGGCTGAAGACAGCCTCTTTAGGATGGTATTTGGTTTATGACCTTGGTGGGAAAAAATGGTTAAGAAGAATAATATGGAGAAGGATTAAATAGAAACATCAAATTAGTTCAGCAAGATTCCTCGCTACTAGATGCCAATAGTAAATGTCAGCAAGAGTTAAGACGAAGATAGCCTTAGGGAAGGCTGGCTTGAGAAAGTCCCATAAGTGGACTTTTATTTGTGTTGTTTCCTGACCATTTTAAGCAAGTTAGCAATAAATTCACTTATCCCATCAGTTCCACTTACAATTTTATCAATTTACTTTTCTGTGGAAAAATCCCAAATAGTGGAACACCTCACTGTTTTCTCTCAAGAAAGCACAATAATAGAACATTCATTAACATCCACTTTGACTGCTTGATACCCATGTCTTCCTGATTGTTAAATATTTTTAATATTAATTACTCTTGTCTGTAAGTTTATAGAGATATATGTTGGGAGATGGGGGCGGGGGGGGGGGGCAGTTCTTCCTTGCATTACATTGTCTACATTACATGACATGGGCCACATCAGCAAAAAAGGAGGGTTTCCACTGGGACCTCCAGGAGGAATACTGAGTCCTCTACTACTCACTCGGTATTCCCTATTATTCTGTCACATTGACATAGTGCATGGATAGATAACTCTTTATCTTGTACAGTATCCATCTGTACATGTTATACATCTCTGGCTGTCTTCCTATTCCTCCAGAGAAACCACTAAATCAATGGCACCCAAGATAGCTTCCTTTCTCCCAACCCACCCTTGACATGACAGCACAGCAAAGATAACTGTTGATCATATCTGGGCAGACAGTTCACTCATGGAATAGAAGTGATAGGAAAGAAGCAAGAATTATGATCCAAAGGGGGTTCCTTAAAGTTGACAATTTTGTTCTGAATCCAAAGGTACAAAGTCCCTTGTCAGATTAGAAAGATGTATAATGTATTGTGTTTTGAATTTTTCTAGAAGTTTTAACGCAATCCATTCCCCATTCCCTCTCCTCTTCTCATTTCTCTTGTCCATTGTGAACAAGGTACGATACCTGGGTAAGAGAAAACTTAGAGTTACACTGGAAGATAGGACTTTGCTTGTATCAGTCGCAACAGTTATTCCAAATGCATGTTTTCCCATGCACCAGTAAATTCAGAACAACTTTTACTTGTTTTATTAGTGCTGCTTTCCTTGTTTGCTTTGAATGTGATTCTAATTACACTGTCTTATGAAGGAGTGAGTGCTGCTGTTCCTCGTCCTATGATATCAAACTGATTTATGCAATCTACAAAACTCAAGGCAAATAGTAAATGCCTTCTCATACAACTAAAAGCTCCCAAAAAGCACGCACATACATACATAGGGTACCAATACCTTGAAACAAATTTTTTAGTGTGAAAAGATTTGTACCAGGTAAACTAAAACCATGAAAATGACATTTACCTTTGGTCTTAAAATATGACATCTTGAGATTCGTGCTCAAGTAGATCATCATGTCTTCTTCACATTTGAGTGACACCTTGATTGAGCCAAGACAGAAGGAGATTATGTTGTCTTATCCTCCCACTATTGGAGAATCTATAGTACTTATGGTTCCCTGTCACTCAAAGAGGAAGCAATGTCCTGTCCATCTAAATACCTATTTTTTTCTTTATCAAGAGGAATTAAGTATAGCTGCCATCAGGTTTGTGCTCTTTCTACATACGACATTTCAGATCTGACAGGAAAATGCTGTCAGCTTCTCTCATGTTCTTTAAGCAATAAGATATTTGCACTGGGAACAATTAAACACGTAATTACGTATGTTAAGTTCAGTTAATCCTCTTTAGCATCCTATACCTCTCCTTCATAACAGTTACCATAAGAGCAAATAAACATTTATATAGTATTTCAGGTCCCTGATGGCAGAAGCTGTCTGTTTTGCTCACCCATGTATCCCCAGCATCTACCAGAAGGTCTGAATCATAGTGGGTCCACAGGAACACATGTTGGATTATTGAAAGAATTTTAATAAATTTAAAACACCTTTAACTCATTTCAAAAAGCTAAGTGGAAATGCCATCAAGTAAAAGCAATAAAATTTTTAAAACTCAATAAGCAGAAATTATATTGAAACCTTCAAGAAACAGAAACTCATATTATATATTAGTCATATACTTCATCTGGAGCCTAACAGTTTATCTAGCTTTAAACCACTATTTTCTCATTGTGTACATAATGCAGTCAGTACTGTATATATGTTTTAGCTAGTGTTGAACAACAGGGTATATGCCCAACATTAGTTGGTTAATACCTATATTAAGAATTTGGCCAATGTACGGTATGATTCAAAGTATAAGATATGAGATCATCTAGCATTTAATGTAATTCTCTGATGTACCGGAAAACTGTTTATTGGTCATCGCTCAAAGAAAAATTGTTCTTATATAAAGATTTTTACTTCAAAAAATTAATATTAAGCCCTACGGTGTATCAGCCACTATTCTAGGTGCATAAAACAAATTCTTTTAGCATTTCCATTCTAATGAGAAAAAGGAGAAAATAAAGGCAGTAAACATGTATGTCAAGAGGTGATAAGCGTTAAGAAGAAAAATAAAGCAGGGATACAGGGACCAGAGAGTAAGCTGGAGTTAGAGGAAGTATGTTTTATTCAGGGTGGTTCTGATTTACACAGGAGATTGAACATTAACCAGTCCTTTAGCTAAGGTACATCAGCAGATTATTGAACTCTCTCCAGTCAAAAGAAAATCAAGCCTGAGAACAGCAGTGCTGTACGATGCATTCATCCATTTTCCTTAGTCCTGGATAATGTCCACTGTCATTGGTTTTAGCCAGGCTGAATCCAATAAGGAGACCACAGATATTTGCCTTGCAGTGAGAAGGGGAGTAAATAAAATGCTGTCAAGACTATATAAGAAAAGGCAGGTCACTGGTTTAACAGTGCTAAATGCAGCAGTTGCAATACGAAAGAGTTTATGCAGTATAAATAGGTATAATGTTTCATACAAATAATTTTTTTCTTTTTAAAACCTTATATTTGCAACCTGCTTTTATAGTACTATTATAAAACCAATTAGATTCAGTTTATTTAACACAGTTTTCTGCTGCTAAATAAAGTAGCACATGGTAGTGTGTGTGGGGGGGGGAGAGAGAGAGAGAGAGAAAGAGAGAGAGAAAGAGAGAGAAAGAGAAAGAAAGTTCTTCTCTAAACCCCATCTTTACCATAGGCTTCCTCATGGATATAGAGTTCTGAATTCTACCCCTGCTCAACAAGTTGAGACTTTTAAAATATTTTATATTAACTACCAATGCTTGTGCTTCCTGTAAAGTTGAAAAATGCAGCTACAGTAATCAAAATATGCTCTAACAGATGTCCTCATTACTTAAAATTTGATCCTTACTACAGATAATTGACAACTCATTTTCCTTTGATTTGGAAATGTAGGAAAGCATTCTAAGTAAACCTGGGCCATTCTCATATTTCATCTTTCCCCAGAATTTCCTTTTCAAAATTCCTGGAATTCTAACTTTATTCCATGAGATTTTTTTAGGAATAGTCACTGTGATCAATCGTTGGCATCATTAACTGAATGTTTTAAGTTTTCACATTATGCTAAACACTTTTTGACTGGATCAAATATGGCAAATACAGGATTTTTATTCTTTTAGGATAATCATTCCAATTTTGGTATAGCCATCCTGCAGGCTCTCTCTATTTGCATCAAGAAGTAAAAAGGATATTTGAAGTAATGTTTATTTATGTGAACATTCACACAAATACGTATGGACAAGTTTATGAAATGGTGGAGAAAGGAATGAAAAGTCCAACGAGTTGTTTAGTACCCAAAGGTGGGAAATGGCTACGCCAGCAAGCAGGAGCCTTCGGATAGGACTTGTCAGATCCAGACCACAGCGTGCCTCATAATGAGATCAAATTTGAGCCTGTTTATTTCTCTACCTGTGTCTGAGCTCCACCATCAGGAGGATGTGGAAAGGAGGAAACACAGAATTGATTCCAGCTAGAGTAAGAAGATGTTTGTGGTGAAAGAGAAGGATGACAGGGGTTTAATAAAGTTTGTGTATGTGATGGGTCAGGGAATGGACTCAGTCCTCTGTCACAGGCAGCCTTGGTTCTGACTTCATGCTCTGTTATCCCATTTGCCACACAGTTTCTACCTAGTTGCATCAATGCATAGTCGACTTTTTTATCTGAAGCACACTCCAAACCCTAATGGTTTCTCTTGTAAGAGTCTTTCGCTTAATTAATTTCATGCCGTTTGCTATAATTAAAAGTGATTTTTATCACTCACTCTTTCAGTTATTGCACAAAGTCACCCAGAGGACTGAAAACTATGAATTACCGTGACTGGAAAACTGTTTTTAAAAATCAGGCAGAAAAGTAGTAATGAGTCTTAAAGATGGGACTAGCCTCACTTATTTCTATATGTTCTCTCATCTGTTGCTAAAGGAAACATTAAAAATATTGCCCCAACTTTTTTCCAGGTACTTCAACATTTTGGCGCTGGTTAACGCATTCTGTTACTTTTTCTTCCAGGAGCCTTGGCTGCCAAAGGGTAACTCTGCACAAGAACATGTTTCTGACTTATATTCTGAATTCTATGATTATCATCATCCACCTGGTTGAAGTCGTCCCCAACGGAGAGCTCGTGAGAAGGGATCCAGTAAGCACTGAGTGATTTGTTTTTAATTTTATTTTTTAGGATATACTACCTGTAAATAGTGAACAGGGTGTTATTATTTGACTTAAGCAGCTGTTTACATGTACCATCGTATTTACTTTTACAGTTGAGTTTTGCATTAAGCAAGGCATACCATTTCCAGGTAGTTATTGGAAGTAATTATTATATGCTATAGTAAAGGGCTAGGAATAATTCAATCATAACGAAATAAGAATTATACAGCAAATCATAAGTTTTTAGTACTAATCAAAAATTTGTTAATGTCCATGGGAAGTTTACTGATACTAGGCATACTAAGGCAATACCTCCCAGTGGCCTCAGTGTGTCACTAATGGGTTACAGATGTGCTTGATCAGATCCCGTCAGTATTCTGGCACCAGGCTGGGTTTGGGCCAGTCAGCTATGAGTAGCTACACATTTACTCTAGTAAGCCGTATAAATATTATCACGTTGTAAGTCTGCATGCCTTGAGAATTCACTCACTCTCGTCTCCCAATCCCTGCTGGTAGTTCCCGTTAACGGAGCTTGGCCAGAAACCAGAGGGTGAGGAAGCACTGATGGAGATGTACAGATCCGTTTCTCCGGGCCCAAGGCCGGAGAGTACACTTGAAAGCACAAACAGAAGCTATCTGGCCCACAATGAATGGCCAAGGGATATTTTCATTTTTGTTTTTCTGCTTAACTGTGTTATACAAGCATCTGTAGATAGCCTCATCTTTCAAAACTGGCATTTGACAGCTCTGCCAACCCAATGACAAAAATGCGTGAAATCTGCCCAGAGCATGCATCCTGCATGACAGTTGCATGGCATGGGAAAGCAGCTTAATTTGGCTTCTAATGGATCCACAGTGTTAATCATTTTGGCAGTGTGAATATACCCAGAAAGGCATTATGATCCAGCTTTTAAAACCACGGGATCTGTTCTCTGCGACACAGTCCTATCTTACCTGCAAAATGTGATTATGGGTTTATCTCAATGAGTTTTCTTTTTCAATGTCAACTGATTTTAATAAAAGTAATCTCATTTCATTTAATCCTCACAAGACCCCAGCAATGGGTGAATATTATCCCCATTATTAACTGAGTAAACTGAGGCTCAGTGAAGGCACATGTCCTCCGTACTGTGGATAGTTAGAGATGGGATTCAAACTCAGACCTGTCTCATACCAAAACTCTTCCTGTCTCCTCTACACCACATGGTGCTCTCGATTGTCTTGATTTATTTCCTGAGGAAGATGTGTTCTTAAAGAAATGGGCTCAGTCATTCCAAAGTGGTAACTGTCCATAATTCAACATGTTCACTGTATTTAATTAGGGAAGCTGATTCCCACTAAGTTTAAAATAGATATAGAAGCAACTAACTAAGCATCTTTCATCAGAGAAGACTCAAATTTTCAGCTTCCCATCTCCAATAAATGTGGAAACCCTGAGAAAGTTACTATCTGTACGGAGTGGGCCAGGAAATGGCACTTCAGTCATTAAAGAATCAACCCACTGACGTGGGAGCAGCGCTCACTCAAATTATGAAGTTTTGTAAATTCTCGAATAGACTCTCACCCATCTCTATTGTAGGGGGTCTCATACCCATATATCATACCACAGCCCATTCTCTGGCTTAGGGTGAAGGGGACATCTCATCTGTTGTGAAATTGTACTAAACCTGTTATCTTCCTGAAATAGTATAAATTCAGGATTTTTCTGAGTTTGCAATTAAGTTATAGAAGCTATTTAACCTTATCCATTAAATGAAAATAATAAAAACTTCCCTGCTTACTTCCAAGAGGTTGTCTTGGAGTCCCAAAAGAAACACAAAGCTTTTAAAATTTCCCAAGGGCCTAATACTGTAATTGCTCACAGGGTTGCTGCTAACCCTTGCCCTGGGGCCGCCTCCCTGGGTCTCTGCGCTTGGCTTTCCCAACCAATCTG